>NC_092750.1:55140851-55455078 GCF_047496795.1 Chiloscyllium punctatum | reverse complement strand
GAGGGCGATACTGATCTATGTTCTTAGCTTATTCCTGATGATTGGCATAGAATCCCTACAGTGTGGAAGCAGGCCATTTGGCCCATCAAGTCCTCGATGACTCTCTGTAGACCATCCCATCCAGACCCACACTCACCCATAATCAATCCATGTAATCCTGAATTTCCCATGGCTAAACCACGTAACCTGCACATCTTTGGACTGTGGGAAGAAATCCACACAGACATGGGGAGAATGTGCAAGTAGACAATCTCCTAAGGGTGGAATTGAACACAGGTCTGTGAGGCAGCAGTGCTAACCACTGAGCCACCATACTACTCACGGTGTTGTGGTGGTGATGTATGGAATGTTCAAAATAAAACAGCGGAAGCTAGAGATTGGAAACAAAAACATAAATTGCTGGAGAAACTCAGCAGCTGTGGGAAGGAAGCAGTGTTAATGTTTTGAATCCAGTAATCCTCCTTCAGAACTGAGAGTAATTGGGAAAAATTCCTATTTAATACTGAGGTTGAGGGGACAGAGCGGAGGGGTGCAGTGATGTGGTCAGTAGAGGAGAGAGGTGAGCAAATAGGTGGAGACAGAGCTGAGAGGGGAGATATGAAAACGGTAGGGAAACAAGGAGATTTTGGATACCAGCGGGATGCCTCACCAACATTTCTGTCACAGACCTGCTGCAGTCTTCCAGAGAGCCTCAGCACAACCTCTAAGAACCTCTATAAAAATGGTTTTGTTGGTATTCATCTTTCTTTAAATATATTCGTCCGTCCATGTGCATGTGGAAACATTCTGGTAACCAACTGGATGTAATAGCCAAGTCTAATCTTGGAGTACAGTCAGACATCATCGATATCAGCCAGAATTGAGCAATCTTGATATTTGGTCCCAAATTGTCAGATTAGACAGATATTTTCAAAAGTAGGTGTCCATTGAAAACGACCTCTCGATATGTGATGCATGAGTTTTTGGAACCTCTCAGCTGTGTTTACTGAGATATTAGAATGACTGGAACATCTGGTCTTGCTGTACGATTTTGAGACAATATATTGAAAGATGTCAGTGAGCTGAGAATGCAGTGTTGAAACCAGACCAATCACTGGTTTCTGCAGTAGTATGCATTGAATGTTTCTACAACCTTCAACAACTCTCTGCTCTGCAGACGCAACATTTAAGATTTGTTTGAAGTGAATTTGTGTGAAGAATTCTGATATTCTGATCATAAATTTTAAATATTTAAGTATCAGTCTGCTACCCAGAAACACTGCCTGCTTGTACTAAATAATTTAAATTGAAGGTTGAACAAAGGTTGAAGATATATAAACAAAACTGTTTTATCTGCCATAGTTTGGACATGCCAAGCCAGCATAGTTGTTTTTACTGGTAGTGAAATATTGTAAAAATGGACTTTCAATCTTTTTGACTTCCATCATCTGATTAATATCTTAGACTTTCGTGGACTAAAATGGATGTTAAAAAGAAAAAAAAAATTAAGATGACCACAATGGTCACTTGACTAGGTTGAGCCAAACTGATAAAAACATCACTTAACAAGAATCAATTCAATCAAAAATTAATATTTGTCATGAAAAGACAATGAAATTCAGATTTATATCTCTTGTTTGATTGTCATCTTTCTGGAAGTTTTGCATGTTGGAATGAAAGTTGTTTGCAGATTATCAGCCAGTCACAGAAATACAAAAGTGAACTGTATTTCAAGCAACAGCTTTTGTTCCAGAAAGAAGACAATGGATTCATAACATCAGAGCTGGAAGTATACCATCTCAAAATCCATTTATCTCAGCCTCTTGAAAAAACATCTGCAGTGACGAAGTAAATTAGACAAACATCCAATCACTGAGAACACAAAGATACCGACAAATACTGCTCAGGATAACATTTTTACCAACCATGCTCTCAGTTAAGTCGAGTAACTCAAGGACTGGGACAACTTTTAAAATAAAAAGAAGGAACTGTGGATGCTGTAAATCAGAAACAAAAATAGAAAATGCTGGGAAAACTCAGCAGGCCTGGCAGCATCTGTGGAGAGAAACCAGAGTTAACAATTTGGGTCTGGTGACCCCTCATCAAAACAGAATGAGTTCTGAGGAAGGGTCACTCAACCCAAAATATTAACTCTGGTTTCTCTCCACAGATGCTGCCAGACCTGCTGAGTTTTTCCAGCAATTTCTATTTTTTTGTTTAGGACTTTTTAAATGCCTATCCTTAATCATTCTTTTTCTGCTACTGTCCCTTTTTTTTTAGCAGTTTTTCAAAACATTTGTTTGACTTGGGTGCAATTTGTAATTGGCTTCCTATTCGATTCTCAACAATTCGTGAACTACATTTTTATTACAGCGTGTACCAAAAATAATTTGAAAATCTTTGAGGTTTTTTCCCCAGCGTATAAAGTCAATAGTGAAAAGGTTGAGAAAACAAAAATCTAATTTTTCCCTTAAGATTTCAGTGTCTTGATGAAAATCTCAATCCGCAAAAGGCTTCTCAGGCACTAACATCTCAGTCTTATGAATCACACCTCAATTATATTTATATTTATATTTAATATATTCTCCCAGATGCCAGTGAGAAACTGGCAGTGCTAAATTCAAGCTAGAAAGTCAGAGTACTTACCTGTCACCTGCAGCTCACTGACATCTCCTCCTGGCATCTATCTTGTCCAGCATTCCTCAGTACATCAGGGCACGTTCCCTGGCATCAACCACCTGCACCCTCTGTCCACAGATGTCTGCATCATCAAAAACAGCCCCCACCACATCATTGTGTCAGGTGTCAGTCTAAAATATAATACTGTTCTCCTCCAAACCTCAATCCAAATTACTGAATCTCTGACAAACTTGCCATGTGCTCCTTGGTCTGTTTGTGTATTTTCATGAACTTATTATGGCTGACACCATGACGCCAGGGTAATACTACAAGGGAAGATTGTTAGATTTCTCTTGTTGGATATGGTAATGCTCTAGTACTTGTGTGGTGCAAATGTTATTTGCTCCTTATAAGTTCAAGCCGAGATGTTGTGCTCAAATTCACAGGAATCTCAAATAGTTCTGTACATTCAACAATCATCAGTGAAAATCCCCACCTCTGGCTTTATGATTGGCAAAGATCATTGATAAAGCAGCAGAAGGTAGCTGGGGTTTGGACATCATCTGAGGAAGTCCTATCGTGATGTTCTGGGCTCAGATAGTTGGTCTGCGTCAACCATAACTATATTCCTTTATGCTCAGCATGACTGTAACCAGTAGAGAAGTTTCCCCCCGATTCCCATTGACTCAAGTTTTGTTTCACTTCTTGATGCCATTTTCAGTCAAACATTGCCTTGATGTTAGCAATTCTCTCCTCACTTTGCGAGTTCAACTCTGTTCTTCATGTTTAGATCAAGACTGCAATGAGGGCAGTAGTTGACCAGTCTTATTTGCTCTCTTTTAGTTTCTCCTTTTCTCCCAAAATGTTAATTCCTTAACTGTATATGTCAACAGTGATCATTTTATCCTAGCCAAAGATCACCACATAAATGTTACACCCTGAAGCATGAATTTGTGACCCACAGTAATATGATTGACATTTTTAATCTTGCTTACAAAACTGCTGAAGATTTTTAAAAAATGGTTCTGAGCACAATAGTTAATGAAGCTGCATGTAGCAAAAGAAAAATGTAGACTGAGCAGACAGTTTGTAAAGTTTTAAATACCTACGTTAGAGAAATAAGATAAATACAATGCTGGCAATAGTGATCCAAAAGTTAATGAAGAAGGAAAGGAACATATTCAGAAACTAGAAGAGAAGAGAATAGTGAATTGAAAAGATTTAAGTACCAGAGTGACCTGATTTAACAAGTTTGAATTACATACCTTCTAATCTACTCCACTGCACACTAAATCCAAGTGATAATATATAGCTCCTACCCTTTTTTTGCTTTGCATAACTGTCAGATTCTTTCTTTTCATTCATGTGTCATGATTCCAACTGTTCTTCAATGCATGAGTGCTAAGTTTTGCACCATTTCAGGGTGCGACTTCAAATTAGGAAGAGAAATTCTAGGATAGGTGGGCACTCATGCAAAACAGTGGATGATGTGTGATCGGCCTCAGACAACCTCCAAGCAAGCTCGCACAGATAGATAAGATTCTTGAAACAATTTGGACCTGAAATGCCATGTTCAACAGCCACATACTAAAATAACCCTTGCATAGAACCTCTGTTGGGGAACATGTAGTTGTGGAAGGATTTAAGCTTGCCCTATCCTCTCTCACCCACTCCCACAGCCTCAATATCTGAAGTAGCCAGTGATATCTTCCCAAATTCAGGTCACGTCCCATGTTTGCAACCTGAGGTCAAATTTACTTCTGCCAGCCTCAGGCCTTTCTGTCCATCTGTAGTTGTGCTTCACACCATCAGATTTCCAAAGCAAAGGCAGGAAAACTCTCAGCCTGGATCTCATTTCCACCGATCATGCTTCCTTACACAAGCATGCTGTTGCTTGGGGTGGATATCTCAAAGAGGACTTTACAGCAGCAGCTATAGATACGGAATCACAAATTAATTTCCAGCTCTTGTATTGATTAATACCAGACCTGTGGTGGAAGAACACACGGCAGGCCTTGAATTTTCATCTTCTTGAACTTCAGGGACTTGAATTTCCTCTGAGCACTTTGCTTGTGCACTGGTTAATGTGCTTATGTCAAATTCCTCTTTGTGCTATTTTAGTGAGACCATTAACCTGTGTTATTTTAAGTGGATTAAGAAATCTGTTAGAACAGGTCACAGTGGAATTTCAGCCCTCCGCTGTCTTTCAAATATTTCTCAGTGTGCCTGAATGATGAGAGAATATTTCTGAAAACTAGCTAAGCCCAGATTTCTCCAGAGATGGGCGAATGCTTTGTGGAAAGTATAGCAACTAATTGGTCTCTGGCAATATGTTCTCTGTTCATCAGGTGTAAATTCCAACTTAATTTAAGACATTTTGACATCCAAGCATAAGTTTAACCAATAACAGTGTTGTGTCGCGAATGCTTAACTAGTTCTGGGGGAAGGAACTCATTAATATATCACTGCTTCCAGCAGTGATACATGGACTTATATTAATTCCCTGGAGTCAGGCAGTACCAAGCACTGTGACTGGCAGGACTGCATGGTTTTCTTCACTGCTAGTAATGTAGTTCTCACTTTCACTGCATCTGCTGCCTTTCTTTTATCACACTGTCTCGCTCCGTTCTCACTTCGATTGTCAGATTATTATTATTTCTGCTGATGTTGGAGTGTAATGGCAGTTGTAACAGCATAACTAAATTTATTTTGAATGTTGCCCAATCTTAAAAGCCCACACCCCACTCCAGTTTCTTTTTACTGTAATTTATGAGAGGTGTCAGGTGAATATAAAAGGTTCAAAGAGGATGTAAGTAAAATGCAACAATTAAAGCTAAGAGAGCATATGCAAAGATATTAACAACTCAGTCCCAAAGATTTCTCTAAGTGTAAAGATAAAGTCCCAGAAGACCACCTCTCTTTTTAGAGGGGGATGACTGGTGGTGAATTTAACAACTCTTCAGGCAAGGGGAGAGGTCAAGAAGGTGAAACTTTCATGGTAACTTCAGCTGCCACCAGAAATTGAACCTGTCGTGTTAGCCTCACTGTGCAACACAAACTAGCCATCCAACCTATTGAGCGAACTGACCCCCTTTCATAGGTGTATAAAAAGCACAATAATGGTAAATGGAGGAGTGGGGATGATTCAGGATGAAGAGGGATTTATGATGAGGCAAGCAGCACAGTTAAGCTATGAAATTAACACTTTGCATTTGTCTTTACCAAGTCTTTGTGAATAATGACAACTATCTTTTTATTAATAAACAGAAGGTAACCAGTCCTTACTTGATCTTGCCTATATGTAACTCCCAACTCAGAGCAATGTGCTTGACTTTAATACTGAGTAATAAGGGTGACATCAATTTGTATAACTGGTAGATCTCATTAGAACTGCTGCCGTGGAGAATGAATTGCTGAAATATGTATGAGATGGAGTTTGGGAATAATATATAAAAGAACCAACAAATGATCAGGCTATTTTAGATTTACAGGTAGACAACCCTTGAAAGGAAAACCAAAAAGCTCCAAAGTCCGAAGGTTTTTTTTGTGAAGTTTTTTTCTCATTAACAAGGTTGTTTGGTGCGCAGTTAACCTAACTCCAGACCCACTTGATGCATATCACTCAGATACGACGTGGGGGGTATGGCCAGCACTGGCAGGACTCAATTCTGTCTTGGGGCCTGTTACTCACAGTGAGTCTGCTGTTCCATAAGAATTTTAAACATTTCACCATCAAACTGTCACTTATTTGGAAATTCAAAAAATTCTGAATTCCGAAAACCAGCTGTTCCCGAGCATTTTGAATAAAAGATTGTGCATAATGAGAAAGGATTAACTAATTACATTGTTGTAAAGGCACCTTCTGGAGGTAGTGATGATACCATGATAGAATAATGTATTAACTTTGAAAACAGTACAGTTCATTCTGAACATGGGAAACTGAGGGGCAAGTTGGCGATGGTGAATGGAAAATACTTTATGACTGTTGACAGGCATTTAAACTGGTTAACTGGTATTTAAATACATATGTTTTGGTCTAAAATAAATGTACATTTCTCCAAAGCACAAATACCTAATGGGTAAGGTGACTGTACCACCCAATGTTCTGCCTGTACTGCTCATGAACAAAGCTTCTAACTGTACTGAAGTATGCATGATTACAAATAAATCAAATCAAATCCATTACTAAGTAAAGATGTCAAAATTTGCATAAGATCAAATGAAATAGGTTGTCAGGATGCCATAAGTTATAAGCAAGAGGGCGCAATTTAGAACGCAGCAAAAAATGACCAAGAATTTGATAAATAAAGGGAGAAGAGAATATGAATGCAAACTAGTAAGAAAGATGTAGGAGGACTGTAAAAGCTTCTTTAGGTATGTGAACAAGAAAAGCTTAGCGAGGCCAAATGTCAGATGAAATTAGGAGGATTTATAGTAGAGAATGGGGAAATAACAGAGAAAGTAAACAATCACTTTGTGTCTATTCTCATGTAAGATGATGCAGAAAATCTAGGCGACCAAGGGACTTGTAAAACTGAGGAAGTAAAAGAAATTAGTATTGGTAAAGGTGGAGTACTTGAAAGGTTAACTGGATTAAGGTTAATCAATCCCCTTGACAGGTGACATACCAGAGCATTGAAGGAGTTGCTATCGAGACATGGGTGGTTCACTTTATAAATTCTGTCAATTCTGGAAATGTTCCTGTCGTATGCTAAGTTGCAAATGTAACCCTAATTACTAGAAAGAATAGTGAATGAAGAATTGCAAGCATGTTAGTTTGACTACAAATATAGAGAAAATGGTTGAAACTGTATAAAAGATGTGAGAACCAACGTCGTGACCAAGGATCAGAATGCTCAAATCATAGAGTCATAGAGATGAACAGCATGGAAACAGACCCTTTGGTCCAACCTGTCCATGCCAACCAGATATCCCAATCCAATCTAGTCCCACCTGCCAGCACCCGGCCCATATCCCTCCAAACCCTTTCTATTCATATACCCATCCAAATGCCTCTTAAATATTGCAATTGTACCTACTGCGGACAATTTTAATTTATAATTCCAAAATGTGCTTTTTTCAAAAGACAGCTTATGTAGCCATAAAATGGCAGCAGATACAAATTAAGTAGCTGTCTGGAGAGAGAATGTGATACCCACAGGTACAAAGGGAACTTCAAATATCAGCCCTTCAAAGGAGGGGGCAGAGATAAGTGAAAATTGGCTGGACAGTGATCTTCTGTGACGGTAAAAGTGACAAGGTGCTGACAAAGCTTGATCAGCAGCAAGACGTCCCCTATGCATTATGATCCAGAGTGCACACACATTTTGTAATTTTCTGATTGAAGAATACACGAGGACAGGGGTTAAAAAGCCAGTTTCAACTCGATTGGAATATGCTCGTGAGACTGAGTGCTATTTTGTGCACCAGTCTGTGTTCAAGCATTTGCATTCTGTGCAGGTCACTGTGGAAGAAATATCTCCAAGTCACCCCTACGTGCAGATAAAAACTCTCCTTTACTCTGCTCAAAGTCAGACAAAAGGAAACCTGATAACAAAAGGACTGTCTCTCTCTCTCTCTCTCTCTCTCTCTCTCTCCCTGAATACTGAATTCAACCACAGTTGAAAGGAATCAGAACTGAGAAAGACAGCCATTTGGGGACCTTGAAATGGACAGTTCGGCTAGCAATATTAATGCTACTGGTAACCTCTGCTGCAACTGCTCCAATATTTAACAACTGCTCTTTATGAACAATTCAGAGGCTAGTCCATTTGTCTGTGTTTTTAAAATATTTATCTTTTTGTAGTCACCTCTTACTTCCAATCTGCATTTATGTGTCTTGTATTATGAATGCTTCTTGTGTGAAGCAATGAATAAACGCCCTCTTTTTTGGGAGTTCAAGAAAACATGGTTAACTGGCTCCTTTTAAAACAAATTCCTCTGGTCCGAGGAGAAAAGTATCCTCAAGGTAAGGGATCCTTTTTAAGTTAGACTTATTCTAATCAAACAAGGCTCAACTGAGAAGGTGACAAAAACAGAAGTTGCTGGAAAAGCTCTGTGAAGAGAGATCAGTGTTAACATTTCTAATCTGGTGACCTTCCTCAGAACTGCTGAGCAATCTCTGTTTTTGTTTCTGATTTACAGCATCTGGCATTCTTTCAGTTGCAATTGTGAATGCAACCTGTTCACCATTCTTTACTTGGGAAGTATTCTGCCTGGAATTGTAACACATTGAGGAACCTTGGCCTGATTATAAAAGTAAATACACCTCAGTGAAATCCGCCATGTGCTGCCACCATATTTGTGAAACTCTAAGGATACCATTGCCCGTCACTATAGTTGACTGGCCATAAACATTTGCATGTTTTGCTGCTCGTAGTTTGGATATGGGTGATTAATGTCCTCTCGCTTTGCCATAAATATTTCTCTGTTCCTATGTTCTATTTTGAAGCTGAGGATATCACAGTTTTCCACCATCTGTTGGAAAAGAAGGTCACTGAGTCATTCTATACAAAGAGAACTGAGTACACCTCATTCTTATTTTCCAGAGAATAGCAAGTAGATTGTGCAACTTTATGCTGGGATTAGAGGTTTTGCCATTATTCACAGCCCAGATCCAACCCTCCAACTCAGCATCGTCCTGTTGACCAGACCAACCTATCCATCTTCCTTTCCAATTATCCGCTCTACCCTCCCCCATCAACCTATCACAGTTACTCTGCCCCACCTGCATCCACCAATCGCTATCCCACCTTCTTTTCCCCGAGCCCCTCTCCCACCCCCCCCAATCCCCCCCCCCCCCCCGTTTATCTCGCAAACCTCTTCCTCCTCCACATTCGTCATGAAGGGCTAATGCCCAAAATGTCAACTTTCCTGTGCCTTGGATGCTGCCTAATCTGCTGTGCTTTTGTATCACCACATTTTCAAAATAATTCAGAAGAGCCCATTGTCATTGTGGATGATCAAACCCAGGCGGATAAGTAGTGGAGTCTATCTCGGGAGGATGATTTCTGTGGGATTTTTTCCTCTGGCCTGTGCTCTGCCATTGGTCCTTAGCTGTTTACTCTTAAAGTTTGTAGCATATTGAGCATGGCCTTCTGTAGTTGGGAGTGCATGATGGCAACATCAGAGGTGCTTAGCATCTTGACTTGTGATCCCATAAGGCACCAACCAGTTTACAAAGGAGCTTGTTGCGGGCTTTAATATTTTCTTTGTTCCCAATGAGAAGCTGTTGAGACTTGAGGGGTCTGTCTTGAATGAGATATAAAGAAAAAGATGAGGATCATCCTTCAGTTTTGGTCATCCAAGGGCATGGAAAGAGACCCTTCAGTCCAACTCGACCATGCTGACCAACTTTGTCAAAGTAAATTAGTCCCACTTGCCTGTTTTCAGCTCAGATCCCTCTAAGCCTTTCTTATTACGTACCTGTCCAAATGTCTTTTAACTGTTATAACTGTATCTGCATCTACCATTTTCTCTGTCATCTACCATTCCACATACGAACCACCCTCTGTGAAAAAAATTGCTCCTCAGTTCCCTTTTAAGTATTTCTCCTTTCACTTTAAAAATATGCCATTAGTTTTGTGCTACCATTCACACTGCCCTTCCCCAAGGGAAAAGACCTTTTTCTATTCATATTATTGGTAACCCTCATGACTTTATAAACCTCTACAAGGTTATCCCTCAACTTTCTATGCTGCAGTGAAAAAAGTCCAAACCTTTCCTTTAAAACTCTTCAGTCCTGGCAACATCCTGGTAAATCTTATCTGAACCTTGTCCAATTTGCTAAAATCCTTCATGTAGTAGCGTGACCAGAACTGTACACAGAACTCCAAAAGTGGCCTCACCGATGTCCTGTACAACCTCAACCTGACATCCCAACTCCTATACCCAATGGTCTGAGCAATGAAGGTAAGCATGCTAAAGGCCTTCTTAACCACCTTGTCTACCTGTGATGCAACTTTCAAAAACTAAGTACTTGAATCCCTAAATCTCTCTGTTCAACAACTCTACCAAAGGCCCTACCATTAATTGTAAAAGTCCTATCCTTGTTTGTTTTACCAAAATGCAAAACCTCGCATTTATCCAAATTAAACGCAACCTGCCACTCCTCAGCCCATTGGCCACAATCCCTTTGTATGCTTAGATCACCTTCTTCACTATACCGCCAATTTTAATGTCATCTACAAACTTACTAATCATGCCTCCTGAATTTTCAGCAAAATACTTGTATAAATCACAAACATCAGTGGACCCAGCACTGATCCCTGTGGAGCACCCTCTGGTCTTCTACCAACAAGTCTTTTTTTTTGTTTCCATTTGGCAAGCTCTCCCTGAATCCCATGTGGTCTCATTTTACTAATTAGTCTGCCATGGGGGGACCTTGTCAAAGGCTTTACTAAAGTCCATGCAGACAACATCAACTCCTCTACCCTTCTCAATCTTTTTGGTTATATCGTCAAAAAACTCAATCAAGTTTGTGAGACATGATTTCCCAAGCCATGCTGCCTATCCCAAATCAGTCCTTGCCTCTCCAAAATGCATGTAAATTCTATCTCTCAGAATTCCCTCTGAGAATTTATTCACCACTGATGCCAGATTCTCTGATCTATAGTTACCATGTCCTAGGCTTCACCTTACAGCCTGTAGTAAATAAAGGCACAACATCAGCCACCATCCAGTCATCCAGCACCTCACCCATGGCTGTATATGATACAAATGTCTCTGCAATTACTTCCCTAACTTCTCACAGTATACTGGGATACACTTGATCATGTCCTAGAGATTTATCCATTTTTATGTTTTTTTAAGAACGCAAGCACCACCTCTCCTGTAATGTGGACTGTTTTCAAGACATCAGTATTTACTTCCCCAAATTCTCTCACCTTCATTTCTTTCTCCATGGTAAAAACTGACACTTAGTATCTCTCTCACCTCCTGTGGATCCACACGTCAATGACCTTGTTGATCTTTAAGGGGCCTTATTCTCTCCCCAGTTGCTGTTTTGCTCTTAATGTACTTGTAGATTCTCTTTGGATTATCCTTAAATTATCTCTCATATCCTTTTCTAGCCCGCCTGATTGCCATGTTAAAAATGCTCCTAACCACCCCCCACCCCCCAGTACACTCTTCAAGAGAATCACTTGATCTCAGTTGTCTGTATCTAACATATGCCTCCTTCTTATTCTTGATCAGAGCCTCAAAATGTAGGAATAACCTGAGAAATACTATCTAATTATGCATGATGTAGCTAAGGAAATACTGTTCTGATTATGCGCCATCCTTAAAGATAATCCTCTAAAAATGGCAAAGGTTTTAAAAAGTGATTGAACAAATGTGCAAAGTCAATATAATCAAACTGAGTTGCAGTGAATGGAGTTCAAACATTGTAATGACATCGAATCCAGATGATTAGATTCCCTGCAGTGTGGAAACAGACCCTTCGGCCCAACAAGTCCACACTGACCCTCCAAAGAGTAACCCACCCACACCCTACTAGTGCATCTAACACTATGGGCAATTTAGCATGGCCAATTCACCTGACCCACACATCTTTGGACTGTGGGAGGAAACCGGAGCATCCGGAGGAAACCCACACAGACACATGGAGAGTGTGCAAACTCCACCCGAGGCTGGAATCAAACCCGGGTCTCTGGCGCTGCAAGGCAGTAATGCTAACCACTGAGCCACTGTACCAGTTCTCAATGATTACATGTGCACTATTGCAAAATCAATGCAGTTACAAAATGTGATTCATTTCCTATTCCATATCAGGAGGATGGTATTGAGAAGGTGGGACAAGCAACTTATATTTCAAAGAATTCTGACAGGTGCCTTTATCCGAAACAGCGAAGGAAATTTTGGTTTCCATGATGTCAAATGGACTGTGTCTGTATAAAGTTATGCCATTTGGTATGAAAAATGCACTAGCCACATTTCAAAGACTAGCCTGTAAAGTCATTTTGGGATTACCCAATTGTGTGGTGTATATTGACAATGTGGTGATTTTTAGTCACACATGAAAGGGCTATGAGGAGCATCTATTGGAATTGTTCGATTGACTTCAGGAGGCAGGCTTGGTAATAAACCTGGCTAAGAGTGAGTTCACAAATGCCCAAGTCACGTTCCTGAGCCATGTCATTGGATGTGGACAAATGGCCCCTTGGGATGTGAAAACAAAGGTTATTGGAAGTTTCCCATGCCATCAAAGAAGAAGGAAATACTGCGATTCCTGGGACTGAGAAGTGGCAGAAGGAGTTTACTTCAGATAAGTGCGAGGTGCTGCATTTAGGGAAAGCAAATCTTAGCAGGACTTATACACTTAATGGTAAGGTCCTAGGGAGTGTTACTGAACAAAGAGACCTTGGAGTGCAGGTTCATAGCTCCTTGAAAGTGGAGTTGCAGGTAGATAGGATCATGAAGAAGGCATTTGGTGTGCTTTCCTTTATTTGTCAGAGTATTGAGTACAGGAGTTGGGAGATCATGTTGTGGCTCTACAGGACATTGGTTAGGCCACTGTTGGAATATTGCATGCAATTCTGGTCTCCTTCTTATTGGAAAGATGTTGTGAAACTTGACAGGGTTCAGAAAAGGTTTACAAGAATGTTGCCAGGGTTGGAGGATTTGAGCTATAGGGAAAGGCTGAACAGGCTGGGGCTGTTTTTCCTGGAGCATCGGAGGCTGAGGGGTGACCTTATAGAGGTTTACAAAATTGTGCGGGGCATGGATAGGATAAATAGACAAAGTCTTTTCCCTGGGGCTTGGGAGTCCAGAACGAGAGGGCATAGGTTTAGGGTGAGAGGGGAAAGATATAAAAGAGACCTAAGGGGCAACTTTTTCACACAGAGGGCGTACGTTTATGGAATGAGCTGCCAGAGTATGTGGTGGAGGCTAGTACAATTGCAACATTTAAAAGGCATTTGGATGGGATATGAATAGGAAGGGTTTGGAGGGATATTGGCCGGGTGCTGGCAGGTGGGACTAGATTGGGTTGGAATATCTGGTTGGCATGGATGGGTTGGACGGAAGGGTCTGTTTCTATGTTGTACATCTCTATGACTCTATGAGTAGTTTTGATCGGAAGTTTGTATTGAATTTTAGTAGTGTGTTTGTTCCACTGATTGACTTGTTGAAGCAGTGCAGAAACTATCAGCGAACAGAGGAATGTCAGGAGGCATATGACAGTCTGAAAGTGGTGTTAACCACTGTCTCAGTGTTTTCCATGCTTAAGTATACAAAGCCATTCAAAGTTGGAATCAGTGCTGTAATTTTCCAAGAAGACTACAAGAAAATAGAAAGACCATTTGGGTATTTTTCCAGAAAATCGACTAAACATCAACAGACATATTTCACAGCTAAGAAGCAGACCTTGAGTTTGGTGTTGGCGTAATCCCTTAAAGTTTTTGGAAAAATGTAATGATAAAAATTCCAGACTGTTTAGATAAAGCTTATTATTGCAACCATTGAATTTGAAAATCGTACTCGTGGCAGGATGAGAGAGTGTAATTGCCTACACGTTGTCACAACTTTGATGAATGAAGATGGAAGCGTTCAGTGGCGGGAAAAAGCTTACTGAAATAGACTGTAGTAGTGAATATTTGCATGCTTCGAGTCAATGTCATGTTTATGTATTATCGTGTACTAATAGTGTAAACCTAAACGTTTTGCAAAATGAAATCATCCTTCTATCTTTGTATATTGATGGTTCATTTATTAGGTTGGGGGTGTGTGATACTTTGGCCTTAAGAGGTGTATTTTATTCAAGATTCTGTTGTGAAGAAAGATTGAGTCAGAGGTGAGAGTGGTCTACTCAAAGCCAATATAGTAAACAGCTTATGTGGCCTTGGTTTTTTTTAAAAGTTGGAACAATAGAAGTAGCCTGAATGGGTGGGGTCAAGCTCCCAGAGAGGCAGGACTTTTAGTTCTAGCTTTCTAGTTGCTGGGTCTTGAAGCTGGATGTGGGAGCTCTTATTCCTCTCCCCGTTACAGGTAAAAGCTGGGGATCTGTTCCTACTGCGAGAATTGCATGTGAGACAATCTATTTTACTGAATTTACCTTTGCCATAGGTGTGTTTATGAACTATTATTGTATTGAAACAGTTAATTAGTCGTAGTTAATATATATCTATTTCTTTGTTCAGTATTTCATTACATTTAGCCAACTCTTTTATTTTTGCTATTTCTGTATTTTTAACTATAGTGTAAAAATGAAATGTGCCTTGCTTAATGAGTAGTTTGACCAATTGAATTACATCTAGAATTAACTTTAAAATATGAAAAAAATAGTGTCTAGATTATCTTCTTAATATATTTTGAGGGGGTCTGGTCTGGTCCATCACAGGTAAAGTAGCCAATCCTTTAGTAAAGAGCAAAGGTCATTCAAAATCTTTTAATATATACCTGTATTCATGTTCTTGTGTCCCAAATTCCTAGTTTCAATTTTTGAAGCATCCTCACAAACTTACAAATGAGCAGACTTAGCAGAAACATTTGACGGTGATTATTTCACAACCTGCTTTTGTTACACTGTTCTTAAAGCTAGCACAGAAGATAATGTGCATTGATGTTTCACAGTTATTAAAATTTGCAATCTCCTGGCCAGGTACACCAACATTAGTTGAATTAGACCGAAGAAAATGCATTCAAACAGAAACACAACTTTGCAAATGACAGCAGTTTTATTATTTTGGTCTGTTGCCAAACAAATAGAGATTCTTTTAACCCACGAAGCAACTAACATGTACATAATCTAAAAGATAAGTTACTTTTTTGAAATTACTATTTTAGCTGCTTCATCATTCAACGTAACAATAAAATCTAAAAACTAAGGAAAAACCTTTCATTTGCTGTAACATGAACAGCAGGTTGATGCAATATACCATGTTTTTCAGAAAGGGGAATATCATATTTCCTTTTCAAATGAATCATCATAATTGCATACAAGGGACTTCACTGTAGGATGTGGCCTGCCACAAATGATGTAGAATGATGTATTTTCAGTATAAAGTAGCCATTACAAATTTGACATTTTCTTTAGTCTCTTTCTCTTGTTTCCGATAGCTTGTGGAGAAGCATCTCAGTCCATTTCCGCTCTCATCCATGTCACACAATTATTTCTTGTTAAGTAACTAGGTATCAGCGAATTGGCCATTGTATGATGTTCTCACATGATGTCCTCAATTTTAATAGAAGGCAGAATAATATCTCATCTAACTCTAATTTGTGATTAATGGAATTAAATACAGTGAAGATTCTGAGAACAGTAGTTCACCATGCTGTATGGAATTTGCTTATTTTTAATCTCAATTGTTTTCTTAAACAATTAGGAAGTACTACATAATTTTGAAGACATTGCAAAATTATGGATAGATAGCAGTCTTCATTGTTCTTTAGAAAATCTTCATTCTGTGAATTTCAAAATACCTTTTGGATGACAAAGCAAAAATCTATTGTTAGAATGTGAAAATATACTGAGCTGATGATCTTTCTGCAGAATGAGTCCACAACCACCTGATGAAGGAGCAGCGCTCCAAAAGCTAGTGCTTCCAATTAAATCTGTTGGACTGGTGTTGGGTGATTTTTAACTTGGTACACCCCACTCCAACACCGGCATCTCCAAATCATTTCTGCAGAATGGTTCTCTGATTTCTATTGGGCGAGCTGAAAAATACTATCCAGTAAGGACTAGGGCCAAATTTAAACAGCTAAAACAAGAGCTAAATACTGCAGCTGCTTGAACTCTGAAATGAAAACACAAAATCTTGGAAGTAGTCAGCAAGTCAGCATCTGTTGTGAGTTAACATTTCATGTTGATGACCTTTTGTCAGAGCTGTAAAAAAAAGATTTTTATATCCGTTAAACAGATGGAGGCTCGTACAAGGAGATGAAAAAAAAATCCAAAAGGGAAATTTCTTGATGGGTTGAAATACTATTAATCTGAAATGTTAACCAGGTTTCTGTCTCCATAGATGCAGTCTGATCTGCTAAGTATTTCCAGCACTTTCTGTTTTTATTATAGCTTGGAGTCCAAGAAAAAATCTGTCAAATACACATATATTTAGAATTATTTCCACAAAACCTTTACATATGAATCATAGCATTGACCCTTCCTTGAGTACCAGAAATGGCAAATCGGATGTGTTTTTCTGTGCATGAGGCTATTTTAAACTCATGCACTGAGAGAGAGAGAAAAATCATCAATCAGTTATGATACTGTATGAATGTGGAAATTTTTTCTATTTTACACTTGTTTTTGTTTTCCTTGCAATCTCCTCACTTACACCAAAATCCAAGAATGTGAGAGAATGTGCATTATGTTGGAGTTATCAGTTTACATAAAAATGTCTGGAGCTTGATATTGTAATATAAACTCTCAATTGGGATCTATGTCAACCAGCACTTAGAGTCATCGCGTTGCACAGCATGGAAACAGACCTCTCGGTCCAACCCATCCATGCCGTCCAGATATCCCAACCCAACTGATCTGAAGATGACTTTGTTTTCCTGGAGGGTCCGTTTTAGAATGCTAGTACTGAATTGTTGTTACTGATCAGGAGGGATAAACAATGTGATAAAGTATCTTCAACACAGTGATATCCAAAAGTCACATCTTCTTACCACTACTGCCTCACAGAACCAGGGAGCTGGCTTCAATTCCAGCCGAGGTTGACTGTCTGTGTGGAGTTGCATATTCTCCCGAATCTGCATGAGTTTCTGTTGGGTGCCCCGGTTTCCTTCCACGATCTAAAAATGTGCAGGTTAACTGGATTAGCCATGCTAAATTGCACCGTTGTGTCAAGGGATGTGCAGGTAGGTGGGTTAGCCATGGGGGAAATGTGGGGTTGCAGGGTTACGAGGATAGGGTGGGATGATCTTTGGAGGGTCGGTACCGACTTGCTGGTCTGGATGACCTCTGTCTGCACTGTTGGGATTCTATGTTTCTAAGTACTTTCTTTGTCATTCCATAGAAAAAAAATACGGCCACTAAACTAAAATTCTAGCTGTATGTTTGCTAGTGTAAACATCAGAAAGCTCCAAGCCAAACTATTAATCATTTGTTCCATTCTCAATTTTTCAAAGAACATTGAAAAATTAACACTACTTTATGTGCTTACTTCATTTTACACAACTCGAGAGTTTGCAATGTATACTGTTCAAGTCATGTCATTTTTCACTTTGTGTTCTTTTCCAGTGCCTTTTGACAATTCTGGAAATTCTCATGAGCCTATTTCTCTGCTTTGTTTTTCAGGATCCTCTCCACTTTTTCTATTCCAACTACTTCCCTTCCCTAGTTTCCAATGATTCTTTGTTTTCTGTACGTATTTCAGTCAGTTGTATTATATCCTGCATGTCGGCAACATGAATTCAAAATGGCATATCATGGGAAATGGTTTCAACTAGTGTAGCTTTTTTTGTTTCTGTAGACAATGGATTCGCATATTGAGATTTGTAACCTTCTCCCTGCTGTGTTTACATCTGTTTCCACAGCTGAGGTTTTCCATTGAGGGCACAAGGAAGGAATATGCCATGTAATTTTGTTCTGAGCTTTGTCAAACTAGAAAAATCAAAATACGTAGTCACAATTACCTTATTCAAAATGACAATTTGCCATTTTCAACAATTTGTAAATGTACTCACTTTGTGTCATTTATTACAAAATTACGGAAAGATTGTACTTAATGAGCCATGGTAATATTTTCAGAGACTTTAAAAGTGTTTTTCACACTAGTGGAAACAAAGCTATTCATCGAAAGAAAAATGTGAAATAATCATCTTGTCTCCCAAGCAATATGGGTGCTGTGGGTGCTGTAAGTGAGAACAATTTTGTACCTGGGTATGAGAGATTTTTAACAGCCAGTTGTGTGCAAATACTCTGTAAATGGTTCACAATGAGCTCAACCCATTAAGTTGGCATCCGTCATATCTTGGAAAGAACCCAAGTTGTTTCCCTGTAGTCCAGGTGACATTTTCTGTTGTAGATGTTTTCAATCAACCTGCTCAAACATGACTGGGGAAGGTAGTATTTGAACTCAGACCTTCTGTCCCAGAGTTAGGGACACGACATCTGCACCTCAAGAGTCCTTATTTTCTCTTGCGTATATATGAGGTATGCTATCGAAATCCAGATTGAACTATTTATCAATATTCTGCTCTTGCATTTAATCTTAAAATGACTTGAGATTACCTTGAATTCAAATGAAGGTTGAGATACCAGTAAACAATATGCTTGGCATTTTGCTATTATGAGATGTTGCTTAGCCAAAAATATTGCTTAAACTGCACTTCTTAGTAATTATTTGCTTGTGCTCATGAAATTCCTGCACTCTGCAGCACCTAATGGTAGTTCTGCAAAGCCCTAAGTGAGCAGTTTGGCAATATTCAACATTGTTCCAGTAATATTGTTGTCGTACTGACGGATAAAAAAACATTGTATGTTTCTGCAATTTTCCCTCTTCAAACTTTGCTTCTTATTCAATTACTAGCTCATCAGTTTTACCAGTTTGTCTTGATCTGTATCCTTGGGGCTTAGCAAAATCTTTTCTCAACTGAATTACTAATAAGGTTGAAGTGACAGTGTTTCTTTTTCTGGAGCCTGCATTCTATATGCTGCTACCTTACTGTGGAATGGAACATCATACAGTTAGCTAATCTGCAGCTTTAACCTTTCAAAAGGAGATATTTAAATTCAATTATACCAATTAGATATTTACCAACACACATTTCTAATTCTTCTTATCAGTCAGTTCGTAGGACAGCATTAAAAATTATTTTGCAAAAATGAAACATTTATTGTTATTTATTTGTTTGTTCCATTCTGTGGTATGTCAGGGTTTGAAATTAATAAACCTGCCATGACAAGCATGCACTTATTGCTGATTTGCAGACCAGAATTCAATCAGTGGCCAACATTCCTCTAACTGATCTTTAATTACAAACCCTGCGGTGTGCATGCTGTTGGAAAAGTTGTAATCTAATTCTCCTTCTTACTTTTCTACAGTACAAATAACATTGCTGCATTAATGCAATATTGCTTGTCTTGTTACTTATTCACTAGTTCCAGTCTTGCTGAACGTCAGTTCTTCTGTAAGTGCAACATATGCAAACATCAGCTGGATTCCAGGAATGGGACATGCAGCTTCTGAATTTTATGTTGCATACATGAATAACCGTAAGCTGTTCTCGCTCTCTAATTTTTGCAGAAATTGTAATCAAATCCCCAATGGACCTGTTAATATACCTGTTCTACTTGCCCCACTAACCATGATTAATGAAGCAAATCAATCCAGTTTATTTCTTTATAACTCAATCTTAAATTAGCACAAGCCATTGGCAACTTGTTTTTAATATCCAAATTGTATTGTCATTGTATTATTCATGTTATTATATAATTTTCATTGATATTTTAAGAAATAAAAGGTACAGTGATAAATGTGGCATAAATTTTATAATTAAACCTAATTATGCTTAAGTTGTTTTGGGACTAAAATCCCAACCATTGTATTGGAGTTAATTTTCTTAATGCAATTTCCATAGGTAAAGGTAAATGGAAGATTTCAGACGCAGTAAATATTTCACAAAATTTCCACATCTTAGAAGGGCTAGAACCTGGAACTGAATATACAATCCGTCTTATGGCTAAGAACTGGTTTGATAACTCTAGCATTTTTGAAGATGTTATAGAAACAAGGGGAAAAGGTGAGGCACTGGTCCCATTTAAAATCGAGTGAACTCATTTTTCGTACATTACAAATAAATATACGAGAAAAAAACAGTGGCGGAGCCAGTGAGGGGGTTGAGCCATCACCTCATCACTGCACCCCACTCCTTGCAAAATCTTCCAAGGTTGACTAGAAGGTTATAGATTACCACACCTTTGAAGGACTACCTCGATTTCACTTCTAGGAGTCCATGTTAGCCATTTTCAGCTCTTGTGTTTGACCTACAGTGCAGTTCCTGGCTCAGCCTTTGGCCTAGGTTTGGGAAGATTCCCTCTATCAGCATGGTATGCTGTTCTCCAATTTAGACAAATTTCAAATGGGACAATCTGCCCTGCACTTCCCTCCATCTCCTACCCTCACCACCTTCCAAAGTGGCCAAGTCATGCTCCGCCACTGAAAGAACTATAATTTATGTTCAAAGCGATTGTTGATATGGAAAAGTAATTTCCTAAGATTATAAATCACAGAAAAAAAATGTTATAATTGACATAAATTGTTACATTGAGACAACATGCATATAGTTTTCAAATTTCTTGAGGTTCTGTGTATAGTAATGCTTTGCTGTTATCCCGACAATCAACTTGTTTTTTTTATGTAATTCATCAGCATCGTTTGTGCATGGTCTACTGACGCTTTTACCATTGCTTAATAGGCTCTTGTAGGCATGCTTTATAATCCACTCATGACTGGTATATCAAGCCAAAATCATACATGAGATAACAGTGAATGAATCAAGCTAATCAGTATCCATGCACACTGGTAATTTAATGTTCCTTTTGAATTTCAAAGCTATTCTCAATTCCCTGAATAATTTTATGTACTTGTTCAGCAGATGTCAAAAACAATTTGCAGAAATTTTCATCTAACGCAGAAGAAATGGTTATTGCACAGTGTTACTCATTATTGTGTTTTCACAATATAAAAAAGACAGGTCTCTGTTCATTGCATATGAAGCTATGTTGGGAGTTAATGAGACAGCCAAGAGTTGATTGGCATTGTGACCAGTGAGATTTTAAAAAAATGACCTGATATAGTATCATAGGATTTCGTAGAATATTATAGCACAGAAATGTCAAGAATAATGTAAACATTTTCAACATTTCTCAGTTGTTAGACTTTTTTTGGGTCAGGTGCTCCTTTCAGAAAAAAAAACAGAATTGTTCTTTCTTTTGGCATCTTTTGATACGGCTTTTTCAAGCATTCATTGTGCCAAACGACATCAATAAGATGTGTTCTTTCCAACAAACTCTATTTCAAGAGTATAAGATTGCACAACTGAAGCAATTGAGTTTTTTTTTCCTGACTGCTAATTACAGGTGAGATTTATTTTGCAGATGCTTTAAAATAAGTAAAGTTTCGAATAAGCAAGTAACAATTGGAAGAATGTAACAATTCTTGACATTTAGATAAAACTCATGGGTAAAAAATGATGTCTGGTATATTGATTGGAAAAGCTGCAACATTTATAGTTGTTTTTGGTGAAAAAAGATTATTTAATTTTACTAATTGCTACTTTTCTTGATGATTAATTATGTGGTCTACAACAGCTTATGCAGGAATTCACGGTGGAATATCTACACAAGGATGGTTTATTGGCCTGATGTGTGCTGTTGCTCTCCTTACCTTGATTTTACTGATTGCTTGTTTCATAAAGAGAAACAAAGGAGGAAAATATTCTGGTATGTACTTATATTCATTTTTTAGTATATGTAGCATTAAATGAGCACTGAATATTCATGCATATTGTGATAGCACATGTTAATTTAGATAAAAGGAATACAAGGTTCAAAAGAAAGAAAAATTTCAGAATCGCACATTCACATCTATAACTTGTTCTCGATAGTCCTGAATTTAAATATTACTTATTGGTTTAGTTTATAATTTTGTGGTAAAATGAGCCCACAATGAATTGTGATACAATTCTTATTTGTGTTAATGTTTGCTATAAAAGAGTATTTGTGAGCTTGTATATTTCAATAGCATATTTAAAGTACATATCTGTGCAAACTTGCTGTATGCATATCTTCAACATAAATTATGATATCTTCATTTGGATTTGAAATTGCATGTCTCTTAGGCAGAGATATTCCAGTGATTTTAAAACAAAACAACCATACATCTTTGCTTCCAGTAGTACCAAACATATTTCAAAATTACATAAAAATTGAGAACTGTATGATTGCAAATTGTTTTTGTTATCCCACCCTTTCACCTTCTTTCACCTGAAGACTAGACTTAATATACATGCCAATATATCACCAGCAGATAGGGTAGTGTTGATATAAAAGCATCTGCATCCAGTTTGTAGTTTTTGATTTATGGGTTAGCTTTTATCAAGGCATTTTCTTTCTTCATTCATGGGATGATGAGCGTCTCTGACAAGGACTGCATTTATTGTCCATTCCTCATTCCGTTGAAGAGGTGTAGTGAGTCACCACTTAAAACTCAAGTTCCCTGTGTAAACACTTAGAACTGAAAACTTCCATTTCAAACATGGGGTAGAATCTGATTCTTTCAGCAAAGAGCTAATTGTATTGAGAATGTTTGGAGGGATACTGGTGATGAGGAACCATAAGATTCCTCATTGTATCATACCAAATGTGTCTCAGTGATAACCGACTGCATCCCTGTGGCCTGTCTCAAGTCTAATTCTATCCTCATTCATCGGAGACCATTCACGGAATTATTCGCAACTCATTAAATATCCGCTGAAAGACCAATGTCCCTTGCTCCCAGACTTTGAAAAGCTATTTGCTTTGATAGGGCAATTTTCACCCAGACAAAATTAGGCAATCTTGCCTTGCTCTTCACCGGCAGCATAATGGTACAGCAGCCACAAAACCAAGCTGGTCACAGAATGCAGCTGACCCTCACTCCTTTGTACATAAAGCCCTATTCTCTCAACTTCATCACTGTTTAACTACTTGACTGTACACCTCACCGGTCTTTAACTATGTTCTGTCTAAAATATCCTAATACATCTCTATTACTCTGACCCCATTGCCGACTGGAGAGACTTGCATGCTGTCATTGTCATTGTGCAGGAAAACATTACATCTAGGCAAGCAATCGGACAATTGCAAACATGAGCTTTTATGTATAACCAGAAAAACTGAACCCAAACACTGCCAATAGCGATTGTGGTTCACACCCACAATGCTAACCAAATGCTGACATTATGATGAATAACTAGTCTATGGTCGGTAATGGTCTACTGCGCCTAGCGAACAGCCATTGAAACTGGGTGTCAGTCAGGTCCTGTCTGGCTAGTAGCACCTTACACAGCCTAGCTGTATCATGGCCAGGAGAGATTCCTGTTCCCTAAGGTTCTCGTTGTCTTCCTAGGAATACCATTCCTGTTTTCCCCGATCTTCAGCATCAGACACGTCACCTTGTTGCCTGCTTGAATTGTGCAGAGCACAGCACAACTGGAGTATACTGGAGGATGCCCCAAACCAATCCAACCAGTGGAACCACATATGAATCAGTCTTGTTGCGTGCTTCACCACGGGCCTGGATGGGCAGTAGTGTATCTGCTCTCTACATCAGTCAAGGGTTTGCACAATGATGTCAAGAGCCATGGTCAGCATCACTAGCCCTTGGCCGAGAGTAGTCAGCCTGATGAGGCCCTTAGACCCTCAGCTTGACAGGAACATGAGAGTGCTCCATACGAGTGGTGACACTTGTCAGGATAGTGAACACACACCTCCAGTAAGTGGTAACAATGATTAATTGAACAGACCTCCTTCTCCTACAGATGTATTCCATAATCTTCTGATATGCCCTTCACAGTGCCATGCATGTCGAGTCTGACCTCTTCGCTGGGGAGGGAAATGTGACCTTGTCCTTGGCCTTGGTCTTGATGCACTTGTGAATGCCTGTCTGAGACATCCCACGCAGATCACCTATTGATCCATAGAAGGAGCATTCCCATTGAAGTTCAGAGACGCAGTCACTGGAGAGGATGGCCTCCCACTGCTGCAGCCCTTGGGTCTTTCTCTCTCTCTTCAGCGGTCAACAATTTCCTGTCACAGCATCCCAGTGCATCTGCTGCCTTTGTTGACACTGTGCTTTGCTGAGTCCCGGGAAATGGAGTCAATGCCAAACAATCCTGGATTTCCTCTGAACCATACACACCTTAAAAGACCCTGTGGCTGCAACCTATTCCTGAGCTAGGTGCTCCTCAGTCTGCCCTGCAGCCTGAGCCCGTGACTGGGTTTACCATCAGGCCTGATCCTCCTGCATCTGCCTTCACCCTTATAGGAAGGTAGCAAAAATGACCGGCATCCCACCAGCATCAGGAAGTAGGACTTTCAGTGGAAATGATCTGTGATGTGAACACAACGAGAGAAAGATGCTCTTATGTCTCAGAAGAATCATACCTTTTAGGTGAGAGCTGAATACCATCTCTAAACAGTGAGATATGCTGCACCCTGATCGTGAGGGACATGTCTCCATCATCCAAATAGCTTCAACCTCAGAACGTGGGACAGCTTGCTGAAACATAGAAAATAGGAGCAGGAGGAGTCCACTCAGCTCTTTGAGCTAACTCCGCCATTAATTAAGAGCATGGTTGATCATCCAATTCATTAGCCTATTTCCACTTTTCCCCCAGACCCTATGACCCCTTTCAGCTTCAAGTGCTCTATCTAATTCCTTCTTGGAACAAACAATGTTTTGGCCTCAAAAACAAAAACAGAATGCTGGAAGTCAAAAAAACCCCAGAAATTCTTGGAAAAGCTCAGTAGGTCTGGCAGCATCTGTGGAGAGAAATCACAGTTACCGTTTTGGGTCCAGTGACCCTTTCTTAGAACTCCACAGATGCTGCCAGACCTGCTGAACTTTTCCAACAATTTCTGTTTTTGTTTCCGACTTCCAGCATCCTCACCTCTTTCAGTTTTTTATGTAATGGTTTGATCTCAAGTGTTTTCTGTAGCAGCAAATTCCACAGGTTTACCAGTCTCGGTGTGAAGACTTTTCTCCTCATATCAGTCCTAAATGGTTTAATTGCATCAGTGTTCACTAAGGAGAGGAACATGATGAATGTTGAGATTAGAGATAGAAGTTTGATTAGTCTAGATCATGTTGACATAAGTAGGGAAGATGTGTTGGGTAGGGTGGAGGTTATTAAGGTGGAGAAATATCCAGGACCAGATGGGATCTATTCCAGGTTGCTGAGGGAGACAAGAGAGGAAATAGCTGGGGCCCTGACAGATATCTTTGTGGCATCCTTAAATACAGGTGAGGTGCCGGACGACTGGAGGGTTGCTCATATTGTCTCCCTGTACAAGAAGGGTAGTAAGGATATTCCAGGTAATGACAGACCAGTGAGCCTGACATCAGTGGTGGGAAAGTTGCTGGAGAAGGTACTGAGGGATAGGATCTATTTATATTTAGAAAAGAATGGGCTTATCAGTGATAGGCAACATGGTTTTGTGCGGGGTAGATCATGCCTTACCAACTTAAAAGAGTTCTTCAAGGAAGTGACCAAGTTGATAGATGAAGGAAGGGCTGTTGATGTCATATACATGGACTTTAGTAAGGCGTTTGATAAGGTTCCTCATGGTAGACTAATGGCGAAAGTGAAGTCACATGGTGTGCAGTGTGTTATAGTTAGGTGGATAAAAAACTGGTTGAGCAACAGGAGACAGAGAGTCGTAGTTGAAGGGAGTTTCTCAAAATGGAGAAAGGTGACCAGTGGTGTTCCACAGGGATCAGTGTTGGGGCCATTGTTGTTTGTAATATACATAAATGATCTGGAAGAGGGCACTGTTGGTATGATCAGCAAGTTTGCAGATACACGAAGATTGGAGGAGTAGCAGAAAGCATAAGGGACTGTCAGAGAATACAGGAGGATATAGATAGACTGGAGAGTTGGGCAGAGAAGTGGCAGATGACTTTCAATCCAGGCAAATGTGAGGTGATGCATTTAGGCAAGACTAATTCCAGAGTGCATTATACAAAGAACGGAAGAGCCTTGGGAAAAGTTGATGAGCAGAGAGATCTGGGAGTGCAGGTCAATTGTACCCTGAAGGTTGCTGCACAGGTGGATAGAGTGGTCAAGAAGGCATATAGTATGCTTGCCTTCATTGGACGGGTTATTGAGTATAAGACCTGGCAAGTCATGTTAACATTGTACAGGACGTTGGTTCGGCTGCATTTAGAATACTGTGTACAGTTCTGGTCGCCACATTACCAAAAGAATGTGGACGCTTTGGAGAAGGTGCAGAGAAGGTTTATGAGGATGTTGCCTGGTATGGAAGGTGCTAGCTATGAAGAAAGGTTGAGTAGGTTAGGTTTATTTTCATTAAAAAAAAGCAGATTGAGGGGTGACCTGATTGACATTTATAAAATCATGAAGGGTATAGACAGGGTGGATAGAGACAAGTTTTTTCCCAGGGTGAAGGATTCAATAACGAGAGGTCACACTTTCAAGGTGAGAGGTGGAAAGTTTAAGGGGGATACACAAGGCAAGTACTTCACACAGAGGGTGGTGGGCGTTTGGAACATGTTGCCAGCAGAGGTGGTAGAGACAGGCACGGTAGATTCATTTAAGATGCATCTGGTTAATGCATGAGTAGGTGGGGAACAGAGATATACAGATGCTTAGGAATTGACCGACAGGTTTAGACAGCACATTTGAATCGGCTCAGGCTTGGAGGGCCGAAGGGTCTGTTCATGGGCTGTAAATTTTCTTTTTTCTCTTTGTTCTTATTATCCTTGGACTGTGAGCTCTGGTTCTGGAGTCTCTACCATCGGGAACATCATTCATGTATTTTATCCTATCTCATCCTGGTGGAATTTTATAGATTTCTTTGTGATCCCATTCTTCTAAACTTAAGCAAGTATAATCCACATCGATTCAACCTCTCCTCATATGCTGGTCCTGTCATTTCGAGAATCGATTTGGTCTAACTTTGCTGCACTCTCTGCGACCAAGAACATCCTTCCTTAGACAAACAGACCAAAACTGCATAAGCTGGTGTGGTCTCATCAAGGAGGAGAAAGTGAGGACTGCAGATCCTGGAGATCAGGCAAGACTGTGGTGCTGGAAAATCACAGCAGGTCAAGCAGTATCCAAGGAGCAGGTGAATCTACACTTCAGGGATAAGCCCTTCATCAGGAATGAGGCTTGTGGGCCGGGATGCCGACAGATAAATGAGAGGGAGGTGGGGTTGAGGGGGAAAGTAGCTGGGAATGTGATAGGCAGATGAAGTTGGAAGGGAAAAGTGATAGGAGGGTGGAACCGATAAATGGTCGAGGGCAGTGCTGAGTTGGCGACTTAGGACTGGGATGGCGGGGGGGCGGGGAGCGGGGGAGAGGAAGCTGGTGAAATCCACAATAATCGTGTGTGGTTGCAGGGTTCCATGGCGGAAGATGAGGCGTTCATGGCAGAAGAATGGTTAGCAAATGTCAGCCATTGTAGAGGAATGCATTCGGTCATTCCCCATGGGTCAGATGCCATTTGGTGCAAAGTAACATGGAGGCTGGTCGGACTAGCAGCTAGCTGAAGACTCCCATTCTGATTTCCATGATTTCTTAATGTCTGGCTTATTCAATACCTTTGGTAAAATAGGAAGCTGAATATCAGTGACTTAAATTGCTGCATTAATAAGCCTTTGAACAAATTATAATCTCACTGAATTGGCAACATGTTACTGCCTAACAAGAAATTTACTTTCCCACTTTGCAAATACATAAAATATGCAATGGAATGCTCCCAAAGTCAATATCGGCCTTTCCAGACTTTTTGTCCAGTTCTGCCACAAATCTTGTCATGGCCCACGTCGCTCAGACCCAATAAGATGCTGCCCATGGTCTGTAATGTTGCACACTCTGCCCAGAGAGTGTTGATCTGAGGTCAGTTTCTCAAGTGCCTTTCTGATATAAGTCAACATTTAATGTTAAGAAAACTTGTGACGATTAGTAGAATCATTTTACCAATTTAAAAAAAAAATAAGTATAATCGAGGTACAGAGATTATTTTTAAATTGTTAGGCTACAAACAATCTAAAAGGAGGAGATAAAGTAATGATTATATCATTGGACCAGTAACCCAGAACAGCAGGATCATTTTCCGAGTACATTGCTTTGCATTCTGCCGTGACAGATTGGAAAATTTGAATTCAATAGAAGTCTGGAATAATTTTCTTTTAACCGAATGGTGACCATATAAACATTATTGGTTGTCATAAAGGCCTATCTCACGTATCGATATTGTCTTGGGAAGGAAATCGGCTGTGCCTACCTGTGACTCCAGACCCACATCAACGTGATTAACTCTTACCCATCCTCAGCACAATCAAGGAAGAGCAGTGAATGGTGGTTGGGTCAGTGAAATCCCATACCATGAACTAACAAAAAGAAACTGAAGCTGTAACCATCCAGAATACAAACACAACTAATTGACAAGTAGATCATCTGAAGTATCATTTTATAACCTCTTCTATTCAATATATAGTATAATAGGTATGCTTTGTGTTGAGCAAATCATGATATTTTGTCTAAACAGGATAAAGAAAGTAAAATATTGGTTATATTTTTATCTGCCTGCTAACTGAGCAGAAGGAAATTGGATTGCTTTAAATTGTGTAATTGATAATTCTGGTTTAGTCATAACTTAAATTCATTAGCCTAAATACTTCATTCAGTTTCATGATGGGAAAGGCCTTAAATATTTTTGAGTCAGGAAAATATGATCTGTTATCTAAATAGTCAAAGGAATGCAGTTTCTTTCAATAGAAGCTGCTCATTACTCTGCGCTATCAAATCCTAATTTAAAAATGCTTTCGTTAGATAACGAGTGAACTCATCTTTTTTTTTCCCAGCATATCTCCTCAAGTCTCGTTTCTTCTTGCCAACCAACTTATTTATGTTCCTTGCACTAAAACAAATCTCAACCCCAGCATCTTGAAGTGAATTCCTTATTTATGTAGTCTCCAATGTGCTGTTTTCTTTAACGAGTCGAACTTTCATCTGCTCTGGTTTCCTAATTAGATTCCTTTCATTAACGAGACCAAAGACACTCTTGACACTCATTAAAGCAAATAATAAACATAGAATGGGAAGGAGATTGGATTCACTGTTATGAATGAACACCGAACTAAAAATTTCTGAACTGATTGAAGTCGGCCAAAATAAGAGTGCACATGGGGATAAATGTTTATGAGACACAGAGAGTTGATGTTCGTCAGAGTTTTGTGTCCAGAGAATAATTGTGTTTGTCACTATTTAATGGGTCAGGAAATAATGCTGATACCATCAGATTTTTTTTGATATTCTATTCTGAATGCCCATCTGTAGTTGCTTCATGGATAAATCTTGAGTAGTTTTATTCCTTAAAATTGATTATGCTTTCTGGTTAAAACATGCAGCTCTCCAGCCCCCTGTCTCATTTCCATTTGCCAGCATTTGGTCCATATCCCTCTGAACCCGTTGTGTACCTCACTTTTCAACTCAGAGTACACGAGTTGCAAGATTTCAAATTAAATTAGCACTGTTTGATGAATAATGAGATCATCAATGTCATGGACGCAAATATCAGCATGTAACCTTGTTGCACAGTATTTGGAGCCAGGAAACAGAATAAGCATTGATGCAAACACTTCTATTCAGCAATCTTTACGTTTGTCTTATTTCTGACATTTCTTTAATATTACATTCATCTCAGAACCAGTTTTCCAGCTGAACTCCATGGAGTTACAGCCAAGAAGCAGCCTGCAAGGCTTGCTGTCTGAGAAAGAGCAATGCTGTTACGATCCCTGTAACGACCAATAACAAGTAAAATAAATGAATCTCCAGAAACTGCCTAGACACTGGGCAGGATAATGCCGGAAGCTGTTTCTCTGGTTGAAGACCTGTAGCATTTAGGGACACTGAAAGATTGGTCCTGGCACACAAAACATAATTCACTTTCAATGGGCCTTGCTGCTGGAAGTCAGTTTAGGATTTCGAGAATAGTTCGGCAAATTACAGTTGATAGAAGCTGGACTTTTGAACACACGAAAATGGAGAGAAATCAAAGGATTACACCACAGGATTTAAACTTTTAAGACGTTCACTGTAACAAAAATCAACATCACCTAAACACTACTAAAGAAGGAATAAATTGACTAAACTGTAAGAAAGACGTTGTGAAACCTGAAGGGGTTCAGATAAAATTTACGAGGATGTTGCAGGGGTTGGAGGGTTTGAGCAACAGGGAGAGACTGAATAGGCTGGAACTATTTTCTCTGGAGTGTCAGAGGCTGAGGGGTGACTTTATAGAGGTTTAGAAAATCATGAAGGACATGGATAGGATAAATAATCAAGGTCTTTTCCCCGGGTAGGAGAATCCTAGAGGGTCTAGGTTTAAGGTAAGGGAGGAAAGATTTAAAAGGGACCTAAGGGGCAACCTTTTCACACAGAGGGTGGTGTATGTATGGAATGAGCTGCCAGAGGAAGTGGCGGAGGCTGGTACAATTACAACATTTATAAGGCATCTGGATGAGTATATAAGAGGAAGGGTTTAGAGGGATATGGACCAAATGTTGGCAAATAGGACTAGATTAATTTAGGATATCTGATCAGTGTGGATGAGTTGGACCAAAGGGTCTGTTTCCATGCTATACAGCTCTATAAGTCAAGAGAAAATATATCTCCTTTTTCACTTCTTCACATGACCAAGAGCCACACTGCATTAATATGTCACTGCATACTCTGCAAAATGGTTGTTTTTACAAGAACCAGTCCAAAGTTATTTCCAGTTTTAAACTTAACTTGCTTCTCTCCACTTTAGCATGTTCAAAAGTCCAGCTTCTATTTGCTGAACTATTCTTGAAATCCCAAACTGACTTCCAGCAGCAAGGCCCATTGAAAGTGAGTTACGTTTTGTGTGCCAGGACCAATCTTCCAGTGTCCCTCAATGTTAACAGGACTTCAACCAGAGAATGAGCTTCCAGCAGTGTCCTGCCCAGTGGCAAATCAGAGTTTTCTACCCTTCATAGCAGCTGCTATTGCTCTTTCTGTTCTATCTCTCTCTCACACACACACACATACACACACTCTCACAGAAGAAGTGAGTATCCGTGCAGAGCCAATACAAACAAATATTTGTCCTTTTTGCCAACTCTCTTGCCATCTTCAGTGAGGGGAAATTATGCACTAGATGCCAATGAGTAAAAATCTCCTTCCTCAGTTAAACATCCAAGGCTGTCAGAATAGAAGCCCATCATCTAATCTGAACATCTGTCTCTTTTAACTTACTTATTCAATGAAAAATGCCCAGCCAGAGCTTAAGAAATATTGTGTTGTTCCTTTTTTCAACTTAATGTGCAGACGATTATGGATTACATCTCACATTCTGCTCATTTATGTTCCTTGTGAGAAATGAACCCATTATCGATTTGCTACCTTGTCTTCAATTATTTTAAGTCCATTTTGCATGAAGACAGAAAAATATGAGTGGTTGTGTGTGTCAGATATTGTAGCAGCTGATTGATGTACACAGTAAAATTTCTGCTTCACAATCTATGCGTCACAATATAATTCAGCTATGTCATGGACAGTAAGTTGTGCACTCACAGGGCTGACATTTTGTGTGGAGGCAAGAGACACATCTCTGTACATGACCAAAGAATTAGCCACAAATGCATTAAGCCCTCATAATGCAAAGTGGACACCAAGCATCAAGAGTCAGGGTCAGACAATGGTGCATTCAGCTTTGCTCGTGAAAGGTCCAGCTTTCAATATTTTCGTTGTCTGTTTATGAATCTCGGACCTTGCAGGCGACAGATCCTGGAAGAGCGTTGGTTCCTGATTTCCAACACGGCCGAATGATCACATACACACAGACACACCTCTCAGAACCCTCTCCCTTTTTCTTGGTCACGCAAGAAACACAGACAGACCTCTCTCCCTCATGCTTTCTATCTCACGCATACATAGTCAGACCCTGCTTGCTCCCGATATCATTCACAAAATAGGCTTCTTTCCTCTCTCTCAAAAGCACAGACTCTGCCCTCGTTCACGTGAACAGGTACATACCCTGCTCTGTCTCCATGTAAAGTATACACACTGCACTCCCTCAAGTGAATACACATTACTTTTAGCCAGATGCAAAGGGACATATGCTGCACTCTTTCACATACAAAGGTGTAGACTACTGTCTTCAGTGCTGTCCCTCACACACACAGGGACATACACCACTCTCACTCGCGCACACAGACACCCACACTGGTCTCCAACACACACACAGGGACACACACTACTCTCCATCACACACACACAGACACACACTGCTCTCCATCACACACACAGGGACACACACTACTCTCCATCACACACACAGGGACACTCACTGCTCTCCATCATACACACAGGGACACACTCACTGCTCTCCCTCACACAGGAGAAAGTGAGGACTGCAGATGCTGGAGATCAGAGCTGAAAATGTGTTGCTGGAAAAGCGCAGCAGGTCAGGCAGCATCCAAGGAACAGGAGAATCGACGTTTCGGGCATCAGCCCTTCTTCAGGAATGAGGAAAGTGTGTCCAGCAGGCTAAGCTAAAAGGTAGGGAGGAGGGACTTGGGGGAGGGGCGTTGGGAATGCGATAAGTGGAAGGAGGTCAAGGTTAGGGTGATAGGCTGGAGTGGGGTGAGGGCGGAGAGGTCAGGAAGAAGATTGCAGGTTAGGAAGGCGGTGCTGAGTTTGTGGGATTTGACTGAGACAAGGTGGAGGGAGGGGAAATGAGGAAACTGGAGAAATCTGAGTTCATCCCTTGTGGTTGGAGGGTTCCCAGGCGGAAGATGAGGCGCTCTTCCTCCAACCGTCATGTTGCCATGGTCTGGCGATGGAGGAGTCCAAGGACCTGCATGTCCTTGGTGGAGTGGGAGGGGGAGTTGAAGTGTTGGGCTACGGGGTGGTTGGGTTGGTTGGTCCGGGTGTCCCAGAGGTGTTCTCTGAAACGTTCTGCAAGTAGGAGTCCCCAGACGCAGTCAACGATGCCCTCCACCGCATCTCTTCCACTTCCTGCTCCTCTGCCCTTGAGCCCCGCCCCTCCAAACGCCACCAGGACAAAACCCCACTGGTCCTCACCTACCACCCCACCAACCTCCATGTCCAGCGTATCATCCGCCGTCATTTCCGCCACCTCCAAACGGACCCCACCACCAGGGACATTAATCCCACCCCCTCCCCTATCAGCGTTCCAAAAAGACCACTCCCTCCGTGACTCCCTCGTCAGGTCCACACACCCCACCAACCCAACCTCCACTCCCGGCACCTTCCCCTGCAACCACAAGAAATGCAAAACTTGCGCCCACACCTCCCCCCTTACTTCCCTCCAAGGCCCCAAGGGACACTTCCATATCTGCCACAAATTCACCTGCACCTCCACACACATCATTTATTGCATCCACTGCACCCGGTGTGGCCTCCTCTATATTGGGGAGACAGGCCGCCTACTTGTGGAACGTTTCAGAGAACACCTCTGGGACACCCGGACCAACCAACCCAACCAACCCGTAGCCCAACACTTCAACTCCCCCTCCCACTCCACCAAGGACATGCAGGTCCTTGGACTCCTCCATCGCCAGACCATGGCAACACGATGGCTGGAGGAAGAGCGCCTCATCTTCCGCCTGGGAACCCTCCAACCACAAGGGATGAACTCAGATTGCTCCAGTTTTCTCATTTCCTCTCCCCCCACCTTGTCTCAGTCAAATCCCTCGAACTCAGCACCGCCTTCCTAACCTGCAATCTTCTTCCTGACCTCTCTGCCCCTACCCCACTCCGACCTATCACCCTCACCTTGACCTCCCTCCACCTATCGCATTCCCAACGCCCCTCCCCCAAGTCCCTCCTCCCTACCTTTTATCTTAGCCTGCTGGACACACTTTCCTCATTCCTGAAGATGGGCTGGTGCCCGAAACGTCGATTCTCCTGTTCCTTGGATGTTGCCTGACCTGCTGCGCTTTTCCAGCAACACATTTTCAGCTCTCCCTCACACACACACGGACACACACTACTCTCCTTCACACACACACACACACACACACACACACACACACACACACACACACTGCTCTCCCACACACACACACGGACACACACTACTCTCCTTCACACACACAGGGGCACACACTGCTCTCCCTCAGACACACAGGTACACACTGCTCTCCCTCAGATACACAGGTACACACACTGCTCTCCCTCACACACACAGGGACACACACTACTCTCCCTCACACACACAGGGCACACACTACTATCTCTCATACATACATGGACACACATTGCACACCCCATACACACGCAGGGACACAAACTGCTCACCCTCACATATTCAGATACACACTGATCTGCTTTAAAACACAGGTACAGACACTGCTCTCCCTCACACACACAGAGACATACACTGCTCTCCCTCATGCACACATGGACACACACTGCTCTCCCTCACGCACACATGGACACACACTGCTCTCCCTCACGCACACATGGACACACACTGCTCTCCCTCATGCACACATGGACACATACTGCTATCCCTTGCACACATGGACACACACTGCATTCCCTCACCCATACAGGGACATACACTCCCCTCCCTCACACATACAGGGACACACACTGCTCTCCCTCACGCACACAGGAACACACACTGCTCTCCCTCACGCACACATGGACACACACTGCTATCCCTCACGCACACAGGAACACACACTGCTCTCCCTCACGCACACATCGACACACACTGCTCTCCCTCACGCACACAGATGCACACAATGCTCTCCCTCACGCATACAGGGACACAGACTGCTCTCCCTCACGCACACAGGGACACATACTGCTCTCCCTCACGCACACATCGACACACACTGCTCTCCCTCACACACACAGGGACACACACTGCTCTCCCTCATATGCACACATGGATACACACTGCTCTTCCTCACACACACACAGGTATACACATTGCACTCCCTCATAAACACAGGGACACAAACTGCTCACCCTCACACATTCAGATACACACTGATCTCCTTCACACACACAGAGACACACACCGCTCTCCCTCACACACACACACCGGGGCACACACTGCTCTCCCTCATACACACATGGACACACACTGCTCTCCCTCAGACAAACCAGGGCACACACTTTTCTGCCTCACACACACAGATACACACACTGCTCTCCCTCATATACACAGATACACACACTGCTCTCCCTCATATACACAGATACACACACTGCTTTCCCTCACCTACACAGGGACGTACATGGCTCTCCCTCACACACACAGTGACACACACTGCTCTCCCTCACACACACACAGAAACACACACGTCTCTCTCTCATGCACACATGGACACACTCTGCAATGCCTCACACACACATGGTCATACACTGTTCTCCCTCACACGTACAGGGACACACACAGCTCTCCCTCTCACACACAGATTCAAGCACTGCTTTCCCTCACCCACACAGGGGCGTACATGGCTCTCCCTCACACAGACAGGGACACACACTGCTCTCCCTCACACACACAGGGACACACACTGCTCTCCCTCACACACACAGGGTCACACACTGCTCTCCCTCACACACACAGGGACATACACTGTTCTCCCTCACACACACAGGGACACACACCGCTCTCCCTCACGCATACAGGGACATACATTGCACTATCTCATACACACAGGGACACAAACTGCTCACGTTCACACATTCAGATACACACACTGATCACCTTCACACACACACACAGACACACACATCTCTCCCTCACGCATACACGGGCACACACTGCTCTCCCTCACACGCACATGGACACACACATGACTCCCTCACACACACAGGGACAAATATTGCACTCCCTCACACGCACAGGGGCATACATTGCACTCCCTCATGCACACACACTGCTCTCCCTCAGGCGTAGAGGGATATACACTCCTCTTCCTCACGCACACAGGGAAAGACACTGCTCTCCCTCACGCACACAGGAACACACACAGCTCTCCCTCACGCACACAGATACACACACTGCTTTCCCTCACACACAGGGACGTACATGGCTCTCCCTCACACAGACAGGGACACACACTGCTCTCCCTCACACACACACACAGGTACACACACCGCTCTCCCTCATGCACACAGGGTCACACATGTCTCTCCCTCACACACACAGGGACACACACAGCTCTCCCTCGCACACACTGGGACGTACATGGCTCTCCCTTACACAGACAGGGACACAAACTGCTCACCTTCACACATTCAGATTCACACACTGATCACCTTCAACACATAGAGACACACACTGCTAACCCTCACACACACAGATACACACACTGCTCTCCCTTACACTCACTTAGACACACGCTGCTCTCCTTCACACACACAGTGACACACTCTGCTCTTCCTCACGCATACAGTGACACACACTGCTCTCCCTCACACACACACACACAGAAACACACACGTCTCTCTCTCATGCACACATGGACAGACTCTGCAATGCCTCACACATACATGAGCATACACTGTTCTCCCTCACACACACAGGGACACACACCGCTCTCCCTCACGCATACAGGGACATACATTGCACTATCTCATGCACACAGGGACACAAACTGCTCACGTTCACACATTCAGATACACACACTGATCACCTTCACACACACACACACAGACACACACGTCTCTCCCTCACGCATACACGGGCACGCACTGCTCTCCCTCACACACACAGGGGCACACATTGTTCTCCCTCACACTCACATGGACACACACATGACTCCCTCACACACACAGGGACAAACATTGCACTCCCTCACGTGCACAGGGACATACATTGCACTCCCTCATGCACACACACTGCTCTCCCTCAGGTGTAGAGGGATATACACTCCTCTTCCTCACGCACACAAGGAGAGACACTGCTCTCCCTCACACACACAAGGACACACACTGCTTTCCCTCACACACACAGGGACACACACTACTCTCCCTCACACATGCAAGGACATACACTGCTCTCCCTCACACACACATTGGGACACATTGCTCTCCATCACACACACAGGGGCACACATTGCTCTCCCTCACACACACAGGGACATAGAATGCTCTCCCTCACACACACACAGGGACACACACTGCTCTCCCTCGCGCACACAGGGACACACACCTTTCCCTCACTCACACAGATACAGACACTGCACTCCCTCGCGCACACAGATACATGCGCTGCTCTCCCTCACATGCACAGAGACACACACTTCTCCCCCACATGCATACAGGGACACACATTGCTCTCCCTCCCACACACATGGACATACACTGCTGTCTCTCACACACGCAGATACACACTCTGTTCTCCCTCAACACACAGGAACATACACTGCTCTCCCTCACAAACATAGATACACACACTGTTCTCCCTTACATACGCAGATACACACACTGCTCTCCCTCACACACACAGATACACACACTGCTCTCCCTTGCACACACAGGGACATACACTGCTCTCCCTTACACACACAGATGCACAGACTGCTCTACCTCACACACACAGGGACAAACACCTTTCCTTCACACACACAGATACACACACTGCTCTCGCCCGCGCACACTGATACACACACTACTGTCCCTCACACACACGCAGGGACACTCACTGCTCTCCCTCACACACACACAGGGACATACACTGCTCCCCCTCACACACACACACACACACACACACACACACACACACACACACAGGGACATAGACTGCTCCCTCTCTCACACACACACAGGGACATACACAGCTCTCCCCCACACAGGTACAGGGCCACACACTACTCTCCCTCACACACACACAGGGACATACACTGCTCCCCCTCACACACACACAGGGACATACATACAGGGATACACACTGCTCTCCCTTACTCAGACAGGGACACACATTGCTCTCCCTCACAAACATAGATACACACACTGTTCACCCTTACATAGGCAGATACACACACTGCTCTCTCTCGCACACGCAGGGATACACCGTGTTCTCCCTCACACACACATGGACATACACTGCTCTCCTTTACACACACAGGAACACACATGCTATCCCTCACACACAAACAGACACACTCTGCTCTCCCTCACGCACACAGGGACACACCCTGCTCTCCCTCATACACGGATACCCAGACTGCTTTCCCTCACAAACACAGAGACCCACACTGCTCTCCCTCGCGCACACAGATACACATACAGCTCTTCCTCGCACATGTCTGGACTCTCACTGCTCTCCCTCACACACACAGGGACGCACACTGCTCTCCCTCACACACACAGGGATACACACTGCTCTCCCTCACACACACCGGGACGCACACTGCTCTCTCTCACACACACCGGGGGACACACTGCTCTCCCTCACACACACAAGTGCACAATACAAGTGGAGAAATAGCAGTTAGAATTCTTCCAAGTACCCAATCCCAAGTGTTTAACTTCAGACTTTGGAAAAGAAATGCAACAATGTAAAAAACGATTCTTTGCATTTCCTAAATGTTTTGATCTGGATTTGAATGTTGATTATTGGCTGCTATTTGTGTGGCATTCGAGCACTAAATGCTGAAGGCTGTGACGTAAAAAAAAACGAAACAAATCCTGCCATCGACTTTCATTTCTTTCCCCATGAGCTCCCTTCACCCTTCCATTTCACATGTTGCCATTGTTCTTGCCCATTCTCTAATGCCTCTCTGCCAATTCTAGGGAGAGGAACAAAGCACAGGGTATGACACAGATAGACCAATTGTCAATGTTGGTAACAAGGTAAATGCAGCATTGTGCATCTGTTACCCTCAATGTGATGCAGTGCAGATGGTATCTCAATTATCGAATCTTTCAATGAAGGTTACCTGGCTCTAATTTATTTGTATTTGAATTTGACTTATTATTGTCACATGGACCGAGACACAGTGAAAAGTATAGTTTGCATGCTATCCAGACAAATCGTCCCTTACATGTGTACATTAGTTTAATAGAACAGAATGCAGAATATAGTGTTAGAGAAGGTGCAGAGAAAGGTCAACTAAATATCTGAGAGGCCTGGTCAAAAGTCTGATAACTGCGTGGAAAAAGCAGTTCTTGAATGTGTCGGTACACATTTTCAAATTTTTGCATCTTCTGCCCAACAGGAGAGGATGGAAGAGAGTATAACCAGGGTGGGAGGGTTCTTTGATTATATGGTTGCTTCCCCGAAGAAATGGGAAGTATAGATGGAGTCAATGTATAGGAGGCTGGTTTGCATGCTGGACTGGGCTGTGCTTACAACACTCTGAAATCTTTTGCAGTCTTGGGCAGAACAATTGTCGTCCCAAGCTGCGAGGCACCTGGATAAGATGCTTTCAATGGTGCATCTAAAACAAATTGGTAAGAAGCATTGTTGACATGTGGAATTTCCTTAGCCTTCTGAGAAAGAGGTTGTCTTTCTTGACAGTAGAGTCAACATTGATGGACCAGGATAGATTGTTGGTGATATTTCCTCCTCGGAACTTGAAGGTCTCAACCTCAGCACCAGTGATACTGATAGGGGCATGTCCTCCACCCCACTTCCTGAAGTCAATGACCAGCTGCTTTATTTTGCTGACATTGAGGAAGACATTGTTGTCTTTACTAGTCAATCGTAACCAGTGACAGCAGATATTTCTTCTCAATAATCAGGCCCACAGTTATCTCTGGTATGAATAATCGTTTCTCTGCTTGCTGCAAATGACAGTCAGTGTAAGTTTGTAAAGGCACAGTTACTGGTGCCTACTGACTTCGAGGGAAAGGGGAAAAAAATCAGATTTCTTCCCACATACTATTTTCATTGAGTGGTGGAGTGGTCTGGAAGCTCATTTAAAGCTCACCGAGTTTGAGAGTCTCTGCGGAAAATGCAAAACCAGTTAATGAGTCTGAAGCCTTCTGAAAGGTATGTGTAAACGTTCTTACACATTCAAGATTCACTATTAGGTGCTTTAGTAGAACCTTAATATACTTTCAATGCAATGGTTCATCACAGGAACCTGGCTTGTAGTTTAGCCTTAAGTCTACCCTTGCAATGTACATTTTGTCACATGCGGTATAGTATGTTTCCAATGGAGAAAGCACCAATTTGTCGTGAAAAAAAATTACAAAATTTCCTGTCAGCCTGTGATATTACCTTTTATATTTTAATTCAAATGGCCCTTGTTGCTATTAAAGAAAACAAATCGGTTTTGGTCCTTAGAAGCAACCTTATATTCTGGTGTTAATTCTTGAGCAATAACTGTACACTTGAAAGAAGTCTGACTATTTTCTCTCTTGCATTGATTGATAGGCACTTTGCTTTGAAAATGAAATGAAGACCTTGTGTTTTTTCCCTTAGCTGTGACCACTATAAATGCTTGGTTGAGTTTCAAATGGAAATGGATTTCATTACAATACCTATTCTGTTTTTCTGAAAATGAATGACAGTTTCCGGAAGTTCTCAGAACAGGTTGTCCTTTTGGTGTGTGGTTCTGTTTGTTTATTACAAGTCTTACAAGTTTTGTTTTCAAATGACAGGATACATTTTGTTCTCCATTCAATTGATCTGGGAGCTTCACTCAAGCACTAAGAGCTTTACTTTTCTAAAGGAAAGAAACATATTTTCCATTGAATGACATATAATCTGATGACTATTCACCATACATACTAGGTGAACAGATATGAACGCTACATGGGGACTTGAAGTGGTATAGGGAAGCATAGGTGATTGGGGAACTTGGAGCATAAGTAGGAGCATAGAGGTGGCATGGGTCATCTGAGGGGCACAGAGATACATATAGGCATAACAGTTCTACAGAGTGGGCTTGTGTGATCTGAAGGGATTGAGAGGTGATATAAGTTGTGCAGAGTTGTTCTGATTGGGTATTATGATAACATGGAGCCAGTGAGCAGCATGGTGTAATGATTCAAGGAAGCATAAGCTGCCATCCGTCACTGTTGAGAGATGGGATGTTGTGTTGAGGAGCTGGGGTGAGCCTTCTAACTGGCCCAATCTGTACTCATGCTCCTCCCATGCTGGTTTGCAGCACCATGAACCCAAACAGGGTTTGTACAGACAGAAGTGGCATGTGAAGTCACACGTAAAAGCATCCATCTTGTGAGCTGTGAAGCATTTGTTGGATTTTCCTGAGCACAGAGGGTTTTTCTGCACAGATGAACAAATTTCTGATGTTTCACATTTTCATTTAAGAAAATTTTGGGAATCCAAGACAGATCATTATGTTTTGTCTATAATTAATGTAAACATGCTAAGTGTGATAACACATTTTGTTTTAATATAATTTATGCAAATTTCTGCCAAATCTTATGCATGTATAAAAGACAAAATCAATTTCAATGTGTCACTCCATTCAGAATTATGATTATCGGTACTTCTAAAAATGACAAAAGTATTTTGCAAAGTATGCCTATCTTATTATACTCTATACAAATGTCATTCAAGTGTAAGTGTCTATTCAGCTATGGGAACTTTTGGTTCTTCTTTGATACTTAATACCTTTAAATTAGCAGATCAAAGACAACTTGACAACCGATATTTTGTGAAGTAACTCTTTCCTGCCATATCAGCTGGTCTGCTATGGAGAGTCTTTGGAGAGAGACTGTGATGTTTGTCTTTTTAACTTTGCTGCTTGTTTTTCTGACCGATGGTTATCCTGTGTCTAGCTGTCATGCAACATCTTTTTCTTCATTTCTCCATTCTATAACTAAGGATTGTACCGAGATACCTTTATAAGATGGCACTGTAAGTGGCGCAGAAAGTTTTCACTGTACTGACTTGAGTACATGTGACAATAAAGCTAATTGAATTCAACGTGACTCAACATCACTAAGCAGAACACATGTAAAACACATTGCCATTCAAAGGTATTTCTGGATAAGCTTGTTTACTTTCTGACTGTGTTCAATCAACTGTTTGACGACAAGAAAGGCCGGACTAGAAAAGATTGCTGAATCACAATGAATTAAAAAAGCACAGTTGTTAATGACAGAATTAATTGGTAATTCAACAAAGTATCCTTAGCTTTCAAAATCAGAGACCAGAGATGAACAGCAAATCTTCATTTTGATATTTCCTTTCTTACATTTTCTCTGTTTTCTCGAGTCTAGAACTAAGAAGCAGCAGGCTGAATTTAACATCTGGTATGCTCATTTCCCTTCACAGTTAAAGATAAAGAAGATGCTCGGGCAGATCCTGAGGCCCAACCAATGAAAGAAGAAACATTTGGAGAATATGGGTAAATACTTTAAATTTCCGCAGCTAATCAGAACAAATCCTTTGACATTCACATCCATTTGTCTTTTCCTTCCCTTTAATAAGAGTCTGCTTTGCTAATTTAAATCCAGTATTCTTTATACACCATGCATTCTTTAACATTATATCCAATTTTATTTGTTCTGTTTTTAAATCAGGTTGCCAACCCAAAATGTATGAAGAAAGTTAAACTCATTCATTCTCCACATTTTGTTTTCTCTATTTTTGGTGAATTAGTAAGCTAATAATCTATTTCATAGACTCAAATAGGTTTGGATACCTAGGATTCAGAATTGTAGATTTGCACCTAAAACAATACCACTTAATCAAGTTCCTATTTTAAAACACATATAGAGTTTTAAGCATCGGTTCCAATGAGTTAAAAAAAAGAAACAAACAAATGAAACCTGTCAGTTTTTGCTGTATTTAGCATTTTATTTTGGATGTGATAACATCACTTATCTAAATGCAGTGGTTATTTATTGTGTGACATAAGTCAGTGCTGGGTCGCTGCAAGAGCAATTTTGTTCACCTCACTCCTTTATGCTTTCACTGTCGACCTGGATTTTCTTTTCTCTTCAAGTATTTTACTTCAAGTAATTCTCGAATCCCCTTTTGAAAAGCCACAGTAGAGTCTGCTTCCATTACACACTCAACCAGGTCCTAACCACCTGCTGCCTTGAATAACTTTACCCCATGTTGCATTTGGATCTTTTATCATTCATCTCAAATCAGAGTTCTCTGGTTCTCAACCTTTCCACCAATGAAAACAGTTGCTCCTTGTGGACTGACTGGGTCTCTCAGGATTTTGAATTCCTTTCTCGAATCTCTTTGGGGTTACAGCCACATCTTCTCCAATCTAACTGCAAACACCCTCATCCTTGGAATCATCTTTTTCTCTGCAAATCTTTCACATCTGTTCTAATGTCTGTAGGCAGAATTAGACACATGGCTGAGGCCAACCCAGTGTGTGATTTTCATTTTAGGTTTAGATTAGATTAGATTACTTACAGTGTGGAAACAGGCCCTTCGGCCCAACAAGTCCACACCGCCCCGCCGAAGCGCATCCCACCCATACCCCTACATCTACCCCTTACCTAACACTACGGGCAATTTAGCGTGGCCAATTCACCTGACCTGCACATCTTTGGACTGTGGGAGGAAACCGGAGCACCCGGAGGAAACCCACGCAGACACGGGGAGAATGTGCAAATTCCACACAGTCAGTCGCCTGAGGTGGGAATTGAACCCGGGTCTCTGGCGCTGTGAGGCAGCAGTGCTAACCACTGTGCCACCGTGCCGCCCATTTGTTTATGCCTTGCTAACTGCTTTGTCAATTTACCTTACCACCTTCAACGATTTCTGCACAGACATCCAGAGTCCTTCTGCTGTAACACTCCATTTAGAATCGTAACATTTATCTTGTATCACCTACCCTCAGTGCTGTTCTACCACAGTGTACCACTTAAATGTTTTTCAGTAAAAAATTTAATTTGCCACATTCCATCAGTAGGCCTATGGCCTTTGAAATCCATCACTGTCTTCTTCCCAAGTTCACAATCTGGTTAGGGTGGATTGGCCATGCTAAATTACCCATAGTGCCCAGGGATGTGCAGGTTAGGGTGGATTGGCCATGCTAAATTATCCATAGTGCCCAAAGATGTGCAGGTTAGAGTGGATTGGCAGTGCTAAATTACCCATAGTGCCCAGGGATGTGCAGGTTCGGGTGGATTGGCCATGCTAAATTACCCATAGGGCCCAGGGATGTGCAGGTTAGGGTGGATTGGCCATGCTAAATTACCCATAGTGCCCAAAGATGTGCAGGTTATCTGCATTAGTCAGGGGTAAATGTAGAATAATGGTAGGGGGGAATGGGTCTGGGTGGGATACTCTTCCGAGGGTCGGTGTGGACTTGTTGGGCCGAAGGGCCTGTTTCCACATTGTGTGGGGCTTCTATGATTCTATTTCTGTCAGCTAGAATTATGAATTTTGAAATTGTGTTGCTGCAGACACAAGTCAAGCACATTAATAAAAAGAAACACAATGCCCTGATATCAATCCCTGGGAACCCCACTCTATAGATTCCTCCAGTTTGACAAACAACAGTTCAATGCTACTTTCCATTTCCTGTCACTCAGCCAGATTTGTGCACTTGCTGGCAGAGTCTTTTTTGGTCTGCAGGAATAAAATAAGTAGTACACTGAATGGTGCAGATATTATGGTCAGTGGCAAAGTGATGTCTCTAAATATTTACCTCAGGTGCCATAATTTTTACATCTTCAATTTCAATTCCATTCTGAGGAATTAATCTCTTCTGGTAAAAATAGCTTTTTTAGGCTGAGTGTGTTTGTTTGGTCGTACTTATTGAATTGAATGCAATTGAAAACTCACTTGCTCTGAAATGCTGCATTCTTAATGTTTTCTTCTATTTTGAACTATTGTGCTAGTATGTCAAGTTCAGATCACTGCATTGATTTCACATATATTTCTACACATAGTCCTGAGTTCTTCTTGTTGCCTGGATAACTGAAGCAGAACCTTCCTAATTTTGTGTTTAATACACTTTGCAATAAATGATAACATTCTATTAGCTTTCCTAATTACTTGCTGTAGCTGCAGATTAATCTTCAGTGATGCATGCAGTGCTCAGCAAGATCCTTCTGCATCTCAGAGCTCCAAAATCTCTCACTATTCAGATAACATACTTCCTTTATATTCTTCATGCCAATTTGGACAATGTTCATATTTTCTGACATTGTTCTCCACTTGCTGTCTTTCTGTCTACTCACTTAACTCAACTATATCTTTTTGTATCCTCCTTATGTCCTATCCACAAGTTACTTTCCTGTCAGTCTTTGTGTCATTAGCAAATTTGGTAACAATACACTGTTCCTTCATCTAAGTTATTTATATGAACTGTAAACAATTGATAGTCCACACACGCCCCTGTGGATCTGTACTATTTCCATCTTGCTAACCAGAAAAAAACCCAATTATAATTACTCTTCACTTTTCGTTAATCAACTAAATGTATGTTTTTTCGCTGTATCGTGTACCTTTACTTTCTGCAATAAGTTTTGATTTGGCACCTTGTCAAATGCCTTCTGGAAATTAAAGTGAACAGCCAGCAGTTCCACTTAATCTACTGCACCTTTTTGCTCTTGTGCTACGAGTATCACTGTCCCAGCCACATTTGTTGCTCATTCCTAATTGAGAAAGACTGCTAGAAGCGGTTTCAACTTTTTTGACAACAAAACAATGAAGGAACAGTAATATGTTCTGTGGTTTAGGATGGTCTTTGAGTTGGAGGGGAGCCTGCAGATGGTGGTGTTCCCATTCATCTGTGCATCGAGGTGGTAGAGGCAATGAGTTTGGAAGATGCTGTTGATGGAGGCCTGGTGAATTACTGCAGTGTGTCTTGCAGATGGTGCACACTGTTGTCACTCTACATCAATGTTGGCGGGAGTCACCATTTAAGGTGCTGGATAGGGTTCGATTCAGAAGGTCTGACTATTCTTGAATGTTGGGCTGTTATCCCTGCACCTTCTCAAGTGTTTCTGGAGCACACTTCTCCAGGGAATTGGAGAGTGTGTCAAATCTCTCCTGATTTAGATCAAAAGGCTTTAGGGAGACATCCCTCAGAATTCCCAGCATCTGATCTGCTTTTTTTGGCACACTATTTACGTAGCTGGTCCAGTTCAATTTCTGGTCAATGGTAACCCTCCCAGGATTTTGATGGCATTGTTTCAGTGAAGATAATACCACGAGGAGGCGAATGATTCTCTTTTATGAAAATGATTATCCTCTGGCACTTATCTGGTTGGAACATTAGTTGCTACTTAGTAGGAAACCCCACTAAAGGGTGATCTGGAACTGCTATCATATTCAAGCAGAAATCCATTTTGCAATTGGGAGGCCACTTTGGAGCCGCGAAACTGCCTCAGCAAAGAGATTGAAGTTGGCCTCTAAGAAAAGGCCTCAATAGAACTTAGTAGACATCATTGGCAATGTGAGCTGAGAGTGTCAGTAGTCCTGATACTTCACCTCCTGAGAAGAGGACCAAGGGTAGTATGGAGCTCAGGACTTAGGCAGGACCTGCGACAATGGTTTTAGCACCAACCTACCTCTGTTTGGGGCTGAGGATCCAGCTCAAAGTCTTTGCTGCTCATTTGCTTGGATCAAGATAAACACTCAATGAATTGTCCATCTGCTTTGCATATCACTTTTTTTCCCCATTTCATACTTGATCAGTGCATTATTAATGCACAAATCTGCCTTTATTTGAGTAGAGTCTGAGTTGATGAATTGCGTTAAAAGGAAAACCTTCGTATTTTCTGTCAATTAGATTTCATATTTGCTTTTCATATATTCCTGCAAATGGTTCTAAATTCATCTTGTTGCAATGTTTAATGAATTGCTGTTTCAGTTCAAATCAATTCATCATTATTTACTTGACACTGCTACAGCATTATAATTGCTGACTTTTAGTTCAATCTCATAAGCTCCAAGAACAGATGAGCCAGATACTTTTAATTTTCTTTTGGTAATTAATTTGAACAGAATCGCTAGGATTTATGTGCACATTTTTTCAATCGTAAAATTAGCTAGTGAGCCCTTCTGATTACCTGGTCTGCATTTTAATAATTTTGATGATCAGCAGATTTAAAAGTCAAATCATGTGATGGAACATATGAAAGCAGGGTAGTTGAACAGAGGTAGATTTTGGCTTCCTTTCTAAGTTCCATTGGAAATATGAGTTGAGTTGTATATTGACCAGCTGCCTTTGCCAACCATACTTTCCTGTGTAATAGACATAACATCTCCTTTTTTTTTGGCTTTTGAACAGCTGTATTGTCTTCCAGTCTGTGGGATTTTTATACTCTCTGGAGCAGTATGAGATTTTGTCTTTATCCTACTGAGAGATTGATCAAATGAAATCAGAAATGGCCATCTTTATCCATTCTGTTTAATGAGATGTGTATTCCACATTTATTGCACATAATGCATTTTTAAAGTATATTGAGAAGTTATGCACATACCACAGAAAATCTGATCAAACCAGACCAGTGATTAAAACTTCAGTAATAAATTAAAATCTCAATTATTGTTCTCAGTATATTGATATTCACCTAGCCTTTCATTGAAGTCTTGACCTGTGACTACAGAAATAAATTAAATTGCTGACTATATGTTTAATATTTGCAGATCTTACAATTGATGTTATCTTCATGATGGCATCTCAGTTACAGTGCAGAAAAAAAGAAAATCAATTGAACACATCTAGTATCATCGATTCAAACATGAAATTACTTTTGCAATTGTGATTTGATGAATACAGCCAAGAGTGTGTTATTACTCAATCAAAGTTTTATAGTAGACGATGCTGTGGGAGTAAATAGATGAAGGTAGAAATTAATATATGTTGTAATGGATTTGCACCAATAAAATATGGAAATAAGGGGCTAATTTTTGAAACACATCTCCTAATTAGCAACAGGCAAATTTGACTGCCGAGCAGAAAATGAAAACAATTATTATTTTAATCTGACTAATTAAAAATTTAAAATCGGATTGAGGATGACAATGCTGAATTGAGAAAAATCTGAACAGAGAATGTGACATGCATGTTCCATTCCATTTTCCCAGCTTCACAGCAGCATAATTTCCTTAGAGGGAACTGCTGGAAGCTGCTGAAGGTGAGGTATCACCATGATTGACTGAATGTAGAAACAGGAGAGTGCTAGCATTCCATTTTGAGCGCTCTCTCTCTCTCTCTCTCTCTCTCATTCACATTGCCCTGCTCTCCAGGCTATATCAAAGGCCCATTACCACTGTTTCAGAGAGTCCACATTAATCCCTTCCAAAAATCCAATAAGGTACCATGTTACTTTAGCGTGGGCATCATGCCAAAATAGTCTGCTACTTTGCCATCTGTTTTGAGTGCAAATCTCTTCCAACTGTCCTTCCTGATTGGTCAGATAACCTGGATGTGATATGCCAATTCACAGGACAGTGAAAGAGCAATGGCACAGCGCTATGGATTCAGATCGGTTCAGGACTTACTCTCAATCACTTGAGAATTCTGCAATAATCCCTGAAATACATACCAGCAGTTAGATATCAATTGCTGTTTAATATTAACTAAAGGCCAATTATTGTTTTAAACGAGCATAGAGACGTATTTTGAATTTTCCCCCTGTCTTATGGCTTAAACTATTTCAGTTTCAACTTCAGATTTGGGAAGAATTCCACATGTCTCCCTGCCATGAAATATCATTTCATCCCCAAGTTTTATTTCCAGTTTAACTTGTTTACAGCACAATAAAACTTCAGTTTAGTTTCAAACCTTAATCTCTGGTTCTGTTTCAATATCCACATTTATATTTACCATTCATAGTAGACACTGTATTGCTCTACTTGTGCTAAGTAAATGAGTTCCCTGGGGCTGAATTTTATCTTTTGAAAGTTCTATCGAATTTTTTGAAAGTATTTTCATGGTGAAGCTGAACCGGTTTTCTCACTGTATTGGATCTAACTTGTTTCATTAACTAACAAACCCCACTCTCCACCCAGACTGTGTTCCTCATCTCTGATTCCAATCCCATCTTACCAGACTGTGTTTCACATCTTTGATTCCAATCCCATTTTACCATCTGCCCAGTTCTGGAATAATGTGCCAATGCCAGGATATCCCAGAATGCACTGACATCCCTTGACCACATACCTTTCTTAAAGAGCCATTGTTTACCCAGGTAATCACTGTCAGTCAGGATCGGCCCCACATGGTTCCCCAGATATGGGAGACAGGGGGATATTGGTACAGTGTTGTACAGCCAGAGACCTAGAGCACTTGCTAGTTAGGATAATGCACAGGCAGGACTTACCCATTCTCCAGGAATAATCATAAAGACATTTAACAAATAATAATCCTCTCAATTGACAATTTGCTGCCGCCTCATGATAAACTCACCATCTCATTTGTTAAATGCAGAAAGATGCTGTCAACACCAACAGAAGTCTCCTCGGACACCTCACGTGATTCTGTCACATGGTCAGACCCAAATTAGATTCCAAACGCAGTTCTGGCATTCTGAAAAAGCATCACTGGACATGAACTGCTAACTCTTCTTTCTCTCCACAGATGCTGTTGGACCCAGCTGAGTTTTTCCAGCAATTTCTGTTTTTGTTCCACATTAGATTCTGCCTTGAATTTGGGCGTAAAGTTTATTTTTAACATTGTTCACCTGGCTTTGAGCATTTAATATCTTGTATAATAGTCATGAGAGTTATAGTTGACAAGCAATGGGGAGGCAAAGGCTGAGACATATTACTATGAGACTATTAATCCAGCTGGGGGGAGAAAGTGAGGACTGCAGATGCTGGAGATTAGAGTCGAGATTGTGGTGCTGGAAAAGCACAGCAGGTCAGGCAGCATCCGAGGAGCAGGAGAATCAACGTTCCGAACACAAGCTCTTCATCAGGAATCAGCCCTGATGAAGGTCTTACATCTGAAACGTCGGTTCTCTTGCTCCTCGGATGCTGCCTGACCTGCTGTGCTTTTCCAGCAACACGCAAGAAGGTGCAAAACTTGACTTACTCTTGTGAAATAAGGTAGGACAGGTGACTGAGGTATCAGTGGGGGAGCACTTTGGGGCCAGTGACCATAATTCTATTAGTTTTAAAATAGTGATGGAAAAGGATGGACCAGATCTAAAAGTTGAAGTTCTAAATTGGAGGAAGGCTAATTTTGATGGTTTTAGGCAAGAAACTTTCAAAAGCTGATTGGGGGCAGATGTTCACAGGTAAAGGGACAGCTGCACAAGAGTCCAGAGACAATACATTCCTGTTAAGGTGAAATGAAAGGCTGGTAGGTGTAAGGAATGCTGGATGACTAAAGAAATTGAGGGTTTGGTTAAGAAAAAGCAGGAAGCATATGTCAGATCAAATGAATCCTTAGAACAGTATAAAGGCAGTAGGAGTATACTTAATAAGGAAATCAGGAGGGCAAAAGGGAGACATGAGATAGCTTTGGCAAAAAAAGGTTAAGGAGAATCCAAAGGGTTTTTACAAATACATTAAGGACGAAAGGGTAACCAGGGAGAGAATAGGGCGCCTCAAAGATCAGCAAGGCAGCCTTTGTGTGGAACCTCAGGAAATGGGAGAGATACTAAACGAGTACTTTCCCATCAGTGTTTACTGTGGAAAAGGACATGTAAGATATAGAATGTAGGGAAATAGATGGTGATATCTTGAAAAACATTCATATTACAGAAGAGGAAGTGCTGGATGTCTTCAAATGTACAAAAGTGGATAAATTCCCAGGACGTGATTAGGTGTACCCTAGAACTCTGTGGGAAGCTAAGGAAGCTGGGCCCCTTGCTGAGATATTTGTACAATCGATAGTCACAAGTGAGGAAGATTGGAGGTTAGCGATCGTGGTGCCACTGTTTAAGAAAGGTGGCAAGGACAAGCCAGGGAACTATGGACCAGTGAGCCTGACATCGGTGGTGAGCAAGTTGTTGGAGGTAGTCCTGAGGAACAGGATGTACATGTATTTGGAAAGGCAAGGATTGATTAGGGATAGTCAACATGGCTTTGAGTTTTTTGAAGAAGTAACAAAGAGGAATGATGAGGTTAACGTGATCTATATGGACTATATGGGATTCAGTAAGGTATTCAACAAGGTTCCCCATGGGAGACTGGCTACCAAGGTTAGATCTCACGGAATACAGGGATAACTAGTCATTTGGATACAGAACTGGCTCAAAGTTAGAAGACAGAGGGTGTTGGTGGAGGGTTGCTTTTTAGACTGGAGGCCAGTGACCAGTGGAGTGCCACAAGGATCGGTGCTGGGTCCACTACTTTTCAACATTTATATAAATGATTTGGATGCGAGCATAAGAGGTACAGTTAGTAAGTTTGCAGATGACACCAAAATTGGAGGTGTAGTGGACAATGAAGAAGTTACCTCAGATTATAAGGGGATCTTGATCAGATGGGCCAATGGGCTGAGACGTGACAGATGGAGTTTAATTTAGATAAATGTGAGGTACTGCATTTTGGGAAAGCAAATCTTAGCAGGACTTATACACTTAATGGTAAGTTCCGAGGGAGTGTTGCTGAAAAAAGAGACCTTGGAGCGCAGGTTCATAGCTCCTTGAAAGTGAAGTTGCAGTTGGATAGGATAGTGAAGAAGGCATTTGGTATGCTTTCCTTTATCGGTCAGAGTATTGAGTACAGGAGTTGGGAGGTCATGTTGTGGCTGTGCAGGACATTGGTAGGGCCACTTTAGGAATATTGCATGCAATTCTGGTCTCCTTCCTATTGGAAAGATGTTGTGAAACTTGAAAGGGTTCAGAAAAGATTTACAAGGAGGTTGCCAGGGTTGGAGGATTTGAGCTATAGGGAGAGGTTGGGTAGGCTGGGGCTGTTTTCCCTGGAACATCGGAGGCTGAGGGGTGACCTTATAGAGGTTTATAAAATCAATGAGGGGCGTGGATAAGATAAATAGACAAAGTCTTTTCCTTGGGATGGGGGAGTCCAGAATGAGAGGGCATAGGTTTAGGGTGAGAGGGGAAAGATATAAAAGAGACCTGAGGGGCAGTTTATTCACACAGAGGGTGGTACGTGTATGGAATGAGCTGCTGGAGGAAGTGGTGGAGGCTGGTACAATTGCAACATTTAAAAGGCATCTGGATGGGTATATGAATAGGAAGGATTTGGAGGGATATGGGCTGGGTGTTGGCAGGTGGAACTAGATTGGTTTGGGATATTTGGTCGGCATGGACGGGTTGGACCAAAGGGTCTGTTTCTGTGCTGTACATCTCCCTGACTCTATTAATCCAGAGAACCCAGGAATGTTCTCGGGACCCATGGCAGATGGTAGAAATTGAATTTAATGAAATTCAGGAATTAGAAGTCTAATGATGACCATGAATCCCTCGTGGTTTGTTGGAAAAACCAATTTGGGAAACTTTCCAATCTTACCTGGTGTGGGCTATGTGTAACTCCAGACCGACAGCAGTGCCCTCTGGGCAATTAGGGATGGGCAATAAATACTGGCCTTGCCAGCAGCAATCACATCCTGTGGATGAATTAAAAAAGTAGAAAAAATGAATATACTATATTGAGTTAGATTAAAAGAAGCTGCCTTTAAGTTATAATATGCCACTAGTCAACCACCCTTTGTCAACATTTCAGTGATTCTGTTGTAATTGTATCATAGATTTGCTTATCATCCGACCAATTCATTTTTTTTAAAAAAAAGCAACGTAACAAAAACTTTTGGTAGCAGTGAATCTCATTTTGCTTTCAATTTGTCTATGTATAAAATATAAATGAGAAATGCTTGCATCAATCAGAGTTTTAACTTGCATTTGAATGTTTTTTTCTTACGATTTCTGACGCTACCTGTCATTCAGCTTTGGTTGTTTCAGTTACAGTGGATTTAAGAGTTAGCTAGTGCAACCCAATGGCATTTGTTAATTATGCAATCCATACTTTTGGGAAAAGCTGTTTGGCTTTAAGACAGCTCTTACAATTGATCGTGAAATAGCATTGACCATCTCAGATCTACCATCTTTCAGATTGGACATTAAATCAATGTCCTTTCTGTCTGTTTCATTCAGTCGTTAGAAATTCAAAGTCTCAAGACTGTATTCAAGGAAGAGCAAAGACTTCTCTTGTTTTTACGGCCAACATTGCTTACTCAGCCAATGCTACCAAAACAGATGAGCTTGCCATTCAGATCTTTGTTGGTTTTGGTGCATTATTGTGTGTACAAGCCATTCCTTATCGGCAAGCGCTTTGAGAACTCAGTCAGAATCTTGATCAGAAATTGCAAACATCCAAATCATTTGACACAAGTTATGACGCAAGTGTCAGTTTAGACAAAGCATATAATACAGTGAAGGTAGAAAATGAAGATCTTCAAAATTGTGTGTAAATGTCCTACTTATGTATTCTAGTACTTGTGTATTTATCAAATAAATATGGTTGGCAACAGTAGCTGTAACAGTGAAACCAGAGAATCACTATAACTTCAGAATCACAGAGGTATTACAATGTTAGTGCATTCCATTGCCTAACAACTCGGTGTTTGAGAAAGGTTTCATTCTCATATCACTCTTGCTTCTTTTGCAAATCATTTTATATTTATGCACTCTTGTTCTGTTCATTTTACAAGCAGAAACAGCCTCTCCCTATCTCCTCTGTTCAAACCATTCAAGATTTTGAAAACCTCTATCAAATCTCCTCTCAGCTACCTTGTCTCCAGGGACACCAGTCCCAGCTTCTTCAATAAACCCTCACAGCTGATGTTTCTCATTGTTGGAACTGTTTTTATGAATCGCTTCTGCACACTAACCAATGCATTCATATATATCCTATAATGTGAGAAGTGTATGTAATACTCCAGCTGAGGTCCAAGAAGTGTCTTAAACAAGTTTAACACCTCTGCCTTGCTCTTGTACTCTATGCCCCTGTTAATAAAGCTGGGATTACTGCATGCTTTATTAACTGTTCCTCCAACTGTTCTGCCACCTTTAATGATCTGTGCACATATACAGCCAGGTCACTCTGCTCCTGCACCCCCTTTAGAATTGTGTCCCTTATTTTATGTTGCCTAATAATGTTCTTCCTACTAAAGTGCATCAATTACACTTCTCTTCATTGAACCTCCTCTGCCATCTATCTGCTCACCCCAGCACTATCCGATGTTCTTGTGGAGATTCGTGTTGTCGTCTTCACATTTTGCAATTCTCCCAAATTGTATGTCATTTGCAAGCTTTGAAACTGCCCCCTTCACACCAAGATGCAGATCATTAATATACGTGAGAAAAAGCAAAGCACTAAGATGAGCCCCTGAGAACTCCACTACAAACTATTCTCTAGCCCAAAAAATATCCATTGATACTTCCATTTAGATCACTCAATCAATTTTCTATCCATGTTGCTATTATACTGTTATATCGTGACTAAAACTTATCTCTCAGGTCTATTTTGTAGCATTGAATCGAATGCCTTCTAGAAATCCATGTGTACTACGTCAACAGAATTATTCTCATCAAGACTTTCTATCATTTCTTGAAAAAAATTCCCAACATGTTTGTTGAGCAATATTTCCCCTTTAGAAACCCATGCTGACGCTTCCTAATCAATGTGACTGCTAATTTTATCCTGAATAATTGCTTTCAGAAGCTTCCCCACTACTGAAGTTGAACGAGTTGTTCTTATAATCTCTGGAATTAACTTCACAGCCTTTCTTGAGCAAGACAGTAATGTTTGCAATTCTTCAGTCATCAGGCAGCTCCCCACCCCAATCTGCAGGAGAACTTCTGACTGCATTTTCTTCAATTTCTTTAGATGCATCTCATCTGATCCCAGTGCTTGGTCAACTTTAAGTTCTAACAGTGTATTCAAGATTTCTTCCTTGTTCATTTTGGTCCTGTCTCATGACAGTTTCCTCCTCTGTCACCATGGCCTGGCTGACACCTCTTTTGTGATGAGAAGTGAAATGATTCATTTAATACCTCAGCCATGCTACCTTCTTCCATGTTTTGATCTCTAATTAGCCCTCCTTCAACCAGGTAATTTTGGATTTGTTTGTCCTACCTTTCCCATTTGAGGGAATATTCCTCAATTCTATCTAAACCACCTGATCTCTGAAGGTAGTCCATTGTTCACTCACATTTTTTCTCTTCAAACTCTTGTCCCAGTCAATCCTGCTCAGTACTATATTGAAGTTAAGTCTTTGCCAATGGATATCTATTGCACTGGATTGTTGCATATGATTCTCCAGCACCATCCAGAACCTCGATGCAATGATTGCTATCATCTAAATGTTCCTCCGCTGACACTTAATCTGTTGGCCCACATTATTTCCAGGAACCAGGCCTACCAGTGCATCCTTTCTTGATGTACTGGACACATATTGCTGTAGGAAACTCTCCTGAACACCATCTAGCAACACTTGCCACTCACTGTTATTACACTGCCAATATCCCAGTCTGTATTTGGGTAACTGAAGATCTCTATTTTTACTGTTCTGTGATGCTGGCATTTTTTCTGTAATTTACAATGTAATTCTAGCCTTTTTATTCATTAGCTCCAACCAAATTGACTCTTCCCTTGATCCCTCAGAGCTATCCTCTTTTTCCATCATGCTGTCACGCTCTCCTTAACCAATATTGCTACCTTTTCGCCTTTCCTTCCTTTTCTATCTTTACGGAACAACTTATGCAAAGGAATATTGAACACTCAGTCTTGCCTTGAGTTATTTCCAAATGGCAATCCGTGACTGTAACTCCCCAGGATGATTTACTATAGCAAATAACAATAGCAAGGTGTTGGAAATGTTTCCCTTGTTCCTGCAGTAAGTAACAAAAAAAAATCTAAAATAATTGCACAAAGATAAATGAAAATATTGTACAGTTGTTTGTTTTTTTCACTTACATTTTGTTGATGAAATAGGTCATAAACCAGTGAACTATTTGCCTTGCATAGCAATGAGTATTATTTGAATGTGTTATATGCTTTGATTTTATGCTAACCTCGACTGGCACAGATCCTTAGAAAGGTAAGACAATAAATGTTTATGTTCTGTTAGCTTTGATATATTTTTTCATACTTTTATTGTCGATTTCATTTTTTCCTCACACATCAATTTTTTGTGCTGTCAGTGAGTCATTGTCATAATATTTCCCTCTGTTTGAAGCCTCTGTTTGAGATTTGAAGATTCAGTTTCAGTCACGATCTGAGTAAGTTAAAGCGTGACATGGCACCTTTTCACCCCACAACTTGGTTCTGTTTGCAACCCATTCTAAAATTTCAAATTTTAGGCAGCACACGGTCACTAATCAAAAGGCTGCATTTGCTGTTGCCACAACTGAGAAGCGACACTCTTTAGACACAGGTAATATCACTCCCAGTGTTATCCCACACAGCTGCCTGCAGGAAAGATAGTGAAGGTGGAGGGAAGATAGAAAAGGACACATAATACTCTCCTGTTACACTTCTCTCCTCACTCAGTCCTTCAGCCCCTTGATGTCCTCTCCACCTCTCATTTCTCCCATTCGTATACTGCTGTTCCACTACTCTGTTCTGCTTGTCCGGCAATGTGAGTGACAAGAGGAGAAACAGGAAGGGCTATGGCAGGAAGTCGGAGGGAGTGGAAGGGGCTGCAGGAGGAAGTGGAGGGAAGTACAAAAACATGGGAGCAGGTGTGACTGAGTTTTCAAGGGCTTTGGGAGGAAATGACATGGGACAGCAGAGGGTAAGTGGTGAGAAATCACTAAAGGAGACCAGTGAAAGCAAAATGGAGCAGTAGGGGGCCATTGATGAGCAATGGGGAAGAGAGGAAGAGGCGAAACAAGGTGGAAATGCAAGGGATTTACATAAAATATCCCAGGGAGTAAGAGGGAGAGGTTAAATTAGTTGGGGATGGGTGGGGGGGTGGCAGTGTGAAGCTGCAAGAGGATTGGGAGAGAACAGAGAAAGCAAAAAGGAACCAGGATAATAGGCAGACTATGGCAGGAACCAAGGTTTCAGGAATTGCTGTTGGAAAGCTGTGTGTGGACTGGAGGATGGAGTGGTAGCTAAATTTCAGGTGTTCTTTTTTTTCATTCAGCAGCACTGTTTATAGTGTACTGAATAGTTGCATTTCATTTCACAATTAATGTCCTATCAGTCTACACTTGTTCATCAATAAAGTGATGCAAGGTTCCATCAACAATACTTCAACAATATCATATGTTCAGCAATAACCTTCTCTGACACTCATTAGGTTCAAATCAACAAGGTAAAAACAATGACTGCAGATGCTGGAAACCAGATTCTGGATTAATGGTGCTGGAAGAGCACAGCAGTTCAGGCAGCATCCAAGTAGCTTCGAAATCAAAAGCCCTTCATCATTAGGTTCCACCAAGGCAACTCAGCTCCAGACCATATTACAGCATTAGTTCAAACATGGACAAAAGAGCTAAATTCCAGAGCTAAGTCAGAGTCACTGCCCTTAACATCAAGGCCACATTTGACCTTGTGTGGCGTCAAGGAGCCCTAACCAAACCAGAGTAAATGGGAATCAGGGCGGGGGGGGCTGCAGGATGGGGGGGAATTCTCTGATGGCTGGAGTCATACCTGGTACATGGAAAGATGGGTATGGTTGGTAGAGATCAGTCATCTCAGCTCTATACATCTCACCACGGATTCATTGGGACAATTTCCTCAGCCCAATCATCTTCATCTTCAGCTGCTTCATCAATGACCTTCCCTCCATCAGACACTTGGAAATACGGGCATTTGCTGATGATTGAGCGATGTTTAGCACCAATTGCAAACTTTTCAGATACTGAAGCAATCCATGTTCAAATAAAGCCAGACCCGGACAATATTCTGGGCTGCCAAAAGGAAAATTACATTTGTGTTACACGAGTGCCAGGCAATGACCATCATCCAATACATTCAATGGCTATCAATGAATCCTGCACTCTCTATATCCTGGAAGTTACAATTAACCAGAACCTGAAGTGGATTAGCCATACACACAGTGTGGCAGCAAGAGCAGATTAGAGATTGGGAATCCCACAGCGAGTACTTCCTGACCTCACTGACCCTGACAACCATCTACAAGGCACAAGTCAGAAACCCCCTGCTGACCTGAATGGGTACAGTTCCAGCATTACAGAAGAAGCTCAACAATATTCAGTACAAAGCAAGCTACTTAATTGGCAACGCATCCACAAACAGTCCCTCCCTCCACCACTGATGCTCAGTAGCAGCAGTGTGTATCCATCTACAAGATGCACTGCAGAAATTCACCAAAACACCTCAGATAGCAGCTTTGAAACCAAAACAACGACCACTGAAAAGGACAAGGGGCAACAGGTATATGTGAACATCACCTGCAAATTCCCTTTCCAGTGACTCATCATTCTGCCTTCGAAACATGTTGTCGTTCCTTCAGTGTTGTTTGGTCAAAGTGCTGGGACCGCTCCCTATAATGGTATTGTGGATGTACCTTCATCAAAGAGACTGCAGTAGATCAAGAAGTCAGCTCACGACCACCTTCTCAAGGATAGATGGGGCTAAGCAATAAATGCTGACCCAGCCAACAAAACCCACTTCCCATGAATGAATAAAAGTAAAATCATCAGATGGCTTGAAAGATATTTATCAGCTTAATTCTGCAACAGTGCCTCAGGGAGATTATTTATCATACCAAGGTCTGTACACTGACTTAACAATGAAGTTGGATGGAGCTGGATTTTCCTTTTCATGGTGAAGAAATGACACAACTTATTGGTCCAGAAATTCCTCTCAAGGTCAAAAGTCATATTTCCAATCCTGCTCAGCCAAATAAAATTGTTAAGTACTTGATCAATTCTACCCTGGAAATTCCAGTACAGGAGCCCCTGTAGCTTTGTAGTGAAGATCAGTCCAGAAAGCGCCTCAGCCAACAGGAGAGAGGCTCATCACTGATATTGCTCTTTTAACAGCAGAAAGTTGTGTGGCGTCTTCTGTAATTTAAATGTCCTGCAGCTACTGCGTCAGCTAATATGAAAGGATAAGTATGTAAGGTAAGTATGGAGTGTGGTGGCAGATAAGTGTGTTGTTAGCATGTCAGGTGATTGAAGGGATAGGGTGTCATGTGGGTGAGAGGGTAGATGTCATTTAAATGATTGCGTGCATATGATTGGTCAAGTCTGTTGGCCGAGAGGAGTTCAGGTCCATTTGGGTTAGGTGAAAAAGGTTATTGGGTTGGGTCAGAAGAGGGATTTGGGTGCAGCAAGGGGGTGGTGGAATATGATGAATCTAGCAATCGGGGTGATGATGCTGGATTGGCTAAAAAGTGCAGGGTTGTCCTGAGTGAGGGGTGTCAGAAGGAGAGTGTTGAGTCCAGCAGGAGAGGGGAGTCAAGTCAGAAGGTGAGGACTGTAGTATTGGGGAGGGGGTTTTGCATAGGGAGCCAGGAGTCTTGGTAGGGTCAGCGATAAATTGAGAATTCAGTTCAATCATTAGCCAGCAGTTAAAGTAATCGTATGTTTCTTGAGTGACTATTGTCCTGAAGTGAGTTATTGCCCACTCATTCTCAGAGTGTAAGGGACTTTTGTTTCAAAGGCTGGTGAATTGCTCATTTGAATTGTTGATTTCTCAGGCAACTCTCTCAGAGTCTGCTGCAATGGGATTTCCACATTGTCCAACAATCAACTGCTGTCTCTGCTGCAGAAGCAACTTATCTCCTCATCGGAATCTCTCAGAATACATTGGAGTATACCTTGATTAAATTCTTGCACAGACTTTGTATGGGAGTTTATACTGAAAAGTACTTTAAATTACACAGCCACATTAGCACTCTGTAGGGTATCTGTGTGAGCAGGGACAAACAACTATGTCTGCCCAATCAATCCTTACTAAGAGGTGCTGACCCCAGTGTCAACTCTCTTTGGGAATGGAGTGACATCGGCTGGTAGATGGGAAATCTGAAAGGGATTTCTGTGAAAGACGACTTGCTGAAGCAGCCACTCATGGATAATTTGCATTTATTTTTGGCCTCAATTACATGGCCTGAGTGGGATCAACTTCAGTATTTCAGGGGTTAATCCAAAGATGGCATTTGGAAGAGTTGAGAAAGGATTCCAGATGCTCAAAGGCTTTGGCTTTTAATGACTGGAGGTAGTGGGGAGTTTGAGATGTATTTGTATTTATACAATCTGCTGGGACCTATCCAGAATCTTGAAAATTTCAGAAGATAATAACCATTGTATTCACTACCTCTGCAGCTTCTACTTATACTTGTGACATTTAAAAGTTTATTATGGTTTGTGATCTTTTTTCAAGTTAATGATGTGGATCATATGACCTGGTCTGAAATCTCCCTGACAGCAAGTCTTGAGTGGTATAATTGTTAGAGATTAAAGATTAGAGATTAAAGGAGGTCTATTTTACTGGGAAGAAGGTACAAAGTATTTATACTTGGAGACAATGACAACAGGTCAAAACAGTTGATAGACTATGAGTCCACAAATTCCACAAAAGGTGTTGAGAATATCAGGTTGTGTACAGTTATGCTTCAAGGGATGCATTTATTTTTAGGATAAAAGAGACTTAGAGATCTTAGGGATAGCAAATCAGCATTTCCATCTCAATGCAAAACCCATGAGATCTACATTGTAGTGCAGATGAGCGATGAGATGGGAATGCTCTGAAATATATTTGAAAACTTACAGACAGGAGAAGTCTTCAGGAGAGGGAGAGCAGCTTTATACAGCGGGTTGCAATGATTCACCACACAGGAGTATGGGTGTGAGATTATACAGGATTAAAAAAACTGAACTCATGCTAAAGCAAGATTCTAAAATTCACTCAGGTTAGTAGAAATATTTTGTGTCACCCTCAAGTGAAAGAACTTTAAAATTAAATTTTCCCAGATCGAGAAAACCAAGAGTGACCTTGGACGGGTTTTGGTGGAATTGAATATCTACTTAAAGGAAAATGCAAAATATGTCTGTGAAGTGCATTTTCAATTAAGCTAAACAATGAATTGGGAATGTTCTGTTTTGTAGTTTAACGTATAATTTGACTACACAGGCAGTGTTTGGACAATAGTGTTTCAATGTTTTATTATAGAAAAAGTCTTAAAATGCAAAATCTTTCTGTGCATCCTTTCAAAGATTAACTGCAAGTTCAAATTCCTTTTTTTAAAAATGTTTGCGATCTTTACAGAAATCATAAATAGATGCACATATTAAGAATTAAAAAGCATTTCCCATTGTTAGTAGATTCCTTACAGTCATTGTTTTACCAAGGGTGTTACCCTGTAGCAAGTCCTTTCTGTGCTTACAAAATATACGTGCATGCTATTTGCAATGTAAACTCAGCAGTGCTTGCTGCACTTTTCGTATTTTGGCTCCACTTAGGGGTCAGCAATGTCTGGGGTATTCAACCAGAAATCAGTTCAACCCATGCAAGTGGAAACAGTTACAAATGGGCCTCCGTTTGCTTTTGAAGATTATAGAAAGGGTCAGGAACAAGTGAAGCAGCAAACGCAGCCCTGTCACTTCTGAATGTTTTCCACCAGGTTTGGAAACTGGGTTACTAATCCAACAGGAAACTAAGCCTAATGGAGTATGATTCAAAACTTTCAAATGCTGAGAGGCAAAAATGTTTTTAATGTAAGTGATGATTAATTGGATTTTGGCACCATGTTTGTAAAGCACATTTGGTCGTGGAGTTCAGGATTAACTACTAGCAAAGGTGATGACACTCTGAACCGCTTCTGAAAAAAGAACTTGATGAGGTATGATGCTGAAGGTCATTGGGTGAAGTGGAGACTAAAATTTTATTTCTGCTTTTTGTCTTTTCACAATTATTTATGAACCACTTCGGCACATGTTAAATTGCCACATGAGAACTTTGCTTTTCGTCTTGACAGTCCAAATGACCTATAATTCATGTTTTCACATGCTAATCTGGCAACCTCCAAATCTCCCTCTTTTTTTCTCACTTAATTTCCTTACAATAAAATCCATGGACTCAGCTCAGCACATCTCCTACTGGGTCTCACCGCCTACCACTAGATGAGCTGTGAGTTCAGACTCTGTATAGGAATTTCTGATGTGAAGAAATTATTTGGCCACATTATGTAGTGGAGGTGAAGCCAGAGGTGTTGCTGATTTGGAGGTTTCCCAAAAGCGCTAACTGTGTGGAATGTAGACAATTAATATGTATTTCTTACGCCATTTTCCAAAGCTTGTTACTTGTTATATTTAGAAAGCTAACATAGGGACACAAATGATAATTTGGAGAGGTGTTTTATTGCAGCACGTCAGTTGAGTTTTACACAGATCTGGAGAGCAACAGAATTTTCACAGGATTGTTTGTGCAAGACTGAGTTACTGAGCAAATTGTACACAACAGATTAAGTGAAGACATTTGAGTGACGTTTTCATAGACCACATTAATTGGCCAGGTGATTAACCAGAAAGTCCACTGAAGGATAGTTGGACAAGAAATTAATTGAAATCTTTCTTATATTTCAAATAAATCACAGTTAACGTCGAATTGTCAACATGTTTGCACATAAAGATATGAGTATAAAAGAAAAATGGGTCAGACAAGAAGAATACATTAGACAATACTAATAAGATTGGAATGAAAAGATTTCCAGCTATTTTCTAGGCAAAAATAAATATATAAAATAGATCAAAACCATTTGGCCATCCTTTCAATGCCAGCATTTATTCATGGAATAGGAAACAACTGCAAAATATATGGGATTTGGGACTAAAGATTATTAGTTATAGGAATAAGCTCATTCAGTTGGCAATATCTGCCTCTGTGAGTTAATATCAAAATCTGCACACTGCTGGGGAAAGATGTACACAATGCATGAAATAAGGAAAATATATAGTATTATAATCATGGGCAAATTCAGTCGCTGTACCCATGACAGAGAGAGAGAGACAGTAAAAAAAGGGAAGTAGACTGATACCATGATATCGAGGAAAAGCAAATGAAGACAGAAGCACTACTAGATTTAATAATGGGAATGAAATGAAGCAGAAAAGTAAGCATGGGAGTGTAATAACAATAGAAAGGATCAAGAGAGATATACATGAGATAAAAATCAAAGTGATAGATTGAGAAAATTTAACAAGAAATGAGGATGGACTTTGGGAGGGGAACTGAAAAGAATACTGATGACAAAGAAGTCACAATCAATTATGGGAAGTTGAATAGGATTTATGAGAAATATAAAATAAAAGCAAACTAATCCATAAGGAGATAAGAATAAGAACAGCTCTAAGGAAAAAAGGTCTTGGAAAAGTGCAAGAAACAGTGAAGGTGAGAATGAAAAATGTTGATGAATGATTTCAAGTCAGAGGTTAAACAGACAATTAAGAAAGTGAAGGGGATATATGAAAAACAAACAGAAAGGAACAGCAAAGCTCCTATAGATGCAGAAATAATAAAAGAGAATTAAGTTAAGAATAAGGAGGCTCAGTCATGAACAAATTAAAGTCAGAGGTTATGATCCTGAAATGACAGAAATGCTGAATAGTTGGTGAGCTTCAAATTGAACATATGAGAAAGTATCATCAAACCATGTCAGACATTAAGAGAATAAAGATAACACACCATAAATAATCTGAAATAAGAGGGTTTAATCTGTATAAAACTCAATTTTAAAAAAGTCATGCCAGCAGACCAGATGAATTTAGTTGATTTCTAAATAATGGTATCAAAATTAACCCAGGAAACTGTAGCCCAGTTAGATGAATGGCAGGAGCTAGATTCTACAAGATAACAAAAGATCTAAAGTACCGAGAGGGCTAACTGAGGTAGCAGGGTAGGGATTATAATGCACAATTAACCTATACATGATCAATGAAATCTAGACACTGCACCAACTTGATGTTATCTGCTGATTAATATTGTTGCAGTTTTCAGCCACTGCTAAGTATTTATAGGGTAGTAATTTATTGTTACATGTATTTATGAAAATACAGTAAACTGTGTATAAGTTGCCATAACTAATCTCATGCAATTTTAATTACATAAATTGTAAAAAAAATGCATACAAAGTTAAGACAAATTTCATTTTTTGTTCCAACCACGGCTTCCTGATTCATAAGTGACTACAGGAAGTACCTTACTCCACAACTGCTAAAGTTCTCCCTGAGGCTACAACGCCAAGAAAGAAGCATGCTGAAGCAGCCCCCACCGCCACTGACTGAACCTGGAATATCGCCTCTGCCAAAGCCGCTTCATGGCCATCAATACACCAGCCACCATCATAGTCAGAAGATTGTCCCAACTCTGGAGAACCAGGGCTCTTTCTCAACTTCCAACAGACCATTCAAATTAACCCCCGAGAATTGAGGAATCATTCATTCGGCCACTATTGCAGATGCCGTTGAAACACCAAAGATAAAGAATGGACCCCAATCCATCAACGCTGAAATAGTTGCTCAATCTCCCACTTAACAGCTCCCCACAACATCTCTCCACCACCAAAGATGGGGAAGGAAGAAAACATGAATTTGATTCAAAATCAAATGGGGAATAATTAAAATTTTTAAAAGTTGCAGTTGGCCATGCAAGAGGTAATGGACAAGCTGAGAGGCTGAATCCCTCCTACCCTGCCACTTCCGCCATCTATCCATTTATCCACCATATATCCATGATGGATATACGTCCATTGGAAACCCTTCAGAGTATGGTCACTAGGTTGATTCTTGAGGAAGAGTTGAGCATTTTGGGTGTATGTTCTCAGAGTTTAGCAGATTGAAATTTGATCTTATTGAAAGATGTAAGGTTCTAAGGAGGCTCTGAGCGAAAGATGCTGAGAGGATGTTGCCTCTCATGAGCAAGTCGAGAACTAAGGGGACAAGTTCCAAAACAAGGAATATCCTATTTTAATGGAGAAAAGGAAGATTAATGAACATAAGAGAGCAATGGAGTCATTTAGTGTATTCAGGACAATATAGTCAGATTTTTGATATGCAAAAGTGTCAAAAGTTGTGTGGGTAGACCAGAATACAGAGCTGAGGCTACAATCACATCAGCCTGATATTATTAAATGGCACCGCAAGCTTAGGGGCTAAGTAGTCTGCTTCTGTTCCTATTTCTTATGTTATTGTGTGATATGGTGTCATATAATACCTGCTGCCTGACCTGCGGTGCTTTTTCAGCACCACACTCTCGACTCTGGTATAATACTTCAGCAAATTACCCAAAATTGTAAGAGGCTTGCACCAGTTAAAGCGAGCATGTATGACTGAAAACCAGCCTGAATCTCTCAAAGGAACAGTGTGTTGTGAAAGGTGCTGGAAGTCATTCCACAATTAATTCTGAAAATGAAAGAAAAATGGTACAGCATTGAAAGACTTTGAATTCCAAGGTTTTCAGAGGCTTTAACAGAGGCCTTGGCACAGAAGGTGCAAAAGAGAAGAGATCTATTGACAAGGGGCTAGGTGGTCTTCCTGGTGTGACCTGAGAGGGACTAAAATGATGTGGAGTTCATCAAGCCTGAGTACCTTCTTCAACAATAACCCTCCCACCAACATGATGATGTTTGCTAATGATTGCACAATGTTCAGCAATGTTTGTGATTCCTCAGATGTTGAAGTAGTCTATGTTCAAATGCAGCAGGTTTGGACAATTTCCAGGCTTGGTCTGACCAGTGGCAAGTAACATCCGAGCCACACAAGTACCAGGCAATGACCAGCTCTGACAAGAGAGAATTTAATCCTGCACTGTTAACATTCTGGGAGTTAGCATCAACCAAAAACTGAACACAACATATAAAAAGAGTGGTGACAAGAGCAGCTCAAAGACTGGGATCCTATATAAAGTAACTTACCACCTGACTCCCAAAGTGTATTGAACTCCTACAAGTCAGAAACATGATGGAAAATGCCCACTTGCTTGGATGAGTGCAGTTCCAACAATGCTGAAGAGACTTTACACCATCCAGGACAAAGTAACCCACTTGATTGGCACCACATCCACAGACTGAGGCACAGTAGCAGCAGTGTATACTATCTACAAGATACACTACAAACATTCACGAAGGCTCCATAGACCGAGCCTTCTGAACTCACAAGCACTTCCATCCAGAAAGACAAAAGCTGCAGATACATGAGAACATCACCAGCAGCAAGTTCCTCTCCAAGCCATTCGCCATCCTGTCTTTTGCCCTTCCCTGAGTTTCATTGGGTCAAATTCCTAGGACTCCCTCCCGAACAGCAAGGTGGACTCCAAAGGTTCAAGAGGCGGCACACCATCACCTTCTGAAGGGCAACCAGGAATGGACAATATGTGATAACCCAGCCAGTGACACCCACATCCCAAGAAAGAACAGAAGAAAATATGTGCCAAAAGATATTCAATGACCTCACACAAGTAGTTTGGGTTAGTCATGTTCTTTCCTCACCAATACACCATTCAACACATAGACAGTTAAACTCACGATAACTCCATATTTATCTACGAGCAGTATCCATCAATTGGAGCCTATAAGGGACATTAATGTGCTCGAGCACATACACTTTATCTATGAAGGATACAATAAACAGATTTCATCACACTCGCTGGTGTGTTTCCTTCTTTCTTATAGGATAAGGTGATGGATTACCACAAATTGCAAAAGCTAGCTGGAAGACAATAGCTATGCCTACAAATCCAGGCAGCCTTGGAAGAAATGGTGTTGGCTGATGTTGAGGTATCCAGTTCAAAAGCATGGCTACAAAGACACTGATACCATCAAAGATGATGGTACCTTCATATCTAATCCTGAAACTGTGTGTAGAGGATGACAAAGTGACATGGATCCACAGTGATGAGGTGCCAGGCATGAGGAGCTTTTAACTAAAGCAGGGAGCAAGGAAATCAGAGATGCCAGCCCCAGTGGAGGATGAGGGTGCAGTTGGGCTCTACAAAAGACTGAGATTGTTATTTAAGAGGCAAGGAAGTACAGAAAATAAATGATAGGTATGCATTAAAAAAATGCTCAGTGCATTAAGTAGATTGTAGTCCATCTCAAAACACATGGAAGTACCCAGCACTGACTTTGCACAGGGCTTTACACTGTCCTTGAGACTTGCCCTTTTCAAACATGGAGCAGTGGCCAACTGCATGAGCACACCTATGGATCAAGTCATGATGCAGCATCTCGTGGCTCAGCTTCAGTTGCTGCTTCACCATAAGCATAAGTAATGCATTAGAAGCTCAAGTGGATGTCAGTTGAGTTCAACTTGCTGCTGTTCAAGTTTCAGATGGCTATCATTGTGACGGCAAATGACTGTGTGCAAGTTTATCTGCCTTTGAAGAGATAACAAGGATTGTTAGGATATCACCACATTTCAGTTGGCAGAAGTTCCATGGAGCATGAAACTGCTGTCATGGCTCAGAAAGACAGCATTACTTTTGCACTGCTGCCACTCCACAAGTTTCCATGTTCCTGCCACGAGCAATAGTTTAAAAGTATGAACATCATGATGTAATTATGTGTAATCATGTGAATAAGAGTGAGAGCTGGATAAAGATCTCCTGGAGGAGACACATTGGGGCAGTGCAGATCATTGACCAGCTGTTATGTTTGTCCGTAAAGAAATGTTGTATTAAAATATACTCAGATGACTGCAAAATGACTTAGAAAACAATAAGACTTCCCATTGTGTTGACTCAAAGTCAAAATAGCCCATACCCTGTTTACATTCACAACTTGAACTAGGTACAGAAGGCACCAAACTCTTGCAGATTAGAAACAACTGCAGGAAGAAATTAGTCATCGTTTAACCTGTAGTCAATTGATGATCCACTTAAATAGTGCTGATGGTGTTTCTTTTCACAGCTTGAATGTTAATGAGACAATCTATGGTTAAGAAGTTGTATAATCCAGAACAGTGAGCTCCAAAAAGCAGAGCTGTTATTACATTTTCAAATGGATACTTGCTGTACTCTCTCTAACTCCTAAAGCAATGTGGCTTCTGGGACAACTCATTCAGCTCTGCGCACCCATTTGAATACCATCCTGAACCTCAAGTGGTATATTTGGTAACCAAGTAACACGCACCACTAATCAACATCAATGCTGAGTCTATAAATATGCAAAAGTCAACAGGGACTTGGAGAGATAGTGGTCATGTGGTCCAGAGCTCCAGAACTTCTAGGCACATGGATTCAAATCCCACCGTGGCACTTGGTGAAATTTGAACTAAGTAAAAATCTGAAATAAAGGTTGACAGAAGTTTGTGGTGGGACCACTGTTGTTTATTAGATACATTTATGTATTTCTAGATTTATGACCAGAGCCCATCTGAGGTTCCACAATTCATTACGATTCCAGGTGTGGTATCCTCAACTGAGAGTCAGAATGAGCTAGCTCCCTTCTTTAGTTGGTTGCTACAAGGTCAAATTAAAAAAAGGAATCCCTTCCCTTGAGGATACCTTTTTTTCTCCAGACCAGTGAAATGATATTTTAAAAGAGTCAATTTAGCCAGCATTTCTTTGTTTAATCAAAATAACTGAGTATATTAATTGCTGTATGCAAGAAGAGATGCAAATGTAGTACACACACACACACACACACACACATATTAAAATAACAGGTCACTCCAAAAAGTTAAAACTAATTAAAGTGATACGATGAGTACAGTACAGCCTCCATTATCCAAACATCAATATCCACATTTCGAATTAACTGAACAAGATCTCAAAGTCCAATAAAAATGGCATTAGGCATCTCAGCATTTAGTTATCAGTTCAACGGCATTATGGCATGTCTTGCTTGATAACAGAGGCATGTTTGGATAACCGGCACTCATAAATTATGGCTTGTTTGCAATTAGATTGGTTATCTGAACAATTGATTCTCCAAACAAAATACTTCCCTCCCGTCCCGTTAGGATAATCAAGTTTCAAGTATTTGACTTATTTGTGAAGAGCAGATAAGATGACATTGTTATAGTTATTGTTGCACTAATACTGTAGATGTTGGCAGCTGCAAGGGTAATTGTGAGGTTCTTGCTATTGTGGGTTGGTGGAACATCCTTAGGCCTGACCATTTTTTTTGTTGCAGCACTCAAAGTGAGATGGGTCTACCTTTGCCTGCAACATGGGGATAATTCAAGGATAGTTCTTTGACTTTGATCTCCACAGCATGCTAACACTGGAACCCAGCATGATACGCATCAAAGTGTTCAGTCTCATGAGTCCATGTCACTAGAGTTGAAATTATTTTTTAACCCCTTTCATTGTGTATTCTTCAAAGGGAGAAACACAAAATGTGTCTGCAATCTTGGGACATAATTCCTGATGAAGGCCTTATGCCCGAAGCGTCGATTCTCCTGCTCCTTGGATGCTGCCTGACCGGCTGTGCTTTTCTAGCACCACACTCTCGTCTCTGGTCTCCATCATCTGCAATCCTCACTTTCTCTTACATAATCCACAAGGGTTGACCGTTGTTGACCCCAGGTTGTTAGCCCCCTGTATTCATTGTAGTGAAGAGATCACACTCCAGTTTCCTTGATAACTTACATGTGCAACATTCCATCGGCTTAAACAGGAGTCGTTGAATTTAAGCCCACACGTTTTCTGTAGAAGTCCTCCTTTTAAAAACAGTACATGTTGGAATTAAAAGGAAAGAAATATCTCTCAATATTAGGGGTTCTGATAACAATTCGTAACGATTGTTTCAGAATTTGCAGACGATATCACGTATGAAGCATAGGAAGGATGAATCAAAATGAGGAAAAATGTGAAGAGGTTAGCACTGATTGAATAAACAGCAAACTAAATTCAACATAAGAAGGTTCATTTTGCCATTTCTTCACAATGTAATGAACTAGTGATGTTGAAGAGCATTCCCTTACAGATGGTGCAATCCCTTCCGTAATTTGGGTACAATCCCAAATTAAGGGCAAGAACAATGCTATGTTCTTCTATTTGATGTAAATGTACCAATCATAAACAAAATTAGTGGTACAATAATGTGGTTCTTTATTTGAAGATAAGACAGTATACAGCCAGTGTTAACCAATAGTTTTTTTAAAACTGGAAAAATATACTTTTATTCATAAAAAATATCTTTATAGTCACTGAGGCAGTTTAGTCCTGTACAGTAGCATATGGAGAAACAAATACTGGAGTTTGACTTAATCCAACAAACAAAGCAAAGACATTTCATTCTCGTACAAGGCTATATTTACATATATTTGAGGCACAGAATGGAGTGGAGGGTGGTGGTGAGGGGGTGATGGTGGTGGTGGAGGTGGCATATCTGATAACTTAACAGATCACCATTTAACTTCGGCAGAAAGATTAGATTAGATTAGATTACTTACAGTGTGGAAACAGGCCCTTCAGCCCAACAAGTCCACACCGCCCCGCCGAAGCGCAACCCACCCATACCCCTACCCTAACACTACGGGCAATTTAGCATGGCCAATTCACCTGACCTGCACATCTTTGGACTGTGGGAGGAAACCGGAGCACCCGGAGGAAACCCACGCAGACACGGGGAGAACGCGCAAACTCCACACAGTTAGTTGCCTGAGGCGGGAATTGAACCCGGATCTCTAGTGCTGTGAGGCAGCAGTGCTAACCACTGTGCCACCATGCCACCCACCATGGTGTTCTGAAATGGTGTTCTTTCCCCACTGTGCCTTGGCAGCAGCTGCCTTCGGCTTTAGTGCATCACGTAGTCCTGGACCTTGGAATGTGCCATTCTGCAACACTCAGCCGAGGTCAACTCCTCGCTGTAAATGCTTGACATCTACATCTGTTGCAACTGCTGTAAATTGATAGAGTAACGGGACTAATACCTCAGATCCTGCCTTTGTTGCCATGATTGACAACAATGTAAGACCTGTCTCCTTAAAAACATATGTAAACTATACAAAACAAGGAACACAATATTTAATTTCTCATGGAATAAAACAGAAATGTATGGACAGCCTTCATTTGGTGCACCTGGATTACTGTACATAGTGACACAAGAGACAGGAGCAGAGCCGATAACCTGACTCTTTGAATCTACTTCACCAGTCACCAAGACTATGGCTGATCCAGTGTAACCCCTTTTTTTTCCTGCATAATCCCTTAATTCCCTTAGTATCTGAAAACTATGGATCTATATCTGGACTTTACTAAACTAACTGAGTATCCACAGCTCTCTGGAGTAGAATATTTCAAAGATCCTTCTTTGACAGAGGAGACCTGAAATAGATCTTCAGAATTATAAAGGTGTTTAACGATGTGCCAGTGATTGAAGGGGATAGCAATGTTAAATTTAAAAGGAGGGTTCAGATTATAAGTGATAGAATGTTGCATTTTCACTGGGTATCTAGCTTGCTTTCTAAAAAGGTGGCACGACACTCATTCGGACTTTCCAAAACAAGTCCCATTGTGCCTTCCTCAAATCAGGTTGTTTGGATGGCGGTCATGTGGTTTTCTCTCAAAAAAGGTTCCAGAGGTTGAAATCCCACCCAGTGAGAACTGTCAGCCAAACCAAAGGCTGGCAAGAGTCTTTCACTCAGCAGAAAGACCAAGAAGGCGATGACTGGTGCCAGTGTGACAAGCAGCATTAAGAGAATCAAAGTATCAGGTAATGTTGTTTGGAGGTTGGGGTTTGAGTCAGAGAGAAGGGGGAGAGAGAGATCAAAGCAAGGACAGGGGATGATTCTCAGCAGCCGCCCACTGCCCTATGACAAGTTCTTTGATCATACACACATTGGTGCTGATTGAGGGGCCTCTCCCATAACTGACACCCTGGCTCCACTGTTTTACCATTCAGGTGGATTAACTCTTTCTCAGCTCATCTCGAGTTGAGATCATCACAGTATAGTATGGCAACTGCACTTCCCAAGACTGCAAGAAACCATAGAGTTGTGAACAGCTGCCTCACAGCGCCGGAGACCCGGGTTCAATTCCCGCCTCAGGCGAATGACTGTGTGGAGTTTGCACGTTCTCCCCGTGTCTGCGTGGGTTTCCTCCGGGTGCTCCGGTTTCCTCCCACAGTCCAAAGATGTGCAGGTTAGGTGAATTGGCCAAGCTAAATTGCCCATAGTGTTAGGTAAGGGGTAGATGTAGATGTAGGGGTATGGGTGGGTACGCTTCGGCGGGGCGGTGTGGACTTGTTGGGCCGAAGGGCCTGTTTCCACACTGTAAGTAATCTAATCTAATCTAATCTAAAAAAGGAACACAGTCCAGTCCATCTCTCAAAACAGCCTTTCATTCATAAATTCCATCCCTACTTCCCGGTACCTTGGGATAGCAACCAACATAATCAAATTAAATCGAAAGAACAGCAGATGCTGTAAATTGGAAACAAAACCTGAAGTTACTGGAAAAGCTCAGCAAGTCTGGCAGCATCGGTGAAGAGAAATCAGAGTTAGTGTTGCAGGTCTGGTCATAATCAAGGACCCCTCACACACTGGTTATGTTCTCTTCTGTCAGGCAGAAGATATGAAACTTTGAATACACACACAAACAGATTAAGTAACGGTTTCCTCCCCTCTGTTTGAATGGACCTCTCAAACGTTAATTCTGATCTTTCGCTCTCTGCACTTTCTCTGTGGCTGTAACACTGTGTTCTGCACTCTGTTCTGGTATTCTGATGCACTTTGCATGGTACAATCTGCCTGTAGAACACGCAAGTATCATGGTACGTGACAATAATCAATCCATCAATCAGATCATTGCAAACGGTTCGGAATAGGTCCTTAAGTGGTCATTAGTTGAAGGTTGAACTTGGAGCTTCCTGATCAACATGTAATCCCAGTCAAGCTCAGAAAATTGCTCATTTCTGGCGTGCCACCACACCCCCTAATTGATTTTTGCTCCAGGCCTGTCACCTCTGGGACTAGAAGATTCTGAACAATAAATGAGAGGGCAAGTGGAGGGTATAGATGCATTTTGGGAAGACTTATTGAGAATAAAAGGAGTATTAATACCGGTATTTACCCTGTGGTACTGAAGACCTATTTATGTGCTGTAAGTCTTATATACTTACTTATATACTGTGCTCTTTGGAACTGTGTTTGGCTATAGAGCAACATATCGGAGGTTTATAAAGTCATGAAGGGCATGGATAGGATGAATAGCCAAGCTGTTTTCCACAGGGTGGGAGAGACCAAAACTAGAGGGCATAAGTTTAAGGTGAGAGGGGAAAGATTTAAAAAGGACCTGAAATGTGATGTTTTCATGCAGAGGGTGGTGCATGTATGGAACGAGCTGCCAGAGAAAGTGGTGGAGGTGGGTACAGTGACAACATTTAAAAGGCATCTGGATGGGTATATGAATAGGAAAGATTTAGTGGGATATTGGCCAAGTGCTGGCAAATGGGACTCGATCAGAATGAGATGTGTGGTCACCATGGACGGGTTGAACCAAGTGGTATGTTTCCATGCTGCTTAACTCCATGACTCAATATCAGTAGAAACCCACTTTTCACTTCCTGGGAATATCTAAAATTTGATATAATTAATACTGACATTGTCATTGTTTTCCGTAATGAATTCTATTTATGTGGTCAAATTAACAATAATGAACATGATAAAATGTTGGAGCAATCATTGATTACTGCAATTTACCATTCAATATAAAAGTACATATGTATTACTCATTTAACCTTTGAAAAAGATACTGTAATAATGGATTGAAATCTTTTAATTTAGGGGATAAATCAATTGATAGTGAGATCAAGTGACCAGCAATTCAATTACTGAAGTGAAGATTGCTTACATAAAACCATCAGACAATCACTAAACTCCTTTAATAAAAGAATCAAGGATGATATAATTGTTAATTTCTCAGGCACAATGCAACCGAAGATTTTCCAAATCTTCATTACCAATGTGTCAAACTTCTGACAGTGGATTTTGTTTTTCAGTGATAATGAAGACAAACCATTGAAAGAAAGCCAACAATCACTGAATGAGGTAGTGAAGCCAACGGGAAGTGATGACAGTTTGGCAGTGTATGAAGATGGTGGACCAGAAGTGCAGTTCAATGAAGATGGCTCATTCATTGGACAATACAGAGGAAGTAAGGAGAATGATGCAGCAGATGAAAATGGAAGTTCTATAGCCACCTCTCCAATGAAAGCATGAGAAACATGTTCGTAAACCTTTCTTAGTGAATTTGTTGTACAACTGAATATTTGTTACACGTTAACTCAGATTGCCAACAAGCTAAAAGAAAATAAGTTAATCAGACCATAAAGGATGCTTATCTAATATTTGATAAAGACTAAGATGCATGGGATTTTTGGTTGCAGTCCACCTGTCAGTCTAAGGGATATGTTGTGCAAAATCCATGTAAAATACAAGTGTCTGTAGGTTTGTAACAGAAATGGCTTCTAGTTGCTGATAAAGTAATCGCTTATAACCTTTTAAATCCTTGCTGCTTTATTAGCATATTTGAGTCCCTTTGTTACAGTTTGTTTCGGTGTCTTGTGATCCTACATGTTTAGAAGTTAAGAACTTGCAGAACTGAAATTGATATCACACATGAACTTAAGGAGACCAACACCTGATGCACTGATGCCTCTTAATGCAATGACTATGGCAGCTGAAGGGACCAAGAACATTATTCCTCTTTTATTTTAGTCAATAGAAGAGTTCACAAAATACTATGATCACAATTTGCAAATTAAATTTTGTGGCTACAGGAAAAAAGTCAGAAATCAATTATTTATATGCAGAATTCTATCCAGCAAAAAGGTCCAAAATCCTCCTCTGAGTTTACAGTGATAACTTCCAGTGGGAGTCTGATTTGGAACTGAATATTTTTAAAGAATGGCATGCAGAGGATGATGGAAATTCATGTTTAAAATTGATGCATACTTGCAACAATGGAACAATTGATTTGTCAGAATCATAAATCATTTTGTAAACTGTACCATTGTTAAAGATGCATCTGACTGTACAATCCTTGTGTCTTATTTTTCTTCAATTATGCTCTTTATCCAAAGTTCTGCATTTAATGATTGTATTCAGTCACCTATTTTAGTTATTCTCATGGCAAAACAGTGCAATGTACATTTTATAATTAGGAATATATTTAGAATTTGGAGGAGAACTGCTGAAAATTAATTTTCAGCAAAACAACAATGTTCTTAAAGCAATTCCTGCTATGAGTTCTGGATAAACACTTAAAATGCTACTTTTGTTGATTCACAGCCTAGGTGTCATTAATAAATATCTAAGTGTCTGATTTAAATTGTGTGTACAATAGGTAAAACGTGGCTTCATGATATTGAACTAAATAAAGCACCTCTCCACCTCAGAAAATTTGTATACTTCAAAGAATTTTGCATTCGTTTATTATTAGTAAACAATCGTGAAGTTATTGTGTTTGTGTTAATGTTTTTATTCATAGAGTTTCAGAGGTCTCATTTTTGTTCTTGTCTAACAGTGCGTGGTTTTTTTATTTTTAAAATATTTCAAATTGCAACATTTTGTAAAATGTACAAATAATATTTATATTAACAAATTAGAGAGTATTTGCCATCTTCTGCAACTGTTGTACAAAACTTTACAGTACTTACAATGGCAAAAAGCTAACTAAATATGAATATTTCCAATGTTTTAAAACTCTTTGCAGAGGTCTGGTTTTGAAGGAACAATTGGCATTGGATCTTTTTGTGGTTAAAGAAGACCTAAAGGAATTGTATATTTTCATGAGCCTTATTAAACATGCATGTCATGTAGCATGCAAATTTTCATTTTTTTAAGTGTGGCAACAAGTTCAAGCTTTGGTTTATATATGGCTGCGCATCATTACATATTAACTCCTTTTATCAAGGTGAATTGAGTTATTTGTGTAGCTACCTTCTTTACAGGAAATGAATCATTTGTAAATGACAGATTTAATCATGCCAGATTTTTAGGAAACCGTTTTCTAATGATGATCAGATTCAATAAAATTGCTGTCAATGTTTCTATATTTTCTGTCGTAAGGGAGTTGGCTTTTTGTTAGGCATGCTTTTTTTTAAAAAAAAAATGTTGATGAACCAAAGTATAATTTCAAAGCCTTATGTTCGTATGGTATGTTTTATTTTATTATATGTTTGGACTGAAATTCTGCACAATTGGTGGAATGGGCATCACACGCAAAAACAAATGCTATACCAACCAATGCCCTGAAGCACAAAACGTGAGAACAGATACTTGCTTTTAAAATAAACTTGAGTCCAAGGGTATAATAAACCAAATACTGACTGCAGTTTTCAGGCTATTTGTAAACTATTGCTCCTCAAGTTACAGAGGTAATCTGTTCAGTATGCATGTGTACGTTGCCCCTTTTTGACAGTCTCAATCACTATAGCTGCTGGTTCAATTGCTTACCAATATAGTCTTCATTCGCAATCAGTAACTGTGTATCATTATATGTCTTCTCAAAAGAAACTTTGAAAACTTGTATCAAGTTTAACAAACCAGCTTTCATAATTTGTATGCTCACTCAGATATTGTAAAATCCCCTAAGAGTAATTGTTAACTTATTTAACTTGTAGTGACGTGATGTTATTAAACAATCTGTATGGCTATAGTACTTGCAGTCACTGTATTAGGTAGAAAGCTATGACAAACGTACTTTATAGTATATGCCCATTAAAAAAGTTTAAATACCCCTTCAAATGATGCAATGATGTGTTTTGACTTAAATAAAAGTCATGTAAGGTTATAAATTCATTTTTTCTACCTGTACAACATTCTTGTGTTATAAAAGATCATCATGGAATGTTTCCGCTACTAATATGTGTTGTGTAAATGATCATGTGATCTTTCCAAACATGGATGCTTGTCTTATTAAACACTGAGTAACAAATGTTTTATGTGTCTCTTGGTACTTAAACATATTATACTATTTATATTCATTACTCTAAGGAAATAGCATTTCAGTCTTTCTCAGGAGGTATTCTTGTCACTGTTTTGACATTCATGGGTCCCATCCGAAAATACAAGTTTCTTCTGGAATCTCTGTTACAGTTACTGAAATATACTGTTAACTATCCAAAACAAAACAAGCCCATGTCATAGATTGTTTTCTTTGGAGGGATGAAGGCTGTAATATATAGCAAAAGATATCATTGATTTTAAAAAAATCCATAGTCACACTGGAGAAAAACAACAACTGGTGGTTTAAACTGAGGGTCACCACACCTCAACCAAAAGGGCAAGGTTGAGAGGGTAGGACTACATGGTGAGTGCGGGCATTGAACAATTGGTGTCATTCTGCATCACAGAATGTTATCCTGTCAACGGAGTGAGCAAACGGACTTGATAATAAATCAACACATGTACAGAAGAATATTTCTTTCTGATTGCAATTTAATGGCTGTAGGCAATACTATCTGAAAAACAGAAAGCAGACAATCAGAGGTTTCATGTATATCTCTAGCGCCTCCCATGGCCATTCCATGTGTTGTGTTATACCCTGGGATATAATCCGAGATCAGCTGTACTTTTCTCCAGTATAGACTGGGAAGAGGGAAGCTATTGAGGGTGAAATTTATCTCTATTGAACATTTTAATTGTGTGATACGAAGTCTCTTACGCATGATGCATTATAAAGTTCATGTGTAATACTGATTTGATGCCAGGAGTTCCATTTTCTAGCTCCAACTTCCAACTATTGCTTTGTACAGTGAGCACAATGTTAATGAACACAAAGGAGCCTCATCCACCAGCACTTTTCAGAGGATTGTCTACTACTTGCAGGTTAGTTTCTAGGTTATTTCTTTTTTTTGTATTTCTACGCATTTTTGCTGTATGCAGCATTAATTGTGTGTGCTCTGGCAGTTCTTTGCAGACGTGGGTGGCCAAATCGGGATTTATCTTGGGCAAAACTGGGAGAATGAGCAGAGGTCATTCAGAGTAGGCAAAGCTGCTTGAAAATGGAGGAGGAATTGAAGCAGTCCTGTCAACAGTGTTCTTTGCCATAATAAGTCAGTACTAGCTCCACAATGGATATGAAAGAATGCATGTATGTCTCTTCTCTCTAATCATTCCTGCAATTGCACTGAGCTTAGCTGTAAGAAAGAGATGGTTCCCATAGTTTAAAGCTCACCAGTGTATGTGATCTGTGACGTCTAGACTCAAACTTGACAGTGACTAAATGTTGAGTGTGTAGTGAAGCACATCAGTGAGTGCTCATTGTGATAGAGTGAAGAGAAATTGGTATGTTGGTTTGTGAATTGAGCAGTGGACAAGCCTTAGACTTGGAGGCTTTCCTGCATTTGGTAATTCATAAGGCAGACAAACCATGTGGTTTCGCTGGTCTCCACAGGTAGATTTTCTGGAACAGAGCTCTACCTTGTTACCAGGTGTTAATCCAAATAAAGCATGGCCAACTAGGAGACTCCCCCAATTTTAACACTTGCTGTAGTAAACTAGAAATATATGGCCATGTTATGAATGCACCTTCCATGGTCATTAACCTTTAAGGTGGGACTCAAACGCTTTTTGTTCAGCGGTTGAGATACTAGTAACTGTGCCACAAAACTTCCCGGTGAATCAAACTAATGATGCTATAACCCTTAGCAACCATGTCTTACTTTGAACTTTACATAAGATCATTAAATCTCTTCCTGCACTACATACACATAATTGAGGCTATATTCTTGGCATTGACCTCTGACATTATGGACAGAATCTTCCAGGGGAATGAATAATGTGGGCTAAGGCATGAAATATTAGAAACAAAATAACTGCAGATGCAGGAATCCAAGGTAGATAAGCAAGAGACTGGAAGAACACAGCAAGCCAGGCAGCATCGGGTGGTAGAGAAGTCAACTCTTCTTCAGGACAGAGGAGCTGCAGATAAAGGGGATGGGGGTACAGGGTGGTGAGGTGGGAATAGGTGAACATAGGTAGAGCGCAGGAAATGTGGCAGATTTGCAGCAGAGATCCAGACCTATCCTGACATTGGGAACAACTCATAGCATTTTTAAGTAAGTCCATAGGTGGTCAAGATGAGATTCTGCTTAGCAGTGGTCAGTTACCTATTCAGGGCAATTATTGCTTGTTAACAACTCAATGAACTGCCCATCTAGCCTCATTAGTATGCAGCTTCCATCTGATTACTGGCCACAAGCAATCTGAACATTGAGAATTCTCAAAATGGATGTCAGAGTGGGGGCCTAGCGACTTCAGCTCACCACTGGCTATCAAGGACCTTCATGTTGGTCACCACACAACAGCATCTAAGGTATGATCCATGAGCACCAGCCACTCCAGTTAATGGACATTGGCATCTAACAATTACCAACTCCGCAGGCTCTTCATGGAGCTTCTTCAATTCACTTAGGATGTTGAGTCCCGTAATTCAGGCTACACCAGTAACTAACATTGAAAGGCTGCTCCAAGGGCACTCTGCATGGAGAGACACGCATAGCTCACAGTTACAACAGACTGCATCTCAAGGCTTCTTGTTTGCTGCCTTCATGCTTTCTTCTTTTGTCTCAGCCTGCATGCTTGCAACCAACCTGTCTTGCCATGCTGTGCCACATGTGTTAGCTTCAATTCAAGCTAAAGACTATCAGTATTGCAGTCTTGATGTGTTCTTTAGCACAGATACTCTGGCTGCCCATAATGCTCGTCAGTAGGTATCTGTCCGGAGGTGGGGAATGTGTTGTTGTGTGGCGCACTGAAACTCAGCAAGATAGAAAATAGGAGCAGGATTACAACATTTCACCTTTCACTTTCAGAATGATCACAGATGATTATCCAACTCAATGCAAGTTGTTCAACACGATTATTGTGTTCTTGTGCAACCCAACATTATAGAAAGATTGCGCTTTAGAAACAGCGCTTAAAGTGTTGGCGATGCAATTGCGTTATAACCAACACACGTTTTAAAAGGTTGCATTTTGAAAACAGTGCCCCCAATGCGTCAATCGCGTTACAGTGATTTTGCGTTGACAAAATGCATATTATAGCAGAATGACTTGAAGTCTATTCCTGCTCCCCCCCTATCTTTTGATCCATTTTATCCCAATCATATATCCAACCTCTTCTTGAAATTGTGATGTCAATCTAATACCAAGTGAATGGTGACTGAAAGAGTATGTTTAAGTGGGCTATATCAAAGGGCAGGTTTCTGGGGTTGTATATGCAAGAGAGGGTTGGCCATGCCAGCTACATGCCATGAGTGGCATTGTTTGATCTTTGTTGCAACGATACAAGGAAAACACAGAAATATGGAAGAGGACCAGATGTGTCAGGAAGCGCAGGGCCAGCAGCAATCTCCAGCAGCTGCCAAACAGCCTCCACATCAAAACATTGAAGCTGAAAGTCCCTTCAAAATGTGAAGGTGGTGCAGGAAGCCCGGAATCCATTGTCTTCAAAGTCATTGTCTCCAGATGAGCGAAGGGCCGTGTTGCTGCATTATTCTGGGGCACTGGCACAGAAATATGTCGGCTGTTAGAGCAGGACTTGTGACCTGAAGGGGGCATAGGTGGCCATCCTGTTCCTAATGCCTATCAAAGTGAGAGCTGTACCAATGCAAATAGATGTTTTCAAGTCTCCATTGGAATTCCGTGTGGGATCTCGCAGACCTCACCCACCCTGCCCCCCCCCCCCATAGGTTTCAAGGCTGTTAGCAATACACTTTGTGTCAAATCACACCGTTTCACCTCAATTCCCCATGGGTACTTCACTGAATCCTTGGGTACTAGGCTTTGCCAACTTAGCTGGCTTCCACCAGCTGCAGGGGGCTATAGGCTGTACACACATCACATTAAGAGCACCATATCAAAACGCAGTTGACTTTATGAACAGGAATTCCTTCCATGTACAGGCCATGTTTGATCGCCAGTAACACACCTTCAGAAGTCTACCCTTGAAACTGTCATGTTGCCTATATTTCTGAGAACGTTAATGTTCCAGCTTTGTTTCAAGGGCCAGATGCCTCACAAGGATAGTTACTGGGAGATTGAGGAAGCCCTCTGCAACCATGGCTGATGAATCTGTGCCCGAAGCTGCTGACTGAGGCTAAGCATAAATATAATCCAGCCCATCCTTAAACCAGTGTCATCATGAAGGTGAAGATGAGGTGCCAATATGTGGATTGGTCTGGAGAACGTTGCAGTACATCCTCAGCAGAGTGTGATATGTAAACCTTGCATGCTGTGCACTGTACAGCTGGAATAGGCAAAGGAGTGGTCTTATGGACTCTGGAGAGCTGGGAGATCTTCCGAGGATGAAAGGGAAGGCATTGAGCCACTTGAATGTGATATAGCATTGCAGTGTCAGGTGTAACAAGCCAGACTGGACTGAATTGACATACAGTACCAATGAATGTTAGCTGGGCACAATGATCATTCAGTGACCTGTTGTTGCTGTGGAAAGGTAAGCAGTCCCTGGCTATTCCCAGAAGGTAATGCAGCTTTTTTTGTTGCTGCAAAATTAGATTAGATTACTTACAGTGTGGAAACAGGCCCTTCGGCCCAACAAGTCCACACCGACCCGCCACAGCGCAACCCACCCAGACCCATTCCCCTATATTTACCCCTTCACCTAACATTACAGGCAATTTAGCATAGCCAATTCACCTAACCTGCACATTTTTGGATTGTGGGAGGAAACCGGAGCACCCGAAGGAAACCCACGCAGAGAATGTGCAAACTCCACACAGTCAGTCGCCTGAGGTGGGAATTGAACCCGGATCTCTGGTGTAGATATGGAACAGATTCTCAGAATGTTGATAGTGCATGTCAAGGGGCAGTGGTTAGATCATCTCTTATTGGTGATGGTCGAAGCCTGACATTAGTGTGGTTTATTATTTGCCCCTTTCAGCCCAAGCCTGGATTTTTCCTGCATTTGCTCATGTACTGCTTCAGTGTCTGAGTCGTTGTGAATGGTTCTGAACATTGTGGAATCATTGGCAATTGTTTGTTTTGTCATTGCTTTGCTGTTGCTGAATAAAAGTATTTGTTTTCCAAGCTTTTGGAAGGTTTCCAGTGTCTGATATGCCTGCCAAGAATGGTAGGAAGACGTTAGGGTCAAGATTAGAGTGGTGCTGGAAAAGCACAGCAAGTCAAGCAGCATCCAAGGAACAGGAAGATTGATGTTTCGGGCAGGAGCTCTCCATCAGGATTCCTGCTCCTTGGATGCTGCCTGACCTGCTATGCTTTCCCAGTGCCACTCCAATCTTGACTCTAATCTCCAGCATCTGCAGTCCTCACTTTCGCCTAGGAAGAGGTTCGGCTACACTGAGCTTTCGAAAAAGAGTTGCACTTTCTTAGCCAGGATTCAAAGGTGGGATGACTCGAAGGAAGACTAACCTGCATAGCGATTCATTTAAGAATGTGTAATTGTACCAGAAGTGAGTTGTCAGCTGTATCGCATTTGTATGCTAAGAAAGATTTCTTTCTTGTTTCTCCTCCACTACATTCATTATGAAGGGTGACTCTTCGACATCAGCACATGACTGGATGAAGAGTTGGGCACTAAAAGGTGCCAGTGCTGGGAATTCTGCGAGGACCTGGCAGTGACAAGCACTTCGTCCCTAAGGGAAGATGCTGTGTGTGGGGTGGCATCGCGATATGATGTACAGGTGTTCTGTAGAAAATAGAATGAGAAAATTTGCTCAGGCTTGCAGAAAGCAATCACTTAAGACCCTTGTCAAAATCGACCACGAGCCAATTCCTGGTGAAATTCAGCCCTCTGTTTCTGTATCTTGTGTCAAGTCCTATACACCTATTTCTACTGTGTTCCCTGACCTACATTGGTCTCATTCCCTGAAGATCCAAAAATTAAAGTTCTTTTATAGCCATACTGCTCCGTAGCTCTGTAGTTTTGTCTGCTCTCCAACATTCTAATAACTTGTCTTGCTAAGTTTCTCTGTGCTCCAGCATTTTGTTTTGCACCTTACTTGGAAATGATTTCCTTGACCAATCTTTTAATCTTAGTGTCCATTTTAGGCTCAACATCCATACTTGCTTCACTATCCCTTTAGGAAGCAATATGTGATGTTATCTGCTTAATCGTAAGTCATTGCCTGTTCTTGGCACACAATATTAGTGCCAATGCTGTGTTGAATATTTTTAATGAGATCCAAGTGTTTTGCCAGTAAATACATTTGTGATAGTTCATACAGTACTTCTGATTTACTGTCTTCAATTTTCTAAGCAGTTCAGTTTAATTAATTAAGCTCATAGACCATCTTTTCATTTAAAATTTAGAAACCTATATTTAACTGCAGCTGAATTAGTTCCTTATACTGCCCATGAAATCATTGATGTTGTTCATATTTATCACCAGGTAAAATCAAACCTTATTAGGCATCAACTTTGACTTCTAATTCAAGGTGTTCTCCTAAACTTGTAAGTCATGCAAGCATTCAGCATGAAGGTAGGTGAAGTGCATATTTAATTGACTGCCCAATAAATGTTGCTTTCCCTTTTGAAATGGCATTTAAATGAGAATTGCTGTTGACTCTTGCAGAAACTGCGAGGACCTGATAGTACGGAGTTGGTTATGGAAGGTAATAAAGGGTAATTATTTTGCTGGTGTTTTGCAGGTGGCACTATGCCAACCTCTCAGTATGGCTGTAAAATTAAATGATCTAATGCCCAAGATGGATGCATGCATACATCAAGAATGCTGGGCGAAGGCAAAATCAAAGTTTGCAGTCCATGATTCCTGTCCTCCATGCCTGAAAATAACACATGCAAAATGTATGCTGTGAATTCTCAACGTAATTTGCCCAGCATGTATAATATTTTGCTCATTGGACTGTGTCCTGCCCTGGCCCTATGCTATACCTAATTAGGATCTCATTAGTTCAGTAAAGCACAATAATATATATGAAATCACATTCAGAAGATATGTTTTGGCCTGTTCTAATAAAACTGAATTTATTTCAGATTTTATTTGTTTTAAACTCTGAAGGTTTGCCTAATCATTTTAATTAGGTTTAATCAAGAACATTCAATGTTGATTGTTGACTGCACTTTTTGGATTACAATACCTCTGGGTGTATAATTCTCACATTCCCACACCATAATCACACATCTTGAATGGTGAATCTCATCAAAATTTAATGTCAATGGACAGTTTGTCCTTTGCCACACTTTTGTCTTTGGAACTGTTAATTTTAAATTCATTCACATTCTGAAGAAGTTTTGTTGATTGCTTTCAATGGAAGAAACAAACTTTTATTCAATTTGTTCTGCATTTCCAGGGAATGGTCCATCAAACTTATACAAGAACTGCTGAAGACGTTAATAGGAACTATCTTTGGCCATATATGTATTAGACTGAGGGATATAGGAGCATGGAATAGTTGAGTAGAGTTGCAAGATTTTTTTTATTCGTTCCTAGGGCGTGGTTGATGCAGAATTCATTGCCATCCCTCTCAGGTGACTTTCAGAATTAATCACGTATTTAGAGACTGGGATATGGAATGTAGTGGCATGTTCCTGCCCTTGTAGATTGAATTTGGCACCTATACAAATCTCTCAAATACATTTTTTGAAAAGCAAACATTTTTATGCTTTTTTTGTGACCTTTTGAAATTCTGCTTGACAGTTTACTGTTATGAAGTCGTCAATTGTGGGTCTGTCATCTTCCCCAGCAGCATATCCACTCATACACCGTATCTTATGGACACACAGATACATGGAACATGGGGTCATGTAACAAGATCATGAAGAAAACTGGAGCAGATTCAATGAAAATAAATAGCTGTGTGTTGTTGGTCAACAACCTTTCTGGAGTTGAGGGAGAGCTCAATCGTGGATGGCAAGAAGGAGTTTGAGCTAAGCAGAAGACTGAGCACAGAATTATAAAAACGCAAATTCAATTATTGAACATTTTGTGGTCAAAGCAAGTGGATGATGGAGAGTTAACATGCTGGATTTCTGAGCTGAACCAAATCAGCCTTCGTATCACTGAATTTGCAACACAGTGAAATTAACATGTTCAATGAACCTCCAAACTGCACAATGTTCTTCACCAGATTTTGTGAATGATAGATCTTGGGCACCAAGTTTATAACTTAAATTAAAAATAACAATTTACTACAAATAATGTAACTTTAGTCGAGACACAGATATACAACAAGGTAATCTAATTAGTATCTATAATCTAAAGCCCAATTTTCTTTGTTCATAAAACCCCACTCACAGACAGACAGAACCAGTTAAATGGTAAATTAAGAAATAAAATAAAAGAACTCTAAGTTGCCAGTTAAACATACAGTTTTGAATAATGGATACCAGACTGTCATGAAATTGTTGGACAATGGGTTGTTCACAGGTGAGTAGAATTTTGTATCCTGCATGAATTCCAAAGCCACTCATTAGTGCAAACAATTCCAGTGGAGTACTAGAAATGCTTACTTGTTTAGTATAGACTGGGATTGTTTCTCAGAACATTCAACAGTTTGATAACTGAAAAGAAACCAGAAAGAGAGAGTAAAACAAAACAGCACAGACTCCAGAAACCTCCACAAATCATGCTGCCTCTTACTGAAAACCCAGTTAGAACTAGGTTTTTTTAGCACCAGTTCTCTCTTGATTTGTCAGTTCAACATCCAACCAGCTGCCAGCCTGTGCACAATGGCAAGTCAGTGCTGCTTCGTCTACAGTGTCCTCAGATCAGTCATTTAAGTTACGTTATTTTCGAGGCTAGTTCCTAAAAGGAAACATTTGTCTTTTAAAACAAGCTGCTCTTCAAAGTTCAGTGCTTAACTTGAAATCATTGTTTCAAACCATACAAAATTAAGAAAAAATTAAGTTAAAAAGTAATGCTGGTTTCTACAAAACACCATGAAATTTAATCCTGTGTGTTTTATAGCTAGTTATGATAAGATTCAATCCTGATGACATAATTCAGACATCCAGACATTATTCTCACATTTATGCTCGTAAAGTGCTCTTCATTAACATTCATCAGTTTTAAAAGCAAATCACACTATTTGTTGCATCATTTTCAGGCTGGCTTGATCCATTCATTTTACTTGTTTTTTTTATCTTCTACTGAGTTGAACTGTAAATTTTACATCAAGTGTTCTTGTGCTGCTATTTTGTTTGAAATATTTATAATATTGGAAAAGTTCATTCTTGTTGTTTGCAGGAACAACAGTAAGAACAATGAATAGATGTTAAGCAGACCAGGATTTTCTCTGCCCACCTTTTGTGTTCAGGATGTTGTTCTGGACCAGGTATGAGCCAACAATAGCATCTGTATGAAAATCGAGGGCACGATTGTACTCATTCATAAAAGGTACAAAGCCTTTATATTATAAACATGTAATAAACCAGCATCAAATCAGTGTTTTGCCAATCAGGACTCTACTTTGCTATTCTCTGAAAGGACCCTTGTGTATATAGGTGGGGAAATTAATTTCTATCCAGACAGTAGCCCAGTATTGTTATTAGTTGGAACCCAACTTCAGTAACTGGTTGGAAGGTAACAGTTAAGAAGTGCCTTCAGATGGTGCTGAAATGCAAGTCCTTTTCAACAAATCAGTTGCTGATTCTGAATGTGTTATAAATGTACTGCTAATTTGAGTTACATTAGCATCATTTCATGTTTGCATTTTATGCTATGTTGTACCGAATTCCTTCATAAATTTAACTTCAAGCAATTTTGTACAGACCAGACGTGCTTTCCTGAATCCCCATGAAAATAGCTTTACACTTTCAATTCACATACACAGCTCCCTTTAGGGCAGTTTTGAAGGGAACATTCTTTGAATATATAAGAATATTATTTTATGGCCCTGATTCGTTATGGGGTCTGATTTTTTTTTAAACAAAATAGCCTTCAGAACAAATTAGCTTTCTAATCATTTTGTGACAGATTTGTTCAATTATATTATGAATGTAAATTTATTAATTTAGAAACATGCCTGATGGCAAGAAAATTTACCAGCTCCAATTTGTTCAATATTTTTATGGAGGCTTTGTGGAGACTCCTATAAATATGCAATTCAATTAAATATTTGGCACAGTTCAGTGAATATTGTGCTTTTCCAGGAGATTGTGAAAATACTAGATTTTTGGCTTTGATTCTCTATGCCCTCAGATTCCTGAGCCCAAGTTGCTAGCTGCTGACTCCTACTGGAGTCTGCCTTAAAGTGTGAAAAAAATCAAAGCGACACCAGAAGAAAGCATTGCAATGTTTACATCTAATGTGTACTTGTTTCTGTTGTATTGTGTTCCTGCTGGCAGCATCATTAAGCAACAGCTATTTATATTGTAATTCCTGTATTATCCCATGTTGCATCACTGACTTTTTAAAATTATTTCATGAGCATTGACATTTGTTGTCCATTCAGAATTGCCCTGGAGCTGTCTCAAACTACTGTAGTCCATCTAGTGAATGTATGCCCACAGTGCTGTTAGAGTCATAGAGATGTACAGCCCGGAAGCAGACCCTTCAGTCCAATCCATCCATGCCGACCAGATATCCCGACCCAGTGACAAAGTTCCAAATAGGTAATCAAGTTCCCAATAGGATGGCTTCTAACTTGGAGGAGAACTTGGAGATTGTGGAGTTCCCACTGATATATTGTCTTTGTTCTTCCAGGTGGTAGTGAGTGCAGATTTGGAAAGACTCTTGCTGCAATTCTGTCGTACATCCTGAAGATAATGCTGCTATGTGCATTAGGGGTGGAGGTATGAATGCTTAAGTTGATGGATGGAGTGCTGATCAAGCGGGCAACTTTATCTTGAGTCCTTGAGTGTTATTGGGTCAATTCTCTTCCAGGCAAGTGAAAAGATTTCCATTACATTCTTGACTGTTCTTTGTAAATGGTGAACAAGATTTGAGGAATCAAGAAGTGCCTCAGTTACCATAGATTTCCAACCCCTAACCAACTGTTGTATATTACTCCTCCAGATCGGTTTTTAACCAATGGGAAAAACCAAATGGGTACATTCATTGATAGTAATGCTATTGAATATCTCGATGGTAAGATTCTGTCCTACTGGAGATGGTCATTATATAGCAAGAATGTTATGCCAGGCTAATTAAGCCAGGCTTGATTGAGGTCCAAGTTTTTTTACAAATGGAGATGTAATGCTTCAGTACCTGAAGAATTCTGGATGGTATTGAACACTACACACTCACCAGTCAGCGAAGAAACAACTAAAAATGGTGGAGCCTAAGACAGTAATCTGATGAAGACTTGAAGTGAATTCATGGGACTGGCATACTTCACCTCCAACAACCATAACCATTTTTCTTTCTGTCAGACATGACTTGAAGCAGTTTTCTCTGATTCCCTTTGGCTGCAGTTTTGCTAAACTGCTTGAGGCCATGCTCAGTCAAATGCTGTTTTGACATCAGTGATAGTCTGACTTCGCCTCTGAATTCTAGCTCCTTTGTCCATGTCTGAAACAAGACTGTCGTGAGATCAGGACCTGTTTGAGGTTACCACAAAGGACTCTCCTTTTCAACCTCTCTTCCCTCGCCTGAGGTCTGGTGGCCCTCAGGTTAAATCGCCACCATGAGAGAGTTGCCCTATGGTCTGGTCATACTATGATGACACAACACAATGAGATTAGGAGTTGAGTAACACTGACAAAATCCAAACTGAACATAAGTGAGCAGATTATTTCTGAGCATGTGCCACTTGATAACACTTTCAATGACACCTCCTGTCACTTTGCTGATAAGCAAGAATAGACTGATTGACGAGATGAGAATTGTGCTACTTTTTATGGACACAATAAGGGCAATGTTCTAAGTTGTTCAGATAGATGGAGCTGGGAGAAAGTGAAGAAGTGGAATGGTAGGAAGAGCACATGACTTGAATACTACAACCAGGATAATGTCAGGAGCCAATAGTTTTTGCAGTACCCAGTGCCTGCTGTTAATCGTGGCTGAGGAATTTTGCAAATGCTTCAGCTTAGCCTTCATCATAATATGCTGGGCACCCCATCATTAAGAATAGACATCATTGTTGATCTGCCTCCTCCAGTTTGTTCTTTCATTGCCCATTACCATTCATGATGGGATGATGGAGAACCACTCGATCTCATCCATTGGTATTGCACTAATTAACTCTATCGCGCACTACTTTTACTGTGTGCAAATAGTCCTGCGTTGTACCTTTACCATGGTGACACTTCAGTTCTTTTCAGCCCTGCTGCAGTCTTTGTTGAATAGCAGTTGATTCCTTGGCTTAATGGTATTATAGAAGTTGAATATGATGGGCATAAGAAGAAAGATTGAATCTGAATATAATTCTACTGCTGATGGCCCACAATGCCTCCTGGATGCTCAGTTTTAAGTTTCTAGGTATGTTCTGAATCTATCTCATTTGATTGATTGGCAGGACAAGAACCAGTCAGTTTTTCTCTCTTATTAGTTCCTTCACCACCACATCAGTAGGATTCAGTCAACTTGGTAGTGGTGCTATTGAGCTACTACTGAGCTGAAAGTAAAAGTTTCCCAATTAGGGTGCTGCAGCATGATTGCTACCCTTAGCATTTAAAACGTTCCAAAAGTTGTTCAATATTTTGAGGAGTTATCAGTTGAGGGAGGGTAATATGCGATAATTAGCAAGAGGGTCTGTGTCCATGTTTGATGTAAAAGCATGATAATTGGTGGGAGCTGGAATCAATGTTACTTTTTATGGACACAATAAAGGCAATGTTCTAAGTTGTTCAGATAGATGGAGCTGCGAGAAAATGAAGAAGTGAAATGGTAGGAAGAGCACATGACTTGAATACTACAACCAGGATAATGTCAGGAGCCAACTCCTTCCTGTCTACACACCACACTGTTTGTGGTGGGTGGCTCTGTGGTGCTCACAGGATAGAATATACCAAGGGATGATGATGGCGATGTCTGAATAGGCTGCAAAATATGATTCCATAAGCTTGAATATGTCAATCTGTTCCTTGAATACTATTTGGGAGAGCTCTCCCAATTTTGATGCAAGCCCGCAGATGCTTGTAAGGAAGACTTTGCAGGGTTGACAGGTGAATTTTTTATTTCTTTTTACCTGTTCCTGTTGTATTTTGATCTAGTTAAGGGCCATGCTAGACCATTTCAGACAGCAGTTGAGAGTGAACATCATTGCTGTAAGCCTGGAGCCACATGTAGACCAAAGATGGCAGAGTTTCTTCCCTAAAGAACTGTGATGAACCTTTTTTTTACTGCTAACCAATGGTAATGATGACATGAAACTAACTTAAATTCCAGTTATTAAAAACATAATTCAATGAAGTAATTTCAAAAACACTGGAATTTAAGCTTGCCTTAGTAAGTTAATTTAGATTCCAATCAGCTGCTATCATGGGATTTGAACTTATGCCCCCCAGAGCATTAACCCAGGCTTCTAGATTAACTAATTTGCAATTATTATTACCGCTGTGCACATCGATTAAATAATGCATTATACTTGTTTGAACTTCCTTGACATTCAGTCTGACTGGTAAACATTCCAATTAAGTCAGTTATAGTTGTCTTGAATTGATTAATTTTCAGATTCTATCACTGGATCCATGTTAGTAGCGTCTCAGGATCAAAACCCTTTTTGCAGGATAACATGCTTGAGGTCAGACTTTCAACCTGCATAGTGAAGAACACTTGGTCAAGCTGGAGCTTTTGAAATAATCAGTGAATTGAATTGAATTGAATTCAGTTGAAGGCAGCAATTTCATATTGAGCTGGGTAGTTATTGCAGCTGACTTGAACTTGCTGCTTTCCTCATTTCATTAAACGACAAAAGGTAACGCTCAATCAGCTGCCTCCTGATAGTGACACTGTTGCACAGAACAAGATACAAACCTCTCTGTTTAGTATTCAGCACTGTTGCCAAAAATTTGAAGCAAACTCAACAGCTAGTTTTGCATCGTTTATTCAACTACTTATTTATGGAGCTCTGTTACTTCATGTTAATGAAATCCCAGTAGATTCGATAAGGTATTCACTGCAGTGCACCATTTATTTAATAGGCTTGTTTATATAAGCTTGCGTAACATGACTGTAGCTGCTGGTAAGAAAAAATTTAATTGGCGTAAACAAACAGTTGGGAATGATTTTCATTCATGTCTTAAATGAAATTCACGCAACATCGAGAGGGGAGGATTCGCTTGGTTTTTTTCAACTGCTATATTTGTGAAAGCTTTGTGTTCAATCTAAAATTAACTATGAACTCATCAATATGGAGTTAAGATTTGTGTTCAGTGATGAAACAATGGGGCTTCCCACTAATAACCGGAAAAGTTGTTCGGAAAGTTCGAGTAATTTCTGTGGTGTGTGCTTCACAATTCCCGACATGAGTTTGAATTTGGCATTAAGTCAGAAGAAACCTCCAGACTACCCACAACAATGATGACAGGAAGCTGATAAGCAGCCAATCACACTGCAGTATTCTCACTGACAAGCAAACCCAGAAGCGAAAAGCACTTAACAACACTCACTTGCAGACAGTGGAATAATTACTTTGATTTGAATGAGATAGGTGCAATAAAAATAGAAACAAACGTGTAAAACATATTCTTTCAAAAATACTGGTAACATCCAACAGCTCATAAATATACATAGATGATCAGTATGACTGTAAAAAAAGTTGGAAAGCTACCTTATTTAATGTTTATCATAAATTATAGGTTTTTCCAGCAAGACTGAAATTTGAAGGATATAAGTACATGCCAATTCAGATCTCCTATTGATTGCTACACAGGGTTCCATAATAGTGCATCCTCTGGAGATGCATAGAATCACTGTCAGCAACTTCTGAGTTTTGTTGCAAATGTACAGTTTCCAGAAGTCGTTTTCAGCTTCATTCAGGTCATGACAATGAAAGCTGTTCGTTTTGCAGTCATTTCCACGGAAACATCTCAGCCAAGATATGACTCAAGCATTTTCCCTGTGTCCGCTGTTAAACCTTTGAAGCTTCCTCTAAAATTATAACAAAGAATCACCTTGAAATACAGCAATCTTTACTGTTGCGGATGAAGTGTCGAGAGTGTGGTGCTAGAAAAGCACAGCAGGTCAGGCAGCATCAGAGGAGCAGGAGAATCGACATTTCGGGCAGGAGCTCTTCATCTGTTCTACACTCTATACCCTGTGCTCTATGCTCGCTGTTCTAGACTCTATACCCTGTACTCTATGCACTCTGTTCTATACTCTATACCCTGTACTCTATGCACTCTGTTCTATACTCTATACCCTGTACTCTATGTTCTCTGTGCTATACTCATGATCAAAACGTCAACTTTCCTGCTCATTGGATGCTGCCTGACCTGCTGTGTTTTTCCAGCAACACACTTTCGACTCTGATCTCCAGCAACTGCAGTCCTCACTTCCTCCTGTTGCAGATGAACTGTACCTTTCCTCTAATAGCTATTGAGCATATTTTTAAGGAGTTCTGTCAAAATGACATCATTTCATATGGAATGAGAACCTGAGTATCTAGGATTCCATGCATGCCTTCTCTTAATTCAGTCTGTATATGCTTAATAAAGGTTATTGATATTGACTGACAGGCTGTGGACTGCTTTTTGTTAATGTCCCAAATATGATGTTTCTCGGTGGCAAGTAGTGGCCAGACCTACAGCGCTGGCAGCTAGGGAGTACTTGAAGAGCAGATCAGGAGCATTACAATGCAGCAGAGGAGGGGGAGACCAGTCCAACAATCCAAGCACAGAGGAAAGGGAAAAACTGGGAGAGAAACCCGGCAACAACAGGAAGCAAGAGGCAAAGAGCTCCAAAGCCAATCTAGTCACTGCAACAATCTTGTAACCAACACAGATATCACCATTGGAGGATATAGTCTTTGACATGGGTGAGCAATGAATTCTGCCCTGCCCCAGCCGCTAGCATTCTGGAATAGAGATGTCACCATACAGGCTAAGCAAAAAATTGGGGTAAGTCCTTTCAAGCCATTTGCTATTGAGGATGCAGAACTGAAAGTATAATCGCTGCACCAGGGAAAATGCATGGAAAATTTACTACCCACTGTTTTGCAAGCTACCTGTGATGGCACCATAAGGCCGACAGATGTGAAAATGCCCTGCTGACTCCACCGAAAGTATATAAAGTATTGGGTGTTTTACAATAGCAGATTATTTTTAAAAGCCTGTATTAAAAAAAAACACAATGCAACAATCCCCCAAAACCAATGCAACAAGGGGAGTACTTCTCCTGGAGAAATCACTCAGAATGATCACCAAATTTGGGTGCTAATATCAACAGGCCACACACTTTAAGTTGGACACAAGCACTTGAGTCACTGTTGTGGAGGATGGTCTGAAATCATTGCAAAAGATTACCTAGCAACTCTCATGTGTCATACATCGAATCCCAGAAAGAATTGGCTTCAAATTAAAAGAACAAAATCAGCATTGTTAATACACATACTCAAAAAAAAATCTTAGAAATGCTGTATGCTATCTCCAACCAAATATGTGCTTCACAAACCAGGGGCAGCTTCATAGTTCCCAACCTCCTTCCCAGAGTGGAAATAGTAATCAAACAAGAACTAGCGAATGAATTTAAACATTTTCCAGAAGTCTTCAGAAGCTTGGGTAAAGTGAACACGGTACACCACTGTACAGTGAAAACAGATACCAGCCAATCTGCTTGTTCACATTGAGGAACACCCCACACCTAATTCTAGTTGGAATAAAAATTGAGGCCATGCTTCAGCAGAAAATTATTTCACCTGTCCACCCAACTATCTATTTGGTGTTGTTTCACTTTCAATTCCCAACATTAGAATTTTCATCAATTTAATTTATTTGAATAAGGAAGTATGAAGACAGGTGCTTCTAATGGAGTCTGTAGATGAAGGTACTGGCTAAACTTGCAACAGCACAATTTTCACCAAGCTGAACACACAAAGTTGGCTTTGGCAACTTCCCCTAGATGAGGAGTCCAAACTGCTAATTGTCTTCAAAATTCACCCTCTGGTTGCTGTTGTTTCATCAAGCTTTTGAAATCACATCTACACTTGACATGTTCAAAGGACTAAATCACCATTCCTTCCAAGTCAGTGTGGATTAAATTCCTGGTACTGCAATGCAGGTATAACTACCACCCTTAATCACAGTGCGTCAAGAGGGCAGCTTGCCATTGTCTTCTGCAGGGCATTTTGGGAATATGCAATCAATACAGGCCAAACCAGCGATACCCACAGTCCATGGACTAATTGTTTAAATATGGTAGGACATTCCAGCAAGGTGGTAATTTGGGGAATTAGGAACCTTGGATTGTAAAGGGCAACTCTCAATGGAAAGCAAAATTTGAGGAGCTGCTCTCAGACTACCTCTCTGAGTAACAAGGTCTTGGATAGATTGCCCATGCCTCCTCCTCCTTGTCCTCTTGATGAGTCCTTTAGATTGATGATGGCAATAGGTTCTCGCTCATTAAAGTGAAAAATATACAAATAACCTCATTTGAACATTTATAGGCATGTTGGCCCCAGTCTTTACTTATGTGTGCTTTCAAGCATACTTATATTCCAGATTTCTCCAAACACTGAGGAGAATTTTTTTCAAAATAGTCACCAACCAGAAGCTAGTCTGATTGTTAGACGTGACACTCTATCAAACCAGGAACAAAGAGAAGAGGTCACAAACCGTGAAACTGCTGGGTAAAGATTGTGAAGGCTGAGATGTGGTGCATGCTGTGTTTAAAGGTGAGCACATTGGAGGGGAAAGGGGTTGGTAGTGTGAGAGACCTGTGTTGGGACCAGTATACTTGGATGAGGTCAGTGATTGTTGGGGTTGGGTATTTGTGGTGCTTTTAGTCATAAAGGCATTTTGTTGATGATGGGGAATATCATGAGTGAGCACACGGGTCAATGAAGGCCATGGAGAATGGAAATAGTTCTGCAGTGGTCAGTGATGTGTCATTGATTGTGAGAATGTGCTGGTGAATGTAGAATGCCAGAGTTGGGAACAGTGGTCATGGTGGGGGTTTGTGCTGTAATCTATTAGCAATATATTTGGAAAGTGTGAGTAATGTGAAGGATCAGTGCTGGAGTAGGGGTTCAATAACTGCAAGGAGTTCTTGGGGAGGATTGATGTTATTGCCTTATTGGCTGGATGTGTGATTGTGGGAATAATAACCGGTTAGCTTGGTTTATTGAGGGGAAGCATCCTGACCACTTCTGAGAAAAAGATATTTAATTCCTCCACCCTGCAGTACTCACTCCTGTCAGCTGCTGAGCTTCCCTTATGTCTGAATAGCACAGTTGGTCAGAATTAAACCTGGGAGACTGTATAGTCCTGTTAAAGTATTTAAATTAGTCTCTGAAATCGATTCTGATAATAGATTGATTGCTGGGGGAGTTTGAGGCCATTTGGTTTTGGGCTTTCAATTTTAAGTTCCTTTTGACCCAAACCCACCCATTTGGGAGTTAAATTGCTCCTTTCAATTTTATTAAATAACCTAAGTTCCAAAATCCTTTTTACTACTTTGTAACCAACTCCCAGGAATCAATCTTATGTGTTCTTTTGCACCTCATTTTAAATTTCTAAAGAGTGTGTTTATTTTTACTGTCACTCAGTTCTGGTTGAAATTTGATTCCTACTCTCCACAAGTCATTGAACATTTTTAATGTAGCATGAAAAGGACTGTATTCATGTTTCTATATTTAGGAATATTTGAACTAGGCATTGCCAGATATTGCAGTTTTACAAGTATTAAATGATGATATGCTTCATAGGGCAGACTGAAGGAACTTCCTTAATTGGAACTTTTAAAGCAATTTTTTTTCTCAAATGGCCGCAGGTTTTAATTGGATGTCTGCTTAATAATGGACAGGGTTTAATGCAAACAAAACATACATTTTCTCTCTTGATAGGGAATTTTATTGCAATTAATGAAATTTATTTTCAAATAATATTTACAGCAGGAATCCACAATATCTTGAAAAACCAATGAGGCCATGTCTTTATACAAAGGCACACTTGGTTCCAGCAACAGAAAGTGCTGTCGAAATTCAGCAGGTCTAGCTGCATCTGCAAAGAGAAAAGTTAACATTTCAAGTCCAGTCACCCTTCATCAGAACTTGTTTCTAAAGGACAAAATGTGGCCATGGAAGAGGGTTTTGGCAAATGCCTTTTCAAACACTAGAAGGGAAAATGAAAGTGATGATGATTGACAAGAAGAAAGATTCAAATGGATATCTTGTTGGAGAGAAAAGCTTCTTCCAGTTGGGTATACCTGCAACAGACGTGGCAGTAAACACAAATAAAATAAAGGACAACAAATGCTGAGACCTGAAACAAAAACAGAAAAGTGCCGGAGAAGCTCAGTTGGTCTGGCAGCATTTATGGAGAGAAAAACCAAATTGATGTTTTGAATCCAGTGATCCTTCATCAGAACAGTATACTTTAATAATTGAGTGAACCTTTGACCAATTTCACATAATCCACTCCATGTCTGTGACAGTGGCATTCAAACTAATCACAGCAGTGCTTTGTAAATCCTAAGTATGCAGTTAGTATAAAGGACTTCACAATGGTGCAAATTTCACTCACTGGTCTGATAATTGCAGCGAACCATGCATGGAACTTTGGTAACCTCTGACACAGAGATCAACATCCTAAAGAAGGATAGCCAGGCCGAAGCAAGTCAAGAACTCAGAGACTTTCATTTGTATTGTGTCTTTTACAGTCTCAGGATGTCTCAGAGCACATAGTGGCTCATGAAGTGCTTTTCAAATGTGGTTGATACAGTGGGAAAATGTTATGTCCTTCAATTAATGTAATAATGTGCCACAAACCTTTCAAATGCAAAGTGACTGATTGAAACCTATGCATCGGATGGGTTTCAAATGAGTTAAAACTCCATCTACAATTAGATATTAAACTAAACGTTGAATAAAATTCACAGTTTTCCTCTCCAAAGGAAAGGGCTAACTTAAAGTGACAAGGAGTACCCACGAAAATGTGGCTAATGATTCCAGTATTCAACCCCCAAACTAAGGCCGAATAGTGTGACAATGCTGCCCTCTTATTGAGCCAGTAACTGAGTGCAGCCATGGCTTGAGCAATGGAGTGAAAGTCTGTGTACATATTCAACAATATTGCTACAGGTCTTTCATAGAAGCAGCCCTGTGCTTCCTTGCTGGCGATGTGACACCAAATTCAGGCAGATTCTTTGGACCCAGTCTGCACATAATCTCTGGCACCTCTGCCAGACTTTCCTCTGTTTATCTACACATCATATTCATCACATTAATATCTGAAGGCTCAATGTCAGTATTGTGCTCAACAAGGGTCTATCCTCCAGCAGTCCTCTGAATGTCAGAGAATCTGGCCATAATTTCCTGCAGACTTTAGCTGCACTACCTGTTCAATATTGTGCTCACAGAAATTACTGAATGTTTTGGCACTAATTGGGGATTGGGTGGGAAGGTCTTGAAGGTGCATTTCCTGAGTGTCTCAAACTTTCCTCCTCAGAGGTGGTGCATGAATTGGTGCTAGAGTTTGGCCTTGGAAATAAGACTTTTCTTTGTTTCATGGAGTGGGATTGGGATCTAGAATGTTCAAAGAAAAACTAAGACTATATTTGCAGGTGTGACATTATGACACCCATTTTTTTGTTTAAAAGGTTCATACTTGATGCATAACTTGGAACAGCAAGTGGACGCTTTCTGTCCGTAGGGGTATCCATATTCAATTGTCCCTTAAGCATGGCCATGATCCCTTTGTTTTCCTGCGAATTCCACGGCTTGCATATCAAATAGAATCAGGAACCTTACATCAGGCACAGCATCCTCCCTGGCCTCAATCTGGACATAGTTGCACTTCTGTGCATGTTCTCCACAGACACATGGAAACAAAAGGAGACATGAGCATGAGCATTCATATTTACATATAGGATGCTGCCTGAACTGCTGTGCTCTTCCAGCACCACTAATCCAGTATTTGATTTTCAGCATCTGCAGTCATTGTTTTTACCTTACATATAGAGATGTCAATCCCCAGAGCTGTGTACATGTTAATGGTAAGAAGAAGATGGTAGGCATTATCTGAGGAGTTAAGGTTATGAATGAATGGTACTCCTATCTCACTAAGGGTAAGTATAGGTGTGTCCATGATACTTATGACAGCAGACAAGTGTGAGGTGTTCAGAGTACATCCACCCTTTTGTGGTTATGCCTTCATCCCATGCAACACTTTGGTGCAAATGTATTAGATGCTTGAGTTCTCGGAGTTGAGATGAAAGGTTGGTGAACTGATGGTGCCTGAGCTGCTATTGGAGTTGGAGCTTCTATTATGATTTAAGTGTATACCCTAGCAGATGTTTGAGAGGCAGGAGTTCTATGGCTGTGTTTAATTGCTACACATTCAGTGGCATGAGGCATGTAATGGAGATGACTAACACCTAATCTTATGCATGACTGTCTTCTGCATTAACGAACTAACTGTGCTTCATGCCCCTCCGAGTGTGAGTTAGCATTGAGCAGACAGTGGCACTTATTTTGAAGAGCACAGCAGAACCTTTTTCCTTTTCCATTTCTCCTTCTACAGCCAGAGAGTGGTGAATCTATGGAATTCATTGCAATGGAAGGCCGTGGAGGCCAGGTCACTGAGTACATTTAAGACTGAGATAGATTTATTTTTGAGTATCAAGGAGATCAAGGGTTACAGGGAGAAAGCGGGAGAATGAGGTTGAGAAACTTCTCAGCCATGATTGAATAACAGAGTAGAGTCTGGTCTCAGACATTTCCGACTGGGGAATTAGGATACTGACAGAGGTTGTTCAGGAAATAAAGTACCATCTGAGTGGCTTTTAAAATGGCATTTGGAAGTTGGATATCGATATGCAATGAGCTGAAGTGAATGGAATTCCATGAGACAACCCAAATAAAAGCTTTTTTTAAAAATTCATTCATGAGATGTTGGTATCGCTGTTTGGGCTAGACCACTTTTGTAGCTTCTGCTTTTAGGTCCAAAGCCACAACTAGGGGTCACTATTATTTTAAAAAATAAATGACCACCCGTCTAAGACAAAGGGGAGGTCAAACTTGTTCTCACAGTTTGCACTCGGTCTTTGGTACCCTCATACTGAACAGAAGAAAACAGTATTTCAATATTTTTAAGGCAAAAGCAGAGAGATTTTTGGCAAGAAAATAGTTGAGAGGTAACCGGGGGTGGATGAAAATGTGGATTTGAGGTTTCAATCAGAGCAGCTTTGATCTTACAAAATTGTGAGGCAGACTTGAGGATCTGAATGCTCTCCTCTTGCTCCTTGTTCTTAGGTTCATGCAGGTCCTTAATGCACCCCACTGCTGCAAATTCGATGGAAAGGCTGGAAATAAAGTTGTGATGGTATGTCTGTGTTCAACTGCTATTCACAGATGCACTGAAGTTACATCTGGATTTTTCCACAGAATATCAAACCATGCCTCTACCCACTTCCCAATACCTCCTTCACCCAATCCAATGGCTAAAAAGGGACTTACAATTTGCAGTGCTCAAACTTAATGTTTCGTGTGACTGCGGTTTTATCCGGTGTGATGCATACATCACCCCCTCAGATCCATGCAACATCAAATGAAATATACATGAACTACCCAGTGACAATATTCATTATGATTGATTTAACTGGATATTAATGCTGAAAGGTTGAAAATTTAAAAATCATTGAGCAATTGTCTGAGAAGCATATTGCAGTTTAGTGTGGGCAGCATTGAAATTCAAACTAATAGGGATTTTCAACTAGCGGCAAGACACCGAACTCATCACCGAACTACAATTTGAAACCATGAACTGAAGATTTAATAGCTTTAGTAGATGTGAGACCACTATAAAAGTCTTGTCAACAGATTTTGAATTATAAATGTTCAGTCATATTCCTCAGATTGCTTTTGGAATTGAGTATCTCGTAAAACACTTGTGGATAATTTAGAGGAAGTTAAAGCAATCATACTGTTTTCATTATTTTGGAAGAGGACGTGACTATTTTGAATGAATAGCCACAAAATTTGTCTCTGTAATGTTAGTGGCTTTAGTTATTTCCATACGAAATTGGTCTTCTGGATAATTTTGTTCACTCTCGCTGTGCCCGTGCCAAATGCCACCCTGATAAGCACAGAAAGATGCTGAGTAAGCAGGCTATGATGAGAGTCAGGGTCCAACATATACAGTGCTGAGTAAGGAGATAGTGATGTTCAGTGTCAAGCACTGATTATATGTCAGCATTATCATTTTGAACCCGAGTTAAGGATGTAGTGGGTGGGCGTCTCCTCGTCTCTGATGTCAGGTACAGAAACACTCCCCTGTGACTGATTAATGTGTACACCCCAGTGGGTAAGAGTAAACAGTTGGTCGTCCTGCAACAGCTTCCACTGTTGCTGGCTACATCCAGGCCAGTCATTCAACTGTATCATTGATGCAGATGGACGATCCGGCGGAGGAGACAGTAAACTGGATGCCACGTCCAGAGTCCTGATGGAAACGATCAAAGATGCCAAGCTGCATGATGTCTTCAGCATCCCTGCAAACAGAGCACAGCATAGATATACCTGGTCACGGGCAGACGGGTCTATCTGCTCAAGGATAGATTACCTGTTTGTGTCCCGAACGCGCTCAGTCAGATCCACCAACGTCCAGCCGGTGTTCTTCTCTGACCACTGCCTCCTGCTGGCTGACTGTCACCTACAGGATGAGCAGCGGGCTGGTAAGGGAACATGGAAGCTGAACACAAAGCTGTTGACCCCGGGAAACATTGAGGAGTTCAAGAGGGACTTCGCAAGTTGGAGAACCGTATAGCCCCTCTTCTAGTCTCCAGCGGACTGGTGGGAAACAGTAAAAGGGAACATCAAGAGGTTCTTCATCCTCAAAGGTGTTCAGGAGGTGAGAGAGAGGCAGGGAAAACTGTCCCAACTCCAGGAAAGTATGCAGAATCTGCTCCTCCTGCAGACGACGGGGGTCGATGTCACAGAGGACCTCAAGGAAATGAAGGGACATCAAGCCTTGCTCTTTGCCTCAGATGCCTCCAAGATAATCTTCCTGTCCAGGGTCCACTCCGTGGAGCAGGATGAGACGTGCTCACGTTTCTTCTTCCAAAAGGTGCACAAAGAGAGCTCCGTGCTCAGCAGCCTGAAGGAAGCAGATGGCTCGATAACGTCATCTCAGGCTGACATCATGAGGATCAACAAATCCTTCTATGCCAGTCTGTATGACTCGAAGCCAACCGACAGCGCGGCCTCCTAGTTGTCCTCTATCATGGCGGTCTAAGATGACAGAACAAGGGCTGGACCAGCCGCTATTGCTGGATGAGCTCACCAATGCCCTCGAGTCCATTGAAAAGAATAAAACTCCTGGAAGCGACAACTTACCGGTCAAGCTCTATTCCGCTCTATGGGACTTGATTGGCCAGGACCTGCTGGAGGTGTATGTCAGTATGCTTCTGGCGGATACCATGAGTGAATCCATGAGGAAAAGCATCATCACCCTCATCTACAAGTGGAAGGGGGAGAGGGAGGAAATCAGAAATTGGAGACCAATCTCTATTGAATGCGGATTACAAAATCTTGTCAAAGGTCATCGCCAACTGGGACAGATCTGCGCTGGGATCAGTGATTCACCCTGACCAAACCTGTACTGTACCAGGCAGGAAGATCGCTGAGAGTCTCGCACTCCTCAGAGATACGATTGCCTACGTGCAGGACAGAGGGTTGGACTACTGCCTCATCAGCCTGAACCAGGAGAAAGCCTTTGACAGGATATCACATACGTATATGAGAGATGTTCTCTCCAAAATGGGCTTTGTGGAGGGAATCTGCAATTGGATCAGACTGCTCTACACCAACATTGTCAGTGCAGTCTCCATCAATGGATGGGAATCAGATAGCTTCCCAGTCAGATCTGGAGTCAGGCAGGGCTGCCCTCTCTCTCCTGCCTTGTTTGTGTACTGCATAGAGCCATTTGCTGAGTCCATCAGGAAAGATGCGAGCCTGAGAGGGGTGACTATTCCTGGCAGCGGGGGCCTACAGTTTAAGGCCTCCCTGTACATGGATGACGTCGCCGTTTTCTGCTCGGATCCACTGTCCGTGCACAGACCCGTGTGCATATATGACCAGTTTGAATGGGTCTCGGGAGCCAAGGTCAACCAAGGCAAGTGCAAGGCCATGCTCTTTGGGAACTGGGCCGACCAATCCTCCATCCCCTTTACTGTCAGGACTGACCACCTGAAGGTGCTGGGTATTTGGTTCGGTGGGGCTGGGGCGTGCACCAAGTCTTGGAAGGAGCATATCAGCAAAGTGAGGCAGAAACTGGGCAGATGGAAACTATGGTCGCTCTCCATTGTGGGTAAAAACCTGGTCATCAGACGTGAGGCACTGTCAGTGTTGTTATATGTGGCACAGGTCTGGCCTATTCCCAGAACCTGTGATGTCGCAGTCACCCAGTCCATCTTCCAATTTATACGGAGATCAAAGATGGACTAGGTACGAAGGGACTCAATGTATAAAGATCTGGGCAATGGTGGATAAAACACACCCAATGCCACCCTCACTCTGATGGCTACCTTTGTGTGTGGCTGCATCAGGCTGTGCATGGATCCCCGGTACGCAAACACCAAGTGTCACTACGTACTGAGGTTCTATCTGTCCCCGGTGTTGCGAAGGATGGACCTGGCGTCACTGCCGCGGAACACTCCGAGTAGTTGGACCGTTCCATGTCACCTGTCCTTCATGGAGAAAGTTTTGAAGAAAAACACCTTTGACCACAAGGTAAAAACAATGACTGCAGATGCTGGAAACCAGATTCTGGATGAGTGGTGCTGGAAGAGCACAGCAGTTCAGGCAGCATCCCAGGAGCAGTAAAATCGACGTTTCTGGTAAAAGACCTTTGACCATGCGTCCATCAGAAAGTGGTCAGCACGTAGTGTCCTTGAGACCCTTCGGGAAAAGGAGAGGGCGGATCCTATCGAGCGGTTCCTTGGGCAGACTGTCAAAGTCATTTGGCAGAATGCCTCATCGCCAGAACTTTCCAACAAGCACCAAGACAGGGCTTGGCTGGTGGTGAGAAGGGCTCTACATGTGAGATCCTTTATGCATGCCCGGACTCTCAGCTACACCGCATGCTGCCCCCAAAGTGGCTGTGGAGGGGATGAGACTGTCGCACACCTCCTTCTGGAATGTGTCTATGCAAAGGAAGTCTGGAGAAGAATGCAGTGGTGTTTGTCAAGGCTCATCCCAAGCAGCGCCGTGACGTGGGACTCCGTGCTCTATGGCCTGTTTCCTGGGATGCACACCAAGACAAACATCAACTGTGCCTGGAGGATCATCAACTCGGTCAAAGATGCTCTTTGGTCTGTCTGAAACCTGTTGATCTTCCAGCTGAAGGAGCTGACCTCGACTGAGTGTTGCAGACTGGCACATTCCAAGGTCCAGGACTACGTGTTGAGGGATGCGCTGAAGCTTGGGGCAGCTGCCACCAAGGTGGGATGGGGAAAGACGTCTGCCTTCCAAAGAAGAAAAGGGGGCCCACTTAGTAATCGGACTCCGCTGAAGCCTCAGCTAAATATATGGTTGGTAAATGTACAGACCTGTATATACAAATGATTAATTCTGATCTCTGTATATAAAGAAATATAATGTATACGTATGTATGGCACCATCAGTTGTACAGATCATCAAAATATTTTATGAATAAAGTATATTTTTGGAATAAAAAAAGTTTTGAACCCTGGTTAACACCCTTTCATAAATATGCACAGCTGAACCCACATTCTAAGCACAGTAGATCTTCCACAAATGTCAATACTCTACTTCGATGTCGTTTGCTGACTGTTCTCTGCCCATTCTGAGATTGTGGACAGAGTGGATGTGGAGAAACTGTTGCCACTTATGAACAGTGCAAGAACAAAAGGGCACAGAATAATTGGAAAATCTGACGGTCTTCAATGCACAGCCTGAGAGTATGATAGAGGCAGATTCAACCAAAGCATTCAAAGCAGTTGTTTATTGCCATCGACGAGAGGAAGATAATGGTGTGGAGAAAGCAGAGAATGACACTGTGTTAAATTGTTTGTTTGGAGAGTTGGTGAAAATGTGTGCATCAAACATTCTGTGATTCTATGGAAGTCCTCAGTTTTTGAAGAGTTGCTTATAGTTGGTGATGTCTGAAGTGGCCTGTGCTGTAGGTAGGGAAGGCTATGCCTTGCTCGCGTCAGGTGCAGGACAACAACAATTCCTTTGGACTGGGAGGGAGATTGTGCACAGGCAACAAATAAGATGACAAGCGGCTCGAAGAAAGAGGATGGTGTGTGTGTGTGAGAGAGAGAGAGAGAAGGAATTACAGCAAAAGGCAGAATCTATTTCGGTTTTCAAAAGTATTTCTCCTATCTCCACCTCAGCCAGCGGCAAGGAATTGTTCAGTAAGTGACATTCACCAGGGAGTTTCTCACAGAATCATCAAATCCTTACAGTGTGGAAGCAGGCCATTCAGCCCACTGAGTCCTCACCAACCTTCCAAAGATTATCCCAGATCCACACCCTCCTTCCACCCTGTCCCTTTATTTTCCATGGCTGTTCCACCTAACCTGTCCATCTTTGGACTGTGAGGAAACCTGAGCACCTGGAGGAAACCCACGCAGACATGGGAAGAATGTGCACACTCCACATAGATTGAGGGTGGAATCAACCCCCTGGTCCCTGGCATTGTGAGGCAGCAGTGCTAACTACTGAGCCACTGTGCCTCCTAGAACTCTTGGAAACAGACCAATGATCCCGAAACAGGGTGAGACCGGAATGGTCAGCGACTGTGAAGATGACTTTTGTTCTTAAATCTCATTGTGTTCAGATCTTTTAAGGCTAGAAAGAGCAACATATTTAACATCTCCCACTTTGTTATCCACTGCTATATCCAACAAGTTCTTTATGCCAGGAAATGAGCTTCGTTATCTCCAGTCTGAAGAGGGAAAAAGAATGGAGTGTGTTTGTGAGGACAGTGGGTTTCTTGGTGCAGAGTACCATGGACTCTACATGTAGCTAGGCAGGCTGTGCTCCTCAATCGGGTGAGGCATTCCAACTCCATTCATTGTCCTGTTGATGTAGGATTGCACTCAGCATGTCATCCTGATGAATGTCTACCTATCACATGCTTTCATTTATTGCCCGTCTGTTGCTGCAACGGGCTTAAGTGACCATATGAAGCCAGAAGGTGCCTGTTTGATGATGAAGACTATTGACTCTACACTTGGCTCACATGTCCTTCCACAATCTAAGTGCATGTAACTATCACTCATACAGTGAGAATCATGCTGGCAGAAGAAATGTCAATAAGTGGACGACTGGGTTGCTGAAACAAATTATTCTGTTGCTTCGGCCACTTTAGAGGAATTCTCCAGTACAAGGTAGAGCAGGCATCCCTCTGTTACATGGTACATAACTTGGTCTTTGTGAGGACACAATCCCCCTTGTCACCAAGGATTCAATGGAACCTTGGAAGGAGGAGGAAGACATGGAGGCAGCATCCAGCATATCCTTATTCCTGAGATTGCCCATGATCATATCTTTCAGTTAGAATTCCATGAATGAGAATTAATCAATTAATCAATTGATTACTGACTTTCACCCTGCCATGGCTCCATTTTTATCTTTCCAATGTTTTTGAGTGCTATTTCTTTTTTCCTTTAGACTGAGGACATACTGCTGTAGCTTCCTCCCATCAGTCAGGTCCTGCTGCCTTTTGTTGTGTATCACTTGCAAGAGAGAGGGAGGTATGGCAGTTTGTGTGCATTTCTGACCCAGAATAATAGGCAGTGTGCGTAGGCTGTCAGATGTGAGAAGGAGGCTCGCAGCATTGTGAAGTGTGTGAGGAAAGGTGAGGGATTGACTATCAGGTATGAGTCATTGTTGATGGGATGTTAGTAGATGACCAATAGTAAATAGAGCAGCATATGAATTCAGTGGCATGGTTGAAAGGTAATGGCCTGTGACAGTTGTTAAGACTCAGTGAGGAGGAGTAAATTGGCTTATCTCTTTTTAACCCCCTTGTTGATAGTCATAATTTTTTTCCTAATCTGTTTTTGTTCAGCACACAGCTATCACATTTCAAGTAAAATGTAATTCGTTATAAATTGGAATCAATTACCAAGGTTTTCTTGAGGGAAAGAAAGAAAGGAGAATTTTAATGCTTAGGAACCCCAAGAAAAAAAAAGTAAAATTGGGACATCAAACATATGTAAACAGAATTTAGAAGGTGGAGTGGTGGGTATAGATAGGAAGAAATAAAGAGAAAGTGAGGATTGCAGATGCTGGAGATCAGAGTCAAAAAGCACAGCCAGTCAGGCAGCACTGAGGAGCAGGAGAGTCGGCATTTCAGGCATAAGCCCTTCATTAGCGCTACATTTTCCAATAAGGAAGAAAAAAAGCCATACAATTTAGAAGTCCTTTGAGTCGTTAAGAGGTGTTAGGTTTTAAACCTGAGGCTATTGTGGATTAAGTTTTGACTCATCAGCAACAGTGGCAGGATCTGCAAGTGGCTTGAGTTCTCCATGAATGGTTGTCTCCCTCAGCTGTTTTATTCACTGGGCTCTGTTTTACTGAGAACCAGGTTGTGGCAAAACAGTACTGCAGAGAAAGAACAAGATTTTTACATTCTGCTGTTATGAATCGATTTCTTTTCCCCCTGAACTGCTGTTCAAAAGCTGCTGTTGAAATATAGTTCAGTGTGTATTCCACAGCCTAGGTCCATTGTTTTTCCAAGTTTGCTGACTGACATGTGAGCCATTTATCTCCCATTATGTGAAATTACCATAGTCTTGTATTTTAAGCAGGAGATGCAAAGGTCTGGATATTGACTTGTGTGCCTGGTTTTGATACCTTCAAATAAAAATGGTAATTTCAGTGGAGTCCACTTTGTTGATTCCATCTGGGTCTCAATAATCTTGCCTCGGTCTATGATCAGGTGGGCATGCAGTCATTTGATTCATATTTCTTCCTTTTTATAAACGTCGACTCTCCTGCTCCTCAGATGCTGACTGACTGGCTGTGATTTTCCACATTTTTTGACTCTGATCTCCAGCATCTACAGTGCTAACTTTCTCTTTATTTCTTCCTGCCTATATTCATCACTCCACCTTCGAGACTGTGTTTACATATGTTTGATGTCCCAATTTTTTTTTCTTTGGGTTCCTAAGTATTAAAATTCTTCCTTCTTTCTTTCTTATAAATCATTTTAGTTCATGAAGGTTTTCAGGTTTCATAGTAAAATGCTGGAAGTTGGAATTCTACAATCCAGAATCCACGTAGTCTATAAGGCGGCATGGTGCCTCAGTGGTTAGCACTGTCACCTCACAGTGACCTGGCTTCAATTCCACCCTTTGGAACTTGTCTGTGAGAAGGCTCTGTGTCAGGTTTGCTGCAGCGCTCCAGCGAAGCTCAGCGCAAGCTGGAAAATCAATACCTCCTTTTCTACTTGGGGACTCTGCAACACTCTAGACTCGATATTGAGTTCAATAATTTTAGGACCTGAACTCTCCCAAGTCCTAGTCCCCTACCACACACCCTCACACTTGTTGTCACATGTCTGCCATTACATACTACCTATTGTTAGTCATTAACAGTCTCCATTAACAGCTATTCAATCTCCTAGCAAGATCATTGTCCACTGTTCTTCTCTGCCTTTGGGCTCTATCTCCACCTGTCATTTACTCTTTGCCCCCTTCCTGCACTCTATCTTATGCAAAAAACCAATATTTTCCGAGCTACCATTAGTTCTGAAGAAGGGTCACTGGATCCAAAACATTAGCTCTGATTTCACAGATGCTGCCATTGGGAATATGGGATGGCGTTTTTACAGGGGGCAGGGTGGGAGGAGGTGTAGTCTAGGTAGCTGTGGGAGTCGGTCGGTTTATAGTAAATGTCTGTGTTGATTCAGTCGCCCGAGATAGAAATGGAAAGGTATGGGAAGGGGAGGGAGGAGTCTGAGACGGTCCAAGTAAATTTGAGGTCGGGGAGGAAGGTGTTGGTAAAGTGGATGAACTGTCCAACCTCCTCGTGGGAGCACGAGGCAGTGCCAATACAGTCATCGATGTAGCGGAGGAAAAGGTGGGGGGTGATGCCAGTGTAGCTGCGGAAGATGGACTGTTCCACATATCCTACGAAGAGGCAGGCATAGCTGGGGCCCATGCGGGTGCCCATGGCTCCTCCTTTGGTTTGGAAGAAGTGGGAGGATTGGAAAGAGAAGTTGTTCAGGGTGAGGACCAGTTCAGTCAGTCGAAGAAGGGTGTCAGTGGAAGGGTACTGGTAGGTATGGCAGGAAAGGACGAAGCGAAGGGCTTTGAGTCCTTCGTGATGGGGGATGGAGGTGTACAGGGACTGGCGCCAGACGTGGTCGACAATGCCCTCTACCGCATTTCCTCCACTTCCCACTCCCCCGCCCTTGAGTCCCGCCCCTCCAACCGCCACCAGGACAGAACCCCACTGGTCCTCACCTACCACCCCACCAACCTCCATATACAGCATATCATCCGCCGTCATTTCCGCCACCTCTAAACGGACCCCACCACCAGGGATATATTTCCCTCCCCTCCCCTATTAGCATTCTGAAAAGACCACTCCCCCCGTGACTCCCTTGTCAGGTCCATACCCCCCACCAACCCAACCTCCACTCCCGGCACCTTCCCCTGCAACCACAAGAAATGCAAAACTTGCGCCCACACCTCCCCTCTTATCTCCCTCCAAGGCCCCAAGAGATCCTTCCATATCCACCACAAATTCACCTGCACCTCCACACACATCATTTATTGCATCTGCTGCACCCGATGTGGCCTCCTCTATATTGGGGAGACAGGCCGCCTACTTGCGGAACGTTTCAGAGAACACCTCTGGGACACCCAGACCAACCAACCCAACCACCCCGTGGCTCAACACTTCAACTCCCCCTCCCACTCCACCAAGGACATGCAGGTCCTTGGACTCCTCCATCGCCAGACCATAGCAACGCAACGGTTGGAGGAAGAGCGCCTCATCTTCCGCCTCGGAACCCTCCAACCACAAGGGATGAACTCAGATTTCTCCAGTTTCCTCATTTCCCCTCCCCCACCTTGTCTCAGTCAAATCCCTCGAACTCAGCACTGCCTTCCTAACCTGCAATTTTCTTCCTGACCTCTCTGCCCCCACCCCCACTCTGGCCTATCACCCTCACCTTGACCTCCTTCCACCTATCGCATTCCCAACGCCCCTCCCCTAAGTCCCTCCTCCCTACCTTTTATCTTAGCCCGCTTGGTACACTCTCCTCATTCCTGAAGAAGGACTCATGTCCGAAACGTCGATTCTCCTGCTCCTTGGATGCTGCTTGACCTGCTGCGCTTTTCCAGCAACATATTTCCAGCTCTGATCTCCAGCATCTGCAGTCCTCACTTTCTCCTCGAAGATATGCAGAATAGGCAGGTTAGCTATGGCAAATGCAGGGATGAAGTGGATCTGTGTGGGATGTCCTTTAGAGGGTCAGTGTGGATTTGATGGGCTGAATGGCCTGCTTCCATACCGGAGGGATTCTATGATATTTTACCACTATTGTAACAAGACACATTCATTCACATGCATGTGAGCTCATTGATCTTTTTTGCTGTACTGCTTTCAGATTTTCGTGGCTACACTTTTGACTTTGGCCACCATTGAGTGTCTCCTGACCCCGAAGGAAAAGAATTTCTCTCCCCCTGTATACCTCATGCACTGAAACCTCCAGCACTGTGTCAGAAACACAAAAGGTGTATACCACCTGACCTGCTGCACCATTTGTATTGGGCTTTAAGCCGTGCCTGCCTCTTCAAGCCCTCTGCTATGGCCTGCAGCCACTCAGTAGCCTGCAGGACTCAGAATGAACATGGGTTATTGCACATTGCAACCCTAGCACCTGATTTCAGCAAATATCCAATTTTGTCTTCAATAGCTTCCCTTTTTTTTAAATGAGTTATTTCCTACACAGCCTGAACAATAATACCATAATTGCAGGATGCAAATACAGGAAGCGAAAGCTGCAAATTGCAGACTGTTTTTTTTTTGGAAAATCAGTTTCAAAATCACTGTAATTATTAAATCATTTTATGTAGATCATGTCCTCTTCTTCCATTATACATGTGACAAGGCTGCACTGTGGGCAGCAGTTTTCTGTTCTTAAGCTGCATTTCCTTGTAATACTTCTTTAAGTACTATTTCCTCATGGTAATTATTTGAAATGTGAAAACCTACCATACATTTACTGCGTATATCTCTTGAGCCCATGGATCCATTTGCACACTTATTACATTTTAAATGTTTATACTGTGCCCACCAGGAATAATAATCGGCTTAAGTGATTTACAGAAATAAATTTGAATTTTTGTCGAACTGTCCCTAAACAATCCTACCTCATTGCTGCAGATATCCATGATGATGATAGACATGTAAACCTTCCCAGTATGTCAACTATAAGTGAACTTGAACTGTACCTGAGGGGAAGGAGTGTATAATAGATCATAACCAACCTAACCAAATTTTATTTTCTTCCAAAAGTGCAAGATTATGGAACACAACATGCTGTATTATGATTTAGTAGTATAAAATATTTGGGGATACAGGATATAAATTAAGTTCTATATGACCGATACAGACACTTAACAAAGAATAGCTCAGATGATCATGAGGTCGAGGTGCAATGTTTGAGTGTTTCCTCATCGGATGTTTTGCTCTTTGAGTCCACCGATTTTGCCCTGTCCAGAAGGATTAGATAGTCAGCCCATTTGTAATGATGGATGTAAAATCTGGTGAAGTGAAATATTCTTCAAGTCACACTGAAGTGCTAAATAATTTGATTGTCAGCATTTTAAATGCGTTGGCACAATGATGGAAGGGAAAAAAAATTCTTTGTTTTAACACAAATTATGATCTCATAAAGTCACAAACTGAATTCCAGTTAATTATGTACTTTGGAAGTAAATTCAGTATTATAATATTCCAAATAAAGGAAGTAATTTATACATTGTAAACTCCCAAACATGCAGGTATGACAATGATCCATTAATTTGCTTTTCTGACATTGGTAATTAAGTCAGAACGATATTGAATACAAATAAAATCCTAAAAACTGTATACCAATCCTTAATTTATTCAAGACATAAGTAGTTCTATTGTTTATACTCATGAACTTTGACTTTAATACTAGGCTATTGAAAATGTTTTTAAAATATAAAATGAAAACCATAAGTACATCATATTCTGGAACTGCAATGTTCTGCACCAGCCACATTGATAGCTGCTGTGAAAAGATAAATATGTAGGTGGGATGACGGAGGGTGGGGTATCATGTCTGTGAAGGTTAAAGTGCCAGGTGTAAGGGTGCTATGTTGGCAGGTGTGTTAAGGGATCAGGGTTTCCATTGAGTTAGGGGACTATTTTGGAATTAAGGTACCAGGTGGATGATGGGGTAGGATTTCAGGTAAGTGGATAAGTACTTTGAGTTGTTCGAGGTGTTGAACTGGCTTAGAGTTGGGTCTGGTCGATTTGAGTGGGGTTTGTCAGATCAGTGGCTTTTATTGGACCAGGAGCCAGGCTGAGAGTTCTGGCAGTGCTAGAATTTAGAAGTGTTTGCGAAGAGTTCGAGGTTGTTTTATGTCTACACAGGAGTTAGAGTGAATTTTTCATCTGCTAATATTTCCTACCTAATTATTAAACTGAAATGAGGCAAATTCTCTGATTCCAGAGGACTTTATAAAGCAGACCACATGAGACCTTGCCTTGTTTTGTCAGCAATTCCCATGGAGTCTGCTGCATGGGATTTTCAAATGGTCCCCGGGTCCAATTCCAATCTACCCATCAGTGCCTAGACCTTGCCATTGGAATATCTCAACCAAGGGTTTGGTTTCAAGCAATTTTCACTGGAAAGAAAATTCACAGACAATGATGTAAATACGATTTTGAAGATGTGTTTTGTAGTGCAGATGAAGGCAATTCAGCCCATAGTATATATGCACCAGCCCATTAATTGACCATCAAATCTCATGCTAATTTCCTACAGCATCACTGTCTTACAAAATTCATATTCCAGTTTTTACAAGCTCAGTCCAGGTTTGCGTTTTCTGCATCTCGATAAGAATTCATCATTATTATTTGTTGAGGACCTCCCAGTTCTTGCTGAGCTCACAGATACCACAGGCCACTTATAATGAATACTGCACTTGATCAGAGGTTCAATAAATAAAAGATCTCAGTTTTGGGGCAATTGTACACTTATGCCATATCAGAGCTTGATAATTAAATCATACTGGGGAGGTAAGTGGTGAAAATATTTGTAAAAGCTTGGAGAACAATTTGAATTCAGATTTATCTACAAATTGCAGTAGAATCAGTTCAACTGTAGGCTCCATACATTCGAAAGCTATGAGAAACTTAGTGACTAGATTTGGATGTCTTTCTCCATGTTTCCTCTATCCTACATCTTCTTCACTAAATTAACAATTTGCTTCAATGATATATCTCAGACTGTACCATATGACCTGCTCTGACTCAGGGACGGGAAAAGAATTGCAAACCGTATTGATACTATCTGTGGAACTTCCTTAAAGATTATCCCATAGCTAGCAGTTATATACAATATTGTTAGATTGCTTTTCAGACAACCATTGCATGCCATAGATGCCTTGTGTCAAAATCCTAAGAAATGTGGCTGTACCCTATTCCTTTATATCTGATCCACATGCTTCATAGAATCCCTGCAGTGTGGAAGCAGGAAATACAGTTCACACTAACCCTCCAAAGAGCAGGGAAATACCCCTGTATTTCCCATGACTAACCCACCTAACCTGCACACTATGGGCAATTTAGCATAGTCAATCCATCTAACCTGCAAATCTATGGAATGTGGGAAGAACCCGGAGCACTCAGAGGAAACCCACATAGGCACGGGGAGAAAATGCAAAGTCCACACAGACAGTCACCTAAGGTTCGAATTGAACCCGGGTCCCTGGTGCTGTGAGGCAGTAGCGTTAACCACTGAGTCACTATACCACATTGTGACAAGGCTTGATCAGTTTGCATGGTGGGTAATGCTAGATTTCCCGTCACCAGGAAGGAATTTTCCCATTCGGCAGAGACACCAGAAGAGAGTCTGACCGGCCCTATTCAGGAGGAAACGTCTCAAAGATCAAATTCGATGTCCCACGTAAGAACTCAGTTGACTGAAGGAAGAGGAGATTGGAAAATAATGCTGCACATCGGTGAAAATGTAACAATATTTCACCAAAGTTAACCTTCATCTTGGAAAGCAGCAGTCACTGTGGCAGATGAGGGAAATCCTTTGGAGTCAAAAGTTCTGTGGCCCACCAGCATTTAAATGTGTCAAAAAATGGAAAAGTAGCTAGTGGTGAAATAGATGCACCTGGAAAGATAAATTCACACTCAGGTGGATGAAGGACTCGCCAACCAAATTGTCCCCCATTTTCCACAGTTATTCCATTCCAAATTGTGGAAGATTACAAAGGAGAGTGGCTTCCTTGGAAACTCCACACACATAAACTGGACTGACATATATTAGGAGCAATTTCATGGGAAACCTGGTCAAGCAATATTTAGGTCACACCAAAACATTGGATGTGTTTTTTGTATATATCTTGTGTATATGAGTTACGAAACATGTAACACTGTAATTTGACTGAAAACTGGATTTCACTGAAGTAAAGCTACAAGAATTGTTTGTGCAGTTTTGATTAATGATTGATGCAGTTTGTCTAATGGCCTAATAGTTTCCTGCTCTCTGCCTCCCTCCTTTCTTGAATGGAAAATCAACTCATTGTGCACTGCAACATTGTAGGAGGTGCTATCTTCACGGTGAAATTTTTATTTTTCTGCCTGTTCAATTGGATGTAAAAGAAGCTATGATGCCCTTTGTAAAACAGCAGAAGCTATTGTTGCCCTGAACATCGTTTCCCTCGTCAACCTTGACTACTAAAACTGGATTAACTGATCATTTGTCTTATGGCTGTTTGTGAAACATATTGTGCACTAAATATCTTAATGTTCAGTCATGGTTACCTTATAGAGGTTTATAAAATCACAAGGGGCATTGATAGGATAAATAGACAAGGTGGGGGAGGCCAGAACTAGAGGATATAGGTTTAGGGTGAGAGGGGAAAGATATAAAAGAGACCTAAGAGGCAACTTTTTCACGCAGAGGGTGGTACATGTATGGAATGAGCTGCCAGAGGAAGTGGTGGAGGCTGGTACAATTGCAACATTTAAAAGGCATCTGGATGGGTATATGAATAGGAGGGGTTTGGAGGGATATGTGCCAGATGCTGGCAGATGGGACTAGATTGGCTTGGGATATCTGGTCAGCATGGATGAGTTGGATCGAAGGGTCTGTTTCCGTGCTGTACATCTCTATGGCTATGTGTGCACACTTCAATAGTATTTTAATGATCCTGCAGTGCTTTGCAATTTCAAAGGTTATGACTGAAACACCTAATCCAACAGCATTGAAGATGGCCATGAGAGTTTTTAGCTTTATGGAATTTTCCATTGGGTCCATATCTTTCACTTCTTTGGTCAAGGAGCTAAATTTTGGCTGTTACCAACAATTCTTGGGGTGTTTCAGTTGTTACAGAGATCTCATTTTGTCATTGTAATACAGTAATAAAATACACTGCTATAGTTTAGGCAGAATTTATCCTCTTCACATGGACAGAAATTAGATTATAAAAATGATTATTCCAGAAAACAATCAATTGAACTTTGGACAGAAAGTATTATGTTCAGTTTTTGCCTCTTTTTACTGTTTTCCTATGCAGTGTTGAAGTGGATGCTGCCTGATTTACCAAAGAGAAGTGAATGGTTCCCTTCCTAGTATTGGTTTAAATGCACCACTGTAACCTCCTGAAAGATGCAGGGAAAAAGTCACAATTGGTTGGGTCATATTGACAGATGAGCAACTTAATACTGCAACTGAATGGAAAAAACACAGCATTAAGTATGCAGTCAAACACAAAAGACAGATGCAGTGTCTTTTCATGAAACTTAAAATGATAAAAATGGTCAAATTAGCAATGTAATCTTATTTAAAAGCATACAACTTCAAAATATTTGCATTTATTTCAATATGTAAATAAATATTTAATATACAATGCAGAAAAATGGATTTGAATTTAATTTTCTCCCTGGCATTTTATGTGATGCCTAATTTGGAACTTGATTCAATCAATTACAAGTCTGCTCGACATACTTCAATATACAAACCAGCCTTGTTTTGCAGTGCAAGGCCAGGTGCATTTTTGCCTGTCTTTGTCTTAGGCAGATACTTTGTCCTTGACCTATCAGGCCTGGCTGCACCAAGGTTTCCCATTTTGGTTTTGAGCCGAGCCATTCAGGCCTTAAGCTATCTGGCCACAACACACTATTGGCATTATTTTGCATTATAAACCAGCCATCCAGCCAACTGAAACCCCTGCTGATAAAATACATGAGTTTTTAAAGCAAGACTTTTTAACATAGCAGTGTGCGTTGTGTGGAGAGGAGATTAGTGCAAAATAGAAAAAACAATAGGTTGCTGTAAAGCTTACACCATGAGTTGTTTGTAACAAAGCTATGGCTCTGGAAAAATAGTGATAGGAAGTAACAGTATCATGTGAAACTACGTGGAACTTTCATCTCTGTTTTGTAATTGATTTAATCAAGTGAATAGTCATAAACATCATATAAAATACATCAAACAAGAAGGAGACCATATGTGAAAATGACATGGAGTTTGTTTGATCTTGTGCTATAAACCAATACTGCGACCTGTCCATTGAGTTGCTGATCTGGAGTATCCAGGCGCTGTCCCAGAGGTTTCTTATCTTTAAACTAAGCTCTTGAATTCCTTACATCAACAGGATTTGCAGTGCAGTGTAAAAACTCACATTGCACTCTTACTTTCTTGACTGGTGTCTTTTCTCTAACTGATGCCACAGTCATGTGATTTGTGACATCACCATGATTCACATGAACCTCATTACATCACATTTCCCCCACAAGTTTTTCTCAGAAGAATCAACGTTTTGGGCATAAGCCCTTCATCAGAGATCAGGCTTATGCCTAAAATGTCAATTCTTCTGCCCCTCAGATGCTGCCTGACCTGCTGTGCTTTTCCAGCATCTGCAGTCCTCACTTTCTCTTTTTTTTGATCCAGTGTCTTAGAGTTGTACTACTTCAACTACTTTCCAGAATGGCCTGGATTTTTTTTAGCTTATTGTCTTGAAAGGTTATGATTGAGGATGTATAACATCTGTTTTTAACCTCCTTCCCAATAACAATTCCACTCGTGAGGACCGATTATTCACTGGTGTTGCTCTGTAACTGAATAGAGCTGGTTTTTGTTTATATTCCCATTCATCAATGACCTCACAATCTTTACTGTTCTTTCTGCTTCTTTGCTCAACTGAGGATGAAGATTTTGTCATCTGGTTGATGCCAACCTCCAAAGCAAACTTTCTGAAATCTTTGGACACAGCTTGTCCAATACTCATTCTTCTGTCAAAATATGTATTATAAAAATCATTTTTAGTGCTCTGACCACTGAGGCTGCCATGGTTAAGTGAAATCCTACTGCATCAATCAAACTTGAATAATAGTTGGCTAAAAGCAAATAAAAGCATTGCTCGCCTTTCCCATGGGCTTTCTGAAGTGTTGATGGAATCATTGACTCTGTCAGCACTTATGTATGTAAGGTATATGTTTGTCATGGTGAAATATAATCCTGTTTGTTTCTTTTAAAATGCCTGGTCACCATTCACGTTCTTGTTCTGCAGTGGTGATACTGAGATTTCCTCCTACAGGATTTCTTCTTGCATCACCATTCTACAGTTGCACACCAATACATTTTCCGCGATTGTCAAGTGTTGTTTCTGCTTGTGGGACATTTTCAGCCTTTGATATGCAGGCCTATATTGCAACAACCCCTGCAGACAGAGCTTTCTGACCTTTATCCATTCCTTGTCAGATTTTTGAGCTGCACAAATTTGTCTGATGTTATCGCTCAGTTGCTAGAAAAGCAATGGTTCTGGCTGTAAAATCAAACTCTAGTTTTTTTCTCTAAGCATGAGATTTTCCTTTCCCTGCTTGAACCACTGCTGCCCTAGAGAGTGTATCCACTGTTTCTCCCACCTGGCCTGGAACATATGCTATTTCATAATCAGACTAGGTTTGAACCTTTGGATGCTTCGAGGAATTTTGAGATTTCTTTTGATCCCAGTCATGTCACCATTTTGAGCAAAAATTCTAGTCCCATAAGTTCGTGTGTGAACATTTCTCATCCTTAGCTTACAGCTAAAGCTTCCTTCTCTAGGATTATCTACTGCCTCAGTCTCTATAAAAGATCTCAGTGTAACAGATGGGCTTTCATGTTCTGTCAATTGCTCCTCTGAAGAAGGGTCACTGGTCTCAAAACTTTATCTCTGTTTCTCTTTGTATAGATGCTGCTAGACTTCCTGAGTTACTCCAGCAATCTCTGTAATTTGTTTCCATTAATTTGTCTTGCTATGGACTATATATTCACAGCTACTATCATGAATATACCTGAACTGTGATATGCTAAAATGTCAGGAAAAAGTATCTTCTCTTTAAATTTTACAAAAGCTGCAGCCTGTTCCTGGCTCAAGTATCATTGCTAACCTTTATTCAAAATCTCTTTTACTGGTTGGGTAAAAAACTTTCCCACTTGATCTAGAATGTTTGAGAAGCACTTTCCCTCCTTCATGTACTTCAGTTGTAGAAACTCACTGATAGTTCTTGACTTCTCTGAATCCAGTGTGATGTTTTGTTCTTGGATAAGCTGTCATAAAGTAATTGACATTTTGGAGAATTGATTTTCCTCATTTCGTTATAAGCCTGTGTTGTTTCATATATCCCTAACCCTCCAGTCAGGTTCTGGTCAGGTTTTGCCTTTGTCATCCCTTTGACACATGGTTCCCCATTTCCCATACAAGGTCCTAGATATTGCTCTTTGGAGAATCTTTGGTACAGAAGAAATACAAAAAGGTGAGTAGTTGCAACAAAACTGCCCAAATAGTGTAATCAACACAGTCAACAACCATGATTCTTGATCTCAGGATATCTATCAGAAATCATTGTTGGTATCTAATTTTAGGAAAATTAGATTGCTTGTTGTCAGTTTTGCTAAATTATTGTCAAGAGATAAAATAGGATGGATTTCCTTCCTAACTCCTTCGTTTACCTCAGTGAGATTAGATTAGATTAGATTACATTACCTACAGTGTAGAAACAGGCCCTTTGGCCCAACAAGTCCACATTGACCCGCCAAAGAGCACCCATCCAGACCCACTTCCCTCTGACTAATGCACCTAACTCTATGAGCAACTTAGCACAGCCAGTTCACCTGACCTGCACAGGGTGGGAGGAAACCAGAGCACCAAGAGGAAACCTACACAGACACGGGGAGAATGTACAAACTCCACACAGACAGTCACCCAAAGCTGGAATCAAATCTGAGTCCCTTGTGCTATGATGCAGCAGTGCTAACCACTAAGCCACCATGCCACCCTACATGATTTGTACACAGTTGTTGTGTTCTATTTGTACTGTGAGCTATAGTGTGTCCTCCACACCATCATGTTGGTTCTGTCACTGGCACTTTATGAACATACAATGAATTTTGGATCTGCATCAGTAACTGGAGTTACTGTGCAGCGTCTCAAGATGGGTTCTTCATAGATAGCACATGCAATGCGGTGGCGAGACAGCAAGTGAAGAATACATAGACAGAAAGGGAATGGGTGACCAGACAATAAAAGCTCCAGACCGCTGTTATAGGAATCCAGCTCTTTCAATCATTTTAACAGATTAACCATTTTAGATAATGATAACATGGCTAGTACATTTGGGCTCTGGTCAGTCTCCTTCACCCCTTGGGGAATCTTCATCTGCTGATTAGCCCTTGGGAAAATGTGTGGCAGCTATTGCTGCTCAGGTTGGTGCTGACATTCCAATTGACGTCTTTTATGACATTGACATCTCATGGTTACAATGCCACAAAGTATCCTCTGAACATAGGCTTCATCTCAGACGTGTGATCAGACAGTCTGTGCGTAATACTGGAAATAGGACAGAACATTAGTGATGATATTCCTGACCAATTGCAATGAAAGATGACCTCACACATTATGTCATGGAGGCTTTGTCATCACAAAAAGGCCAATGTCATGCTTCAGTAAAGAACTCTGACCTTGTGACCTTGTTGAGATGTATGCTGCAGAACCAAGTACAAATGTTACATTGGGCGAGTTAAACACGCACAAGTCCACTGTGATGGCACCTCCTCCCAAATTAAAGTGACCCTCACACATCACAGAATATAGTACATCTCATTGCATGCAGATGTGGTGTGTGGCAGCTCCAAGGCATTTTCTTCCAGTGTTAAGTGTGAAAGCCATACAGAAATGGTAAAGTCAGGTGAGACTTTTAACTGTGTCATTAGAGCTTTGTGTATTTGACAGAACAAGTCATTTATACACAGACCCACTAGAGTGATTGTGGCCCATCCCCTGGATTGACCTGGGATAATAATGATGACTGAGCTAGCACTTCCTCCAAAAGGATGTTTCTGTAAGACTCCATATAGGTCCAAGTCAGAATGATGAATGGCTTGGACAGGAGCTTGCAGGTGGTGATGTTTCTATGTGTCTACTGCCAGAAGGTCTTGAGGTGGTAAGCAGAGAAAACCTGACCTGTGGGGGACACCTACTCAGGAGCAAGCTGAATTTGAAATAAATCAAGGAGGGATGTAACAAGAAAACTGCAGGTTCGTTACTTTTGTGACAGGAGAACAGAGGACTCCGACACAAAGTGGTCAGTAACACACCAATGGTTATTTCTACGAAACAACCTGAAAGTAAAAATTGGCCTTTAATTTTGTTTCAGTAGCATTTAAAGTGCAAGAATTAAGGTGAGGTCTCGAGTATATATTTCATATTCTTTAAGTGAGAGGAAGTAGGCATAAAGGGAATGCTTTAAGGATAAGCAATAGCAGAGCAGCACAACCAGTTGGAATGAATGGCATGTACACTTCCAGTGTCCCTGGTGACTGCATTGCTGGATGTGTCTTCACCTGCAACTTCTCAAAATTGCATTTTGGATCTGCATCAGTAACTGGAGACACTGTGTAGCATCTCAAGCTGGATTCTTCATAGATAGCACATACAATGCGGTGGCTAGACAGCAAGTGAAGAATGCTTAGACAAAAAGGAATTGGGTGACCAGACAATAAAAGCTCCAGACAGCTGTTTTAGGAATCCATCTCCTTTCCTAACAGATTTTCCATTTTAGATTTTGAAGGGGAGCGTTTTCTCAGGGAATGCAGTGACTGAGTCTGTGGCACCATGGATGGCTCAGCTGCACAGATGGAGAAGATAAAAGAGTGACAGCACAATCATGATAAGGAATTCTACCAAAAAGGGAACAGATGGATATTTCTGTGGCTGCAGACATGACATCAGGATGATTTGTTATCTCCCTGGTACCAGAGTCATTGAACAGCTGCAGGAGATTCTGGAGGGGGAGGGTGAACAGCCAGAGATCGCGGCTCACATCAGAACCAGCACCATAACTGAAAAGAAGAAGTGAGTCCTGCAAGAAGAATACAGGGAACTTGGAAATGATTTGAAAAGTAAGAGCTCAAAGATTCTTGAAGCATTGGGACTGACTCTGGGGAAGATGGAATTTGTACAAACTGGACAGGTTGCATACCAGAAGGTCTGGGATCAATATTCTTGCAGGGGCGATTGCTCGAACTCTGGGGGAGGGTTTAACCAGAGTGGCAAGGCAATAGGAAACTGAGTAGGAAAACAAAAGGAACGTAAACTAAGTAGAACTGAAAGGTAAAAATGTCAAAAGCACATATGTTAGGCAGAGAAACAAGCATTTGCTACAAATTGGGCCACAGTACAAGAAAGTATCAAAATGTTGAAACAAAATTAAAGGTACTGCATCTGAATGTATAGACTATTTGCAATAAGATGGATGAATTGACAATATCAATAGTTGTAACTGGGTACAATATGAGTCAAGTTACAAAGTCATCGCTGCAAGGTGACCAGGGCTGAAAGTGAATATCCAATATCTAAATGTTGAATGTTTAGGAAGAATTTGGGAAAAGGAAAATGATATGTGTTCATACAGACAGTTCAGTGCAATATTCAGAAAGGACATTGACTCACAAAATCTAGGTGTAGAGTTGGTCTTGATAGAGCTGAGAAGCTAAGGAGCAACAGAAACAGGAAACATTAGTGGGCATTGTCCATAGGCCTCCAAACAGTGACGTTAGCATAGGGCAAAACATTGAATGGGAAGTTAGAGATGCTTGTAATCAGGGTAATACAATACTTATGGATGACTTTAATGTACATTAACTTTGCAAACTGCATAACCAATGATAAAGTGGTGAATGAATTCCTGTGTTGTGAGTTTGTTTTTTAGATCAGTATATGGATGTGTAAATGACCAATTTAATCACTGAAATAGTTAATTTTCCTGACTTTGACCACTTTCTGAAATAAGAAGAACAACATGGGGCATGTCAATATTAAGAAAGTGGGTCTTGTCAAAAATTAAGGCAGGTAAGTCCCACGGCTTGATGGGATCTATCCCAGAGACTGAAGGAGGCAAGAGATAAGATTGCTGGGATCTTGACAGAGAACATTAGCCACAAATGAGGTCCCAGAAGACTGGCAAATAGCCAATGTTGTTCCTTGCCAGAGACAATCCAGGAAAGTAAACATCAGTGGTAAGGAAATTATTGGAGAGGATTCTTAGAGACAGGAATTACTCGCATTTAGAGAAGAATGGACTTGAGAGAAATAGTAAGTGAGGAAGTTTTTTTGAGGCAGTGACAAAGATGATTGATGAGGTTAGGTCAGTGTCCACATGGACCTTAATAAAACATTTGACAAATCCCTCATGGTACGTTGGTCCAGAAGACTAAGTCACAAATGATTCATGATGAGTTAGCAAGTTGGATACAAAATTGACTTGGTCATGTAAAACAAAGGGTAGTTGTGGAGGGGTTTTTGATGACTTAGTTGGAGATGTAGATGGTCTGATGAAACAAAAATTGATAGATCCGTGGATAGTGAGTAAGATTATCAAAGGATGCAGGTCGATATCGATTGGTTGGAAAGTTGGGCAGAGAAATGGCTGGTGAAGTTCAATCCATAAGGATCAGCATAAAGTGATGCATTTAGGGAGGTCAAGTGCAAGAGCAAAGTATATAGTAAGTGGCTGACCACTTAACAGTATTGATATAAAGAGGGATCTTGGGGTGCAAGAAAATGAAAATGGCGATACATGTGTATAAAATGGAAAAGAAGGCATATGGCTTGTTTGGCTTCATCAGGCCATTTTGTATAAAACTTGGGAAGTCACATGACAGCTGAATAAGACTTTAGTTAGGCCACATTCAGAGTATTGTGCGCAGTTCGGGTTGCTACATTAGAGGAATAACATGGAGGCTTTGGAGAGGGTGCAAAGATGTTCACCAGGGTATTCTCTGGATTGGAGTGTAGTAGCCATAAGGAGAGGTTAGACAAAACTTGGGGTGTTTTCACAACAGCATTGAGAGGCATGGATAGGGTGGGGAGTTGGAACTCCCACCTCCACACCCCCCCCCCCCCCCCCCCACCAACAACATCAAATACTAGGAGGCAAAGGTTTAAAGTGAGAAAGGAAAAGTTTAAAGGAGATGTGCGATGAAATTGTTTATGAAGAGGTGGTTGGTACTTGGCACATGCTGCAAGGATGATAGTCATTTAAGAGGCAGACACATGAACAAGCAGGAAATATAGGGAACCAAGTGCAGGAGGATGGGATTAGTTTAAAATGGCATCATGGTCGGCACAGACATGGTGGGCTGAAGGGTCTGTTCCTTTGCTGTACTGATCTGTGTTCAGTTCCTTGTTCTACCAGACTTTATTGACAAACAACAAAAAAAAAATGTTTTTATTAGAACAAACTTAATTTTAACAAGTGTTGACACCCACATCCTATGACTGAACAGGGAAAATAGAGAGAGAGTGAGAGAGCCAAAGACTTTTCCTTCAGCAGAGGAACAAACGAAGGAGTGGGGGTGCAGCAAACAAGAAAACACTTGTCCAAAAAAAAGAGGATGTTGGAGGACATATCTATGATAGAAGAGAGACAATGCTGTAATATTTTGAAGAGGAAGACAAGGAATTTAAATATCAGGGGACAGAATGACATGCAAATCAGAGATGATGGAAATGATGGAGCAAGTGGACCTTATTGTGGGGCAGCAGGCAGGGTGGTTTGAATGTCAATGAAATATGTTTATAAATATAGGAGTACACACAATTCAAAAACGTAATATATTTCTAATTTTAGACCATTTTGCAAAAGTCTTTCAATAGTTTGCCTTTGATTAGTTTTTCTTCTCGTCAATGAATAAATGGTACAGGGGACAACTTTCTCCTCAATTACTGTACTCAGGCACCAGCGAAATGCCTTCAGGTGGGAGGTATTTATCAAATTGTGCTGTGTACAGAGACATTCTGCATGGTGATCTATTAAACAGAGAATTATATGGCACTTAAATGCTTTTGCTAATATCTCCCGCCTGGAACATTCTCACTAGTACACAATATAACAACCAAACAGACCTGCAACATTAATGAGACTATTAGAAAAAATGGAAACAAATTAGATGAAATGCCAAATGGTTGAAAATCAACAAAAATAGATGACAAATGGAGCATTTATTGTGCCCACAGGGCAGGAGCTTAGCAAGCCTACTAATTTTTCTTCACTCACGTTTGGCTACATGCTGAAGGATTGGATGTACCAGGGGATGGATAGAATGCCTGTGAAATGTTTTAGAGTTAATAATATGACAAGTCTGTGTCTGTGTGACTACCTTCCCAGAATTCAAAATATTGTCCTCTTCTGGTCCTTTTTGCTCTGTGTTCCACTATCAAAAACTTTGCTCTAATTTATCAAAGTCCAAACTGTTGTGTATTGAATGTTCATGACAATGGACTCAATTTTAACTCTGCATAACTGAATGGGTTTTAAATGGAATAAGCTCAAGCTCATGGTTTTGCAAACTTTCCATCCTGCAATCCTGAGCATTGTCTGCCAGGGGTACATTTTGAGATACTTTGCATGAACCCTGTTTGACTATCTGATAAATATTTTGGTTATACTTAATGAAGTCTTAAAACATGAGTAAAGTTCTGTCAAGGTTTCATAAGGGACAAAACGACAGTGAACAAATTCTTTGAGGATTTATTTCTGACCCTGTTAGGTTTCAGTATGAGTGTGTTGGTATTTGTTTAGTTTTATTCAAGTCACATCGCAATAGGAAGTATTTCATAAAGGTTAGAGAGAACTGTGCATTGCCTCTTTTAGGAAAGGCTGCCGAATAGAGAACTTTACTGGGGTCAAGGACGACTCCTCAATATGCTGGCCCATCGGTGTCTGGTTAAACAGGCTCTATGAGGCAGATTGTGGTGGAGGTGGTGCAGGGTAACAGGACATTCATTAGTCTCTCTATGAGGTGGAGGGCCCAGCTGCCCACAGGTAAAATGCCATCCACAGAGCTGAGAGGCCTTCAGGGGGGAGGCAGGATAGTTATGCAATGTGGTAGGATGATGGCAGTCACTGCACCTTCCCGCATCTTTGCTCAGCATTTCATTGGACCACCCCATCCTGAAGTTACGCTTGAAGGGATAGTAAAACCTAGCCGCTGGCATGATTAGAATGCTTCCTTTAAAGAAAAGCAAAATAAAGTACAAAAATGATTTTTAAACTTCTTTATTGCAGTGCGGAAGAATATACTATTCACTCAAATAAAAACTAAAATAACTGTGACTGCTGGAAATAAGAAACAAAAACAAAAATTGCTGGGAAAGCTCAGCTGGTCTGGCAGCATCTACGGTGAGAGATCAGAGTTAATGTTTCGGGTCCAGTGACCCCCCCCCCCCCCCCCCCCCACCCCAGAACAAATTCTTTGACTTGGCTTGCAGAATGAACAGAGAGCCAAAGATGGTTTAGTAACAGGAAACAAAGGGTAATTTCTGCCCTTGCAAATGGAAAATGTTTTATGTGGCGTTCCACAAAAGTCAGTGTAGTGATCCATGCTGTTTATTTTGTACATTAACAATTTGGACTTGAACTTGGAAGACTCAATTAGGAAGGTTACAGATGACACTAAAATTGGCTGTGTAGTGGATCATGTAGAGATGGCTGTGATGATATAGATGGGTTGGTGGAGTGGGCAGGAAAGTGGCAGATGGGGTTCAACTCTGATAAGTGTGAGGTGATGCATTTAGGGAGGGAAAACCGTGAAAATGAATACACAATAAATGGGAGTATACTGAGAGGTCAGAGTATTCGAATGTACATGTCCCTAAAGATAGCAGTACGGGTAAGTAAGGTTGTAAAGAAGACATATGGAGTGCTATCCTTCACTGGCATAGGTTTAGAATACAAAAATTGGGACACTGTGAGGCCACAACTGAAGTATTGTGTGTAGTTCTGGTTACCGCATTACAAGAAGCATGTAATTGCTCTGGAGAGAGTACAGAGAATATTTCCTAGAAGTCCATAGAATTGGAGCTATGAGAAGAGATTGGAGAGGTTGGGGTTGTTTTCTTTCAAGCAGTGAAGACTGAGGGGTGATGTGATTGAGGTGTACAAAATTGTGAGGAGTCGAGATAGAGTCGACAGGACGAACCTGTTTTCATTGGCAGAGTTCAAAAACTAGAAGTGATAGATCCAAGTGGAGTGGCAGGAGAATTAGAGGAGATGTGGGGAAATATTTTTGGATGCAAAGGATGGTGGGTGTTTGGAATTCGCTGCCTGAGTTAGTGGTGGAGGCAGCTACCCTAAATTCTTGTTAAAAAGTAACTGGATCTGCACCTTAAGTGCTATGGCCATGTGCAGGAGCATGGGATTAGAAAGGGCACCTGGATGACTTTAGACTTTTGGACAATATGGGCCAAATAGTCCCTTTCTGTAAATGTATCATATATATTGTTCTGTAGATAGTCAGAGGCCAGAATTCTGTGAGACACTGATGAAAGATAATTACAGGTGATTTCGAGTTATCACCCTACAGCATAATCAGAGAATACCAAAACAAGTTAAAAGAAAGAAACCCATCATGTGCAATATTAGAAGCTGTAAATATTTTTCATGATACTGCAGCATCTAATTGAGCAGAATAAAAACATAAATTATGTTTATGGGGAAACAGATGAAAATTATTTTCTTTCAATTGTGTCATGTTCCACTGAAAAGAGCCAGCTGTGTTCATTGTCTCATATGGTTTGAGATCATATAATAAGAGAGAATGAGTGTTATTGGTGAAAATGTGCAATGGAAATTAGCTCTTTGCCACCTTTAGTCTGATTCACACTCAGCCAGCATTAACCAGAGTCTCCTCCTAAACATCTTAAATGCTGTAAAATGAATCAAAACCAGAAGTTGGTGGAAAAGCTCAGCAGGTCCGGCAGCATCTGTGGAGAGAAATCAGAGCTGGCATTTTAGGTCCGGTGACTCTTCCTGAGAATGCTGAGGAAAGGTTACCAGACCCGAAACATTATCTCTGCTTTCACTCCACAGATGCTACCGGACCTGCTGAGCTTTTCCAGCAATTTCTGTTTTTGTTTCTGATTTCCAGTATCCACAATTCTTTCAGTTTTTACTGAAAAATAAATGTTAGCTGTTACATTGAAGTTTCTGAAAGGAGGAAAATTTCAACAAAAAGAAGCCAAACTCCAGAAATAATTGGTATCATGTTTTCTGTTGTGAAACATAGGCAATTTGCAGCATCAGGAAGATAAATGGTTGGGAACTATATTTTATAAATCATGTTGAAAATGGCAAGATTTTACAAAAGTTCAACACTATCCTTTACAAGCTTCTGGCATACGAGTAAAGTACTATTGTACAAAGCTTTGAGTTTGAATTCCATTAAGAGTTTATTTTTCCAGAACCAAGAGTTTTCTTCATTTGTAGAGGAAGAGAAGCAAATGCACAATGACATATTTTTGGCAATTGTTGGTACATCATCTCGGCCCAACTCAGTAGCAATGATGGACACAATTGAGTAAAAACAAAACGGTACATTAAGGCTCATGAAACCAGGTCATCAATCAAAACAACCAACCTTCTCACTATACTGAAAGCTGTCTCAACACCATGCACAAGTAGGTCTTTTTCAACAGACTTCACTTTGCAGACAACTGAACAACACAACATGAATCAAAAAAACATTTTCTTGTACACAATAACAATGTAAAAGGGAAAGAAAAATGGGGGACATGAGTACTTTATATATAAAACTCTCTTTACTGTGGTTACGTAAGTGATGTGTACTAAATGGAATATGGTAAAAAAAGTTGGAAGTTGGTTTGGAAGCAGCTGTCACATTGAGTTAATTGCGCCACTGTACTCTTTGGAAAGGTCATTTTGATCATCTCTATGATGATGTAAGGCTTTCCAGATTAATTTAGTTAGTTATACCTATCATTTAGAGATCTGCATTGGTGTGTGAGGACTATCACAGTGGAAGTAAGTGGGGACCATATATATGGAATGATCAAATGCATTCCATACAGAACGAGGCCATTCGCTTTTCCTGAATTTTTTTGGTCATCAACTTTGACTGCAAGGATAACATAAATTAGCTTTTACTTGGAATTAACTCCAAGCTCATTTAAATTACATACACTTCAAAACTGCTTGTCAGATTCTCCGTCAGATGATTACACTTTCTACAATTAAAATTTTAATTGTTAAAGCTAAACATACTTTAAAATGCATAAATTATGAAATAAATTTTTACAACATCTATAAAATCTCTTTATCTTTTCTTCACAAAGAAGAACAAACCCACAGCCCTAGCGTCTCTGTATATCTCCAAGAGTGAAGTCCATCATCCTTGCAACAATTCATATCAATCATTTTTTTCACACTTTGTAAAGCTTTCAGATCCTTCATAAAGTGCGCTGCTCAGAATTAGACACAATGTACTATTTGAGGACAGACCAGAATTTTTTACAAGTGCATCTTAAATTCCATCCCTCTATTGGTAATGCCCAGGACCCATACTACCTTTTCAACCACTTTCTTAACCAGTGCTAGCACTTCCTATAAACACACAGCTCAACCCTATCCTCGCAATCCCTTTAGATCTGTACTGTTATTTTAACTTCCCTTTTCTTGTTCTTTCTACCAATTGAATCAGCTCATACTTTCCTGCATTCATTTGATCTGTCATGTCTCTACTCATCCATCAATGTCAATGTTCTCTTGAAGTCCCTCATGTTCCTTACTGGAATACTTACAATGTTTTTGTATTTTACAAATGTTATTGTGCTCTTTACACCCAAATCTAACCTTTTAATATGTATCAGGAATGTAAACACAGCATCTTTTTTGTTGTACTATTTTTGTGTGTGAACTGAAATGAGAAAAAGACTGTGTTAAAGCCAAGGATTCATTCTTAAAACGCAAGTTACTGAGTGTGTGTATGTGTGTTGGGGGGGTGGGAAGAGGTGGAGAGGGGCTAGTACTGTTTGTAGATGGGCTGACACCAGGGGAACGTGTCCAAAATAAAATTTGACCAGCAGCAAGTTGCTGATTGGTTTGTGGATTTGTGACTTATTGTGCATGACAATAGCTATCTGTTGGGGAGGTGAAAATACTGTGGCTGTGAACAATACTGGCAAAACCTTGTGAATTCTGGAAGGGGAAAGGGGTGGCTGAGGACCAGCCCCTGAGGAATGTTAAAATTTCCCTTCCTCCATTCTCCATTACCTCATCAAAAAAACTCAAGCAACTTAATTCAACCCCATTTGCCATCAATAAATTAGTATTCCATTTTTAAAATTAATTTACATTTGATCAAATGACTTAATTTTGTCCAATTTTATAATTTCTAAAACATTTTCCGCCACACAGTCTAAACTGACAGGCCGATGGATGCTGGTTTTGTCCTTGCAGTATGTTTTGACCAAAAATATAAAATTTGAAATTATCCATCACCCTGATACTTGCCTTGTGCCTAGAATTGGAAGATAATGAATAGTGCCTTCACAATTTCTACTCTGACTTCTCTTGGCATTCTTCTATCTGTCCCATCTGATCCTGATAACTTATCAAGTTTAAGTGCAGTAAGTCTTTACAATCCCTTTCCTTTATTGTTTTAGCTAATTATATTAGCTGCTGATCTCTTCTCATTCTTTCTATTTCTTTGCTTATATTATTTCCTTTATTACCTTCATTCTGAACTTCCTATATTCAGCTTGCCTCTCACATGAATTATCATCCTGATATCTGCCTTTTACTGCTTCACCATGCTCCCTAGTTATTTTATCATCATGAGATCTGACTTCCCTCATTTGGGAATGTCCTTCATTGTTCCTGAGCTGTCTCCTCTCTAAAGTCAGTCTCTTGTTCCATTGCAGTTTTGCCTGCTAATAAATCTTTGATTCAGATTTATTTGCGACAGATCGATTTTCATCCGGTATAATTGATCCTCTTACTTTTGAGCATTCTGTTCTAGATAACTTTCTGTCCACATCTCATCGAAACCTTGGGATATTCTGATCATTGCTTCCTTCATATTCCCCGACTGACATTTGATCTATTTGACCCACAACATTCCACAAAACTGGATCCAACAATGGTGTGTTCGTGTTATGTTCACAACAGAGTGAACAAGAATCATGAATGCACTTCAGTAATTTTCTGCTCTCTGACTTTTCTACTGTTATTATCTTACAACATATGAGAATAGTTAACCCTCCCAATTATCAATTTTCAGTCACTTTTTTGAAAACCTCTCAAATTTACCAGTAAAGTGCTTTTTAATTAATTTTTGTACCAGGTGCTGGTGTATAGTATGGGTTCAGTCAAGCAATGTTACCTCGTTCTATCTTAACTCGAGATAAATAGATTCTGTCCTCAGTCCCTCCAGGAGATCTTTTCTTTCCACCACTGTCAGATTTTCCTTATTCAACATTGTTATCCATCTTTCTTCCTTTCCTTTCCCTATTTTTCCTGAACAGTTCTGTCAGGAATATTTAATACCCAAAGCTATTTTTTTAAGGCCATGTCCATATTGCCACATCATGTTCCCATGTATACTTCTGTAACTCAACATCCTTGTTTACCTTGTTAATTTATGACATGCACTAGGAATCTAATTTAGACTTGCTGTATTCCCTTTAAATCTGACCCAATCTAATAGATTATGTCTTCTTAATCCAGGGTTATCTGTTTTTCCAAATCTTTTATGCTTGTTTTACCTATCTAATTTTACAATCTGGCTTCCATCTGTCTTTGTTAACCCTCCTCAGGATCATTAGCAAACTCTGACGTAATCTCCCAAATTCCAGATTTGCAGAAGTGAAATTGTCAGATTTACATGAGTCCCTCCTCTGCCAGAGCCTTTTCTAACATCCCAGGATCCTGAAACCATCTTTCCAACCAACGATTCATCTGCTTTGTCCTTCCACAGTGGAGAGCAAGTTCATCTTCCCCATTGAGTAGGAAACAGCTTACCATAAAAAAGTTTTTAGCTTTCAGTTCCATTGATTCTACAAGCAGATAATCTGCCCTATGGTTCACCAACCCCCAAGTAATGAAACAAATTTACTCTCATAGATTCAATGCTGTACTGAGTATTCACAGATTTCAGCTGAACTGGCATTTTCTAATCCACATCTTTCTTTCTCAATGTTTTCTGAAAACAATGGTTAAAGGCAGCTTTAAAATTGATTGAAGCGAAGATTGTCAACTATTTGACACCAATGATTCAGTTGACAGAAAAAGCAAAACAACTCCACATTTATAAATTAAACTTCAAGATAATACAGGCAGATATCCGATTTCTTTTGATCAATCATTCCTTTTGGAATAGAGCAAGTGACAGTTAAAATCCAGTTATTTCAACAATTCAGGTTATCAAACCAGTCAAGTAGGACTGAGCAGAAAGTATTCCAAATGTCAGATTGAGAAATATTTAATATGAAAAGCAGCACTTCTTTATTTCATATAAGATTAGAAATTTAATATTGACATTATAAGTTATCAATTTTTTTGAGACAGAACAGAATAGCTTCGTGGAATGAAATGAAATTTCCAGACAGACAACCAGAGATAGGTACTATACACATCTTGTCGAACAGCACGACAATCATTGACACAACTGATTTCCCAAAAGAGCTTTGATCCACAAACAGAATAGTGGCAGCATACAAAGAAATAGCTCTTTGATTCTGTTAAAAAAAATTGCAATGAATAAGAGAAAAATATGCCCAGAGTGAGTTCTAATATCCATGTTTGAGCAAATGTATTTTAATGGAAAGATTTCTCGATGTTCATACATATTAAGCAATCAAACTTTATTCACAATTTCAGTTCAACTAAAATGCAACGACATTTTCCAACCTACTGGAGAAATTCCCCAGTGAATGATGGAGATTGACAGTTAATCAAGACTTTATGAACTTTGGCCTTGCAAATATGGTACAGCAATAGCCTAGGCTGGTAATGAAGGCAAGTACAGTACAAGTCAACAAAGAAATGTTTTGTCATTTATTCACAGAGAAAAGATAAAATATGAACTAAAATGTATCGTGCTTTTTAACTTCTTGTCAAAACTTAGGCAGATAACAGAAATACAAGTAAATTAAGATGTTTAACTATGGCTTCGATAAACTGATAATGATATTATCAGGTCTATTTTTGATTTTTAATGACTAAACTCAGCATATAATTCAGGTTTACATTCAAAGCAAAATGTGGAAATGTTGACATTTATATTTATACCCACAAAGACTTTGATCAGAAACTAAATTGACACTGTGTTTGCCCATTCAAGGTTAATATGAACATTCCCTGACACTATTCAAAGGATGACAGTATCGTAACATCCTAATAACATTCATTCCTCAACTAACACTACTAAAGATTAATGATCATTGAATCATTTTCTGTTTGTGGGACCTTGGCGTATGTAAGTTGATAATCAACTTTCGCAATTTAAAAGCAGTATTTCAAAAGTAAACTCTGGTTGTAAAGCACTTCAAAATTCTTGAGGTCACAAAAACATGCTCCAAATAAATGCAAGTTCATTCTTGGCCTTGCGAGCAATTCATTGAAACAATCTGAAAATATAAACTTAATCTTAATTACTGCTTTTCTCATGATTAATATCTAGCAGAGCTAATCCTAACTATGGTTATTGGATAATGGAAATGAATGCATGCTGCATAATAAGTATAATTCATGTCTTGCTTGACACACTAATGCATTCTTATTAGTGAAAGCTTCAAGCTCCATTTTCTGGTGTAACAACACCAACATCACTATTGAAAAGGATCAAAACAAATTCATTATCCTGAATCATTCTTGCTGCCAAATGATGCATGTTTTGTAGAATATAATTTTCTGGTTTGCTGCTAACAATTATGAAGTGCACTTTTTAACATGTTTTATGAAGCAGTGCTCTGCCTGGAGCCAAGAGCTTGCATGTTTGAGACTATATTAGGTTTTGCGTTTCAAGAAAAAGAGTTGTAATGGCAAGACGCTAATTTAAAATTAAAACGAAATGTGCAAAGCAGCAATTACATATCTGGCCACTCCACATTCAATTTTCTGCCGATTTACTCATTATCAAATGTTTCAAATGATAACAATGCCCTGCAGTGTTGCTGCTATCTTTACAATAAAGTTTAATGAATTCTTTACATAATAGGGCTGCTGTTGACAGCTTCCATATCTTGAGGGAAAGTGAATTTGGGTTAAAGGAGGTACTTGCACATGTGTAGCATCAGGGATTTGACATAATTCTGCACAAGAGTTCATTAACAAAAATGAGAGCCTATGGAATTGGAGGTTACATGATATGGATTGATAATTACTTGGGTGGTAGGACACAGTCTTCATATGAATAAAGTGTTCATTTTCAGGTTGGCAGTATGTAACAAATCATATTCCCCGTGGATGTAAACTTAGACCTTACATTTTCATTATCTCTAGTAATGATATGAATCAAGGATTAAAGCATTATAGATGACACCAAGTTTGGATACACAATAAGCTGTACTGTAAGTTGAACTCCACTCACTTCCTCCAAATAAAAAAAATGTTGCAAAGAATCCCCTAAGTACCTTAGCAATGCCAGGTTTCTAGTCAGATATGTGGAGTATTTTATATTCCAATCTCACTCAAGTCTCTTCCCTTATCTCTAAACACATACTACAATGCTTCTGCTAACTCTGCAACAGCAAAAGTAAATCAAAAGCACCTTACCCTGAAGTCGTAATATAGTTTTATCTTTCTTCAGTTCTATTGTATGGTCATAACCTCCAAAAGACAGTATCATGGGAAAATGTTACTTAGCTGAAACCAGTACAAGGAACAATTTATCCTTTGTAAATTCAAATATACTTGGTCTGAATTACTTTTAGAGCTATGCTGAGATATGATCCCAGTGGAATTAACTGCCTCCCAGAACCTCAATCAAGATATTTGTGTTTAGGGCAAGTTGGTCAATATAATTCAACTGTGGTAAGCATCACGCATGATCTTAATTCTGAATTTATCCAAGATCAGTACATGCCATTTCCACAAAACATGACCAGCAGTGTGAACCATACCTGATGTTGGTTCACACTCCAGAACCACCTTGAGATTTGTATGTTACGTCTACTGATAAATGTGGTTGTCAATTATGTTGTAGAGTTTTCCCTTTACATAGTTGATATTGGCTCAGTTTGGAAATAGTCCGAGTAATATATGGTTTCAACTTGGGCAAAGGAAATAGCCCGGAATAAGTTGGGACTAGATTCAGTGGGAACTGAACAACACTATTAATGACAGATGGTGCTAAGGAAGACAATATCTAGAAATTACATTTTAACACTGTCTAATCATCAGAGAGCAATTTCCTCTGGATAGTTACTGCACTGATGTGGCCAATGTGGGATCTTAAGCTAAAAGACTAGTTTAGCTGTGTTTAGCACGCAACACCTTCTTGATAAAGAGTTGAAGCACGCATCAGGAACAATTATTCAGAGGATTGTTAAACAACTGATTGTCATTTAAACGTTCTGCTAGTACTTATTAATGTGACTTCGTATTGGTGCTTTGAAATTGAATTATCACCCACTCTAATGACAACAAATTGAGATTAAAAATGAGGAAACAGTGCATTTTGACTATAATTTTAAATCTATTTACTTTTTACTGTTCACTTTCTGATGGAGGCTTGAAGAGGACTTTTAATGCACATTGGTGTGGCTCTCTGAGACACTTTATCTACAATTCAACAGTCTAACAATGTTTCTGAACAAGGGTCACTGGACACAAAACATTATCTCTGATTTCTCTCCACAGGTGCTGCCTACCATGGTGAGCTTTTCTGACAATTTCTGCTTTTGTTTCTGATTTCCAGCATCCACAGTCCTTTCCTTTTTTAGCCTAACAACATTTGTTCTAAAAACTCTCTGTGGACTTCACCTAAAAATTATAAATGCTGTGCTCCTGTACATTATTGGACATCTTAAAGGAGTGTTTGATGAGGGGCACCTTTCTCTTGGTTGACAGGAAGACTAGGAGTAAAGAATGAGACCTGGGAGAGAGCATATGTTGCTGCAAAAGAGAGGGGTAGAAAGCCAAAGGGGACAAGACCAAATCCTTCCCTACTATGAGTAGAGATCATCCTATCTCCTCCACCAGAACCCCTAGTGCCACATTGAGAATCTGTATGCCACTTCACTCAATCCCTGAGCCATCTTGTAAGGTGCTGCTGCACCTTAGCTGGTGCACTCCACAACTTTGGTGTGAGATGATGAATCAAAGCCAAATATATGGTAGAGTTCTCTGCCTGAAGCAGAATTGACCCACAATGCCACAATCTCTGCCATAGGCAGGGCAAGGAGGCAGGTTGGTACAGGGTATAGGGATTGAACCATATGCCATTGGCACCAATCTGCTTGTCCAGGCAACTGAGCCAACTGATCTGTACAAATAGTCTAAGTTGCTGCTTTAACAACATGTAGTTTTATATGCATGTTGTAGCCTCAAGCAATAGAAAGTGACAATCAACGCTCCATATTGATTCTGTCATATGGCTGACCAGGAACCTCTCCTGTTCTTCTGATCTGCAATCACTAAACCTCATTGTGTTTGGCTGCATTATGAATGTATTATCTTGGTCATCAAGCACTGGACTGGGACTCAAATATACGGCTTCTGTTTTAGAAGCAGGACCACTAACCACCACCACAAGACGTCCCCCATTTTATACAGTTCCACGAGCATTGTGTCTCCTCAGCATTTGAGTATTAAACCTGTGATTCTCTCTCTTTTAATCGCTCCACACAAATTCACATTATTGTCATCAACAATTAACATTAAAATAGTGTGTGAAATCAAATTTTCAAATACATGTGTCCCATTACTGTAGCACTCATTTAGTTCCTGTTTTCATCCTTTCATTAACAGCACCACTCAGCATTTTGTGTTACAGTGTATGAAATAGGAGAGTTTGAGCAGTGTGTCAAACCCTACTGACAAACTCTGGAGGAATTCTCCATGGAATTAGTGTCAGTTTGACAGAAAATTAGAGAATAATTTTAACAACAAAATAGATGGGTTGGGTTCGAACATGTGGCCCACAATGTTGTGCAGATCATGATGCCATAATAAACGAATCCCTTCTGCTTGCTGTTGGTCCGTATTCCTCCATTCCTTGCATCTGCATGTGCTTCCCTAAAAGTCCCTTAAACGCCCCTCCCTTATCCACCTCCACCACCCCTGGCAGCATGTTCCAGACTCCCAACACTCACTGTGTAAAAAAACTTGCCTCTCAGATCTTCTTTGAACTTTCCCCCTCTCACCTGAGATGCATGCCTCCTAGTTTTAGACATTTCAGCTCTGGGAAACAGATACAGGCTGTCAACCCTATTTATGCATCGCATAATTTTATGGACTTCTATCAAGTGTCCCCTCAGCCCCTGCCGCTTCAGAGAAAGCAACCTGAGTTTTTTCTAGCCTCTCCTTAGAGCTCTAATCCACATCCTTCCTGTAAAGTGGAGTGGAAATGTTTTTGGAAATTTCAACTCAACGTCAACATCCTCACATTTGCGCTGAACAGTTAGAATAGAAGCTGATCCCTGGTAGTTGGACCCATCATTTACAATTGTGTTTGAATGTGGTTACATGCTTTAATTTTTACATGCCTTCTAAATTTAACCAAGATCAGTCAGCAAAGTTCCCTTGGGAAATCCAAAAGCCAAAGAGAAGAACTATCACCCCCATGGAAAAGTTGCATAACTTTCACCTAAATTGGGCAAGGAGAAAAACAAATGTTTGGTCTCCACTTCCACCAAAGTCACTTTCCTTTCTACCATCTCACCTCCCCAGCAGCTCTTTACCATTGAACCTCTTGACCATCAGATCATCTCTCAGAAAGATGACCCATTTGAAGAGAAATATGACCACCTAAAGACAGAGATCAGAAACATCTCAGTTCACTGCACTCTGTGTTCCTTAATACAGTGCACCTTGCCTGACTGGACATCAATCAGGCTGAGTTCCAGATAGCTCTGCTATCAAAATGAAAGTAGCACGCTAACCAAAACACCACATCGCCTCATTTGTATGATCCTTAGAATTTATTCTTTGTGACAACTTCAAAATTTAACTGGTATGACCAACAGGAATGCAATTGTCTGGGTCAGATCACTTGGTCACTGTCCAGCCTCAGTTCCTCACTCAGCTATTAAGGTAGGAAATTTCATTCATCACACAGAAACACATAACCTATTACTGAAGCCCATAACACAGACTGATCACTCGATGTTATAATGGTGTTTCAGTCAAACAATTTGTTATCGGGAATCAAAGGTCACTCGATGCATTGAAAAGACTGAAACTGAGAAATCAGGATTTTTGAAGGAAAGAATGCGAAAGTTATTTGCATATAAGTGAACACAAATATATTATTCTGTGCATTCAATTAAGTTATCATTTTGCAAAAAAGTTGTAAGTGGAAGCTCTGGTTTGCCTCATACAAAGAAAAATATAACAGAAATGGTCATTTGACCGTCAAACCTGTTTTTTTTCCAAAAGACCATTCATGATTTGTGCTGTCTACAACTCTTCCCCACCTGATTAATCTCCTGAAGAAGGTAAATTACCACGGGTGAAATGTTCAAGAAGATTAAATCCTGAAATTTCTCTGTGAGCAGTTATACTGCAGATTTTTTATTGCTTCAAAACAGTTTTATCATCATTAACTGTGAAGCATTTTGGAATGTCCTGAGGTTATGGAAGACTATATATATAATATATAATATAATATATATGTCCTTTCTGTCACAGGAATGCATTGTTTTCTAAACTGTATTTGAATACAGCTGTAAAGACACCTGTGAAAACTGATGCACATTCAAGTTTAATGAGCAGTCAGGCCATCTCCCAGTTTGTTTTTGGCTTTGGAAATTACACCATGGGGGAATGGAATTCAAACAATGAATATTTTTATGTGCCAGTCATTCCAGTGGTATTCAGTTGTAGAAATTAATCTACTAATTTATAATAAGCTCATACTGCTGTCAAAGTTCTACATTAAGCGCTTGTACATTTAAATGTTACAGTATAATTTTGAGGCTGGTTTTGAGATATTATGATGTGATGCATGGCTTCCAAGCACTGGGCCCTTGTGTTTGGGATGAGTGCTAACACTAACCTTCCTTCCTGTGCTAGCCCAGGGGCTAACATTGGTCTGTGGTGAAGGATGGATTACACGTATGTTCCAACAGCGAGGAGCTTGACTTTCATAAGAAGATGTCGTTATCACGTACAATGCCTTGAAAGATGAAACATTAACTCTGAGGCACTTTAAGTATTACTAACAGGAAGTAATGTAGAGATGTGTGTCTCATTCAGGATACCTCAGATTTCAATTGATTGTTTGGCATTATCAGATTGGATAGAGTTCAGTACAGAACGAACACATTTTTCATTCAGAAGCATTAACTTGCACCACTCCCCACAAACTAATTTTCCATCTTTGATAATCCATTTCATAACTATTTTATACGATCACTTTCCCCCTAAGTTTCTGACTTCACCAAGTCTAATGGCCTGAAGGTTTCCGAGGTTTCCAATAGAATGCATTAATTTGGATTTGAAAGATTGGGTGGTCTTTGGTTTGAGGATTGTTAACCTTCATTCTGATCTTTATCTTGAGTGGTTGGTGAATCATTATTTTATGGAAATTCCTCATTGGATTTGTCCCAATGAAACATTAGTAGCTGATGGTTTATTATATTGAGCAGTTTATTACTGTCAATAAGACTCATTGTTGCAAACAGTTATCCTGTTTTTTAGACTTAATGGTGGAATCAGTCTCTTTGAGAGAGCTGAATCTTCAGGTTTCGACCCATCAGTTACTATGATGAAGCTAAGACACATTGGAGTGAGGTGGACCTGTAATTTAACAAGGCTTAATATTGGCTTCTTTCCCAAAAGTGATTTAACTGATTATGCCCATGTTCCATTTCCCTAATTGTCTGGGGTTATGATGGTGATTTGATTACATTTTGAAATCTGGAAATGACTCATTAGCGGCCAGTGTTCCATTTTCTGTTACAGCCACACCAAGGATCCCATGTGTACTGACAACTCCATTCATAGTAGTGCTTTATAACTTGTTTTGGTTTAGCCTATAGTCAAAAGTGGACAATAGCATTAAGGTAAGATCTTCTACCAAACGTAAAAGGTTCAGTTGCTAATCATACCAATAGTTGGTAGAGATTAAAATAAATAAATATCCATGAGTTTCTGTGTGTGTGCCTGTGTATAGGATAAGTTTCTCAGTCAGCAATGAGGTTCTTGATCTCTTTTCATGTCGATGTCTGTGTTCTGATTCTACACTTAGTAATGCCCTTGTGCCTGTGGTATAGCCTGTGCCTGGTGTGATGTCATCTCAAAGCCAATCTGAATAACCAGCATATTATCAAATCCTCAATAATGAGAATTACTCTTCAAGTTCAACATCGGACTGCAGAGCCAAACCACAAGGTATTTATAATGAAAATAGAAGGACATACAGATCATACATGCTTAGATAGAACAAGGCATACGAGGTTACGCTGCTCAGGAGATGCACAAAGCAAGATCAACATTAACAAGATCAACCTTATTTAAAGTTAGGAGAGATCAATTCAGCAGTCTAATAAAAGTGGGAAGAAGCTGTTCTTGAACTTGTTGGTATGTGTATTCAAGCTTCTGTATCTTTTGCCTGATGGAAGAGGTTTGAAGAGAGTATTACCGGGCTAACAGGGGTCTTTCATGATGTTGGCAGCCTTTGCGCAGCATCAAGAAGTGTAATTGGAGTCTGTTGGCTTTCATGATAGTGTGGTTTGTGAATACAACTTTCTGTAGTTTCTTGCAATCCTGCACAGAGCAGTTGCCGTACCAGGCCATTATGCACCCGGATAGTATGCTTTCTATGGCACATCTGTAAACGTTGGTGAGGGTTCTTCTAGACAGACCAAATTTCCTAAGCCATCTATGGAAGAAGACCATTGCATTTATGTGGAAGGTCCAGAACAGATTATCGGTCATTGTCACTCCTAGGAACTTGACGGTCTACACCTCAACTCCGCTGGTGTAGATAGGAGCATGTCCTCTTCCTTTCTTACTGAAGTCAATGATCGGTTCTTTGGTTTTGCTGACACTGCAAGAGAGATTGTTATGATTGCACTGACCACCAAGACCTCTATCTCTTTTGTGTATTCGGATTCATCGTTATTTGATATCCATCCTATCACAGTGGCGTCATCAGCAAACATGTAAATGATGTTTGTTTGGAATTTGGCAACACAGGAGCCTCAAGTACAGGCTAAGATTGCAGGGAGAGTCCATTTTAGACAAACTAGAAGTTTGTTGAATGTGAGAATAAAATATCATTTTGAACACATCCAGACACATGGTTGAATTTCAACCTTGACTTTATATAACCAAATAAAAAACAGATTTCTCCAGTAAGGTAAGGAACTTTTACTCACCCAAACAGGAACCACTTTATTTGGCCCTATCCTGGCTCAGTCTGGCACTGTTTGCGATACTCCTTATTTGTTTAATTTTTGTTTATCCTCATGTCCCGCTCCTGTGGCCTATTCAAAGCTGTTTATCTCAGCTTTTGTGAAGTATATGATTTGTCTGGAGAATTCTGCTCTTTCAGTTTTACTATGAAAATAAACGTTCCTACATAACTGTTCATTTTTATTTAACTCATGATGTTTACAGTTTAATTGGATTACCAATGTCCCCGAGAAATGCCTAGGTTATCTCCTCTGGTAGATTTATATCTTCAAATATGGATGTCTCTTCTAATGTAGGAGGAGAGCTCCTTAGATGTGCATTATTTGTAGTTTTGCTTATCTGGTATTGTTTCTGATGTCAGCACATCCATTGAAAATGATGTTTTTTTACAGATGTAACTTTTATTGTTGTAACTGGCTACTGCTTTTGCCTCTGAAGCTTTTTGGTCCACAGCACTGTCACTGACTCTTAGTACCTTTTCAATGCCTACATTCTGTGTTGCCTTGTTGCCTTGAGCATTTGTATGTTTATGAAGTGAGGAGGTTTGGCTATCTGTAGTAAGGTCACTCCTCAACTCCGAGAATCTATCTGTGTTTTTTCTCAATGGCCTCTGCTTCCAAAATGATTTGGAAAGCTTTCTCCAAAGTTAGATCTTCTTTAGACTTTAGTTCAGACAAAGACTGATCAAGTATTCCTAGAATAATTTTGAACTCAATTTGTCAGAATTCACACTCGTAGGTTCCAACTAATCTCTTGAGGTCATTAATTGCAGATTAGATTAGATTACTTACAGTGTGGAAACAGGCCCTTCGGCCCAACAAATCCACACAAACATGCACCCACCCAGACCCATTCCCCTACATTTACCGCTGCACCTAACACTACAGGCAATTTAGCATGGCCAATTTACCTGACCTGCACATTTTTGGACTGTGGGAGGAAACCAGAGCAAACCCACGCAGACACAGGCGAATGTGCAAACTCCAAACAGTCAATCGCCTGAGGCAGGAATTGAACCTGGGTCTCTGGCGCTGTGAGGCAGCAGTGCTAATCACTGTGCCACCGTGCTGCCCATCCTCCAGGTAGTTGTATTGTTTTGTTAAATGTTGCACACTCAAGAATTCTGTTTGTTCTTAAGTTAAAATAAATGTCATAAGTTTTTATAACTTCAACAAAAATATTTGTATCTTCTTTTGCTTTCTGTCAATTTATAATATCATCGACTATGGGACCTGTTTAATACAGTAATGTATTAACTTCTTCAGCTTCTGAGTTAGTATTTAATTTTGAAGCAATTAAATATTCTTAGGAGCTGTTTACTTCACTAAGTCCCATCTTGTGTTCTGTTTGGGCCATTTTAGATCTTGAATCTGCTTGGATGAATTATGGATGGAACTTTTCCATTTGAACTGAAAGAATAGCAGTGAGCGCTTTGGATGGTGTAATATCCACAATGGTCCAGGGCAAGTTATCTCATATGATCCCACACTTATTTCATTATCTATGTGAGTGAAATGTTGCACGAGTAACTCGGCAAGCTGCATGGTGAGCAAAACAGAGTTCCTGCCCATTCAAGTTCAAAGGATTTGGCACCACATTTAAAGGCCAAATGCACACCACCTCAGACATTGTAAACCAGGCACCGCCCCTCTGACTGTCGTGTTGTGCCCAGCAATGCTTCTGAAGGAGGTCACACTGGCACTGAGATTTATGATCACTACCCTACAAGTGCTCACTGACAGAAGGTCAATCCTCTTCCTGGCTGAATGCCTAAGGAAATGAAACCACCAGAATCATCCAGCCTGGGCAAAGATCACAGCACCAGTGAGTGCAATAAAATGGGACAGCCAGGAATCCTGGTAAAACACAAATGATCTCCTGACATTCATAGTGTTAAGTTACACTGTCATCTCTCTGCCACCTCACACTCTGAGGACCATCACTCACTCTGAGTCTGACTCTACAAATATGGCTCTCCAATGGTTGATGGACTGCAAGCCTCAGCATCACATTAGATTAGATCACTTACAGTGTGGAAACAGGCCCTTTGGCCCAACAAGTCCACACGGCCCGCCGAAGCGCAACCCACCCATACCCCTACATTTACCCCTTACCTAACACTACGGGCAATTTAGCATGGCCAATTCACTTGACATATATGATGTCTATTCACCAGTCACAGGTACTTCATCTTTTCGAACTATTAACATTAATGTACTTCCTACTCACTCACAGGACATGCTTCAATACCTTATATGGTTATATAAGTCCACAATATGCTTCTGCATCCATTCCCATTATACTCAAGATTTACTTTCATTCCACAGCAGGAAAATCAGACCCACATTCAACTCAAGAGGGCTAAAACAGGCAATGGGGAAGTGGACATCAAGCTCCTCACTGCCTTTTGGAAAGCATGGTTAAACTTTCTGTGGAGAATCAGCCCCAGTCCTCTGATGATTAAGAGTCAGCCAACCAACACAGTGAGTAGCATTGTACTCTGCGCTTCTTGGAAGAGAACCAACAATAACAGTTTGTCTGCATAAGCTTCTCTCATCTTCACCAAATAAGTTCCTCTCTTTTCTTAGTGACTCCACAGGGAACCACAATCAAGCAAAGGCCACAGTTGGGAACTATCACTGCCAGCTCCACTTCAAAGGAAGAACTGTGAACTATCTGAGGATGCGCTGGCAAGATGCTCACCCTCCACCAGCACAGGGACAATCACATCTGTGGATATTCAATATAGATTTGATTCAGGGGCATGACCTGGTGAGTACATTACTGACATTGTCCACAGCTGGTGGAAGAAAAAAATGCCAGAGGTCTCTGACACTCAGAAATTGCTGGAGAACAGGCAGTCAGACCATTGCAGAAGACCTGTCTCTGTACTTAGCCAAAAATGATATATTCAACCTGCAGAGACAGGCACTGGACCATCAGCCCAGTATTCCAGGCCCTTGGCTGGTAAGTACCCAAGGTAAAGGAGTCTGTTTTATTCCCAACATTATGGTGGCAGTCTCCATGGCAAAACTGGAAATTGCCTTGGAGTTACAGATCCAGCAGAACCGAAGTGGCTGCTGGAATGGCACTTGAACCTGGTTGAGTGAAGGCAAATTAAAAGGGGATAAGATCCCAATCCAAGCGCCCTTTCTTCTCAAGGCGAGTGTTTCCAGCAGACACTCACAAAGAGGAAGAGAGAGAAACAGATACACTTGTAGCTTCTTCCCAGAATAATCCTCTGCCCTGACATCCTCCTCCTACCTGTTCCCTAATGACTGCAGCAGTTAAGTTGAAGTGGGTGACTCTGCATCAGGACAGGACATGCTCAACTTGACTGAACTGTCTCAGCGAAAGGACTCCTGGGGCAACTGCTCCAATCTTCAAGTCATCACACAGAAACCTCCTTCAATCTGAGCACTGGGAGTGAGGGAATGAAATTAAAACATATGGAGACCAAATCAGTGGTGCAAGTGTTCAATCCATTTTAAAGATACAGTTTTTAATCAATATATATTCACTTGCATTGTTCTTATTGTACCGAAAGGACCAAGTTAATTTCAGCAGGGGCAAAATGTGCAGCATTTTCAACCATCAGAAAGCATGTGATGTATTGCAAGGGGCAGATATTTATTGTTCTCTCATGTTCTCTTCAGCCAGCTGACTGATGCTGAGCATAGATAGAGAGATGTTGATTGTGATGGTGTGATATTTCTGTATATTTCACAAGGGAAAGCTTTGCACCATTTCTGCCTTCTCAAAAGAACACCAACACTGAGGGGCTAATGGACAACTCACATAAGCACCCTTATTCATTGTTCTATTTATTGGAATGAACAGGTTTATAAATAGCAACCCACTGCAGACTGAGTGCTGTCAGCTTGGATGCAAAGATACAGCAAGAGATCAGAGCAGTCTTATTTCAATGTGAAACATTTGAAGTCATGGCGAGAGACCATAAGTAACCTTCTCAGGATGAATGACAACTTGAGAATCACCACAAGGTCATGACAGACTAATGATGTCCTGGGACACTGACACTGAACTGTGCCATCTGTTGGATTGGAACTTGTGACTAGGTGGAATTAGTGGCCATCCAATTGCAGTTGCCATCAAGGTGACAGCTATGCTGAATTTTTATGCAACAGGCTGTTTCTCAGGATTCACTGGTGACCTGTGTGGCATTTTTCAATCCTCAACCCACCAGTGTATCAAGGTTGTGACTGATACAGTTTGTGACAGATGAACCTGTTTCATCCTGTTTCTCTGTGAAGATGTCAGTGGTGCAGGTTGGGCAGGAGGCTTTGCCAACATAGCTGGCTTCCCCCCAGGAACAGGACTCGACACATGGTACACACTTTGCTTTCACAGCATCTTATCAAAGTCCATCCACAGAAAGGCATCCCATTCCAGCAATGTACATGTCATCTGTTATCATCAATACCACATCAGAGAAATCCACACCAGGTGCCCTGTAATGATACCTATATCTTTGAGAATTCTGTTCTTCCTGTTTTGTTTCAAGGCCTAGATGCCCTATGAGAATGGAACTGTGAGAGGAGGGCTGCTCTCTTAAACCATGTCAGACATTTCCTTTCAACAGCCAGCTGACTGATGCTGAGCAGAGATACAATGCTGCCCATTCCTTCACTTGTGCCATCATGGAGTAGATGTTTGGTGTCCTGTAAAAGAAGTTCCAATGCTTGGTTTGGTATGGAGGGCCTCCCAGTGTGCTGTATAATCCTTGTATGCTGTGCCATGCACAAAAGGAGCAGCCAAGGAGCGGATATGATGGCTGCTGCAAAGTGTGGAGATTGGCAACAGCCTATTGAGGAGGAAGATGAGGACGTTGTGCAGTAGGATCATAACCTTCAACATGTTTGATGGTGGGGACGCTGGGGTGGGGGGAGTGGAGTAAGAGTCACGTGCCACAGTCAGGCAATGGACATTTTTGACAGAGTTGTGAGAGATACTAAATGTATCAGTTTGGAATGTAGAAAATGCAGGGAAATGAATTTTGATGTTTTAACAAACAGTTCACATTACAGAGGAGGAAGTTTTAGAAGCAGCATGATTTTGCACAGTTAGCTTTAGTTAATGTCCTGATGCATTTGTGGGCACAAGGCTGAGAAATCCCACACAGATCACACACATTGCAGTTTAAAGCATCTATTCCCTTCAAAGCCCCCAGGAGACAAAGGCCTCCCGCTCCTGAAACCTCACATCCCACTCCTGCAGATGGCAAAATTCCATCACAGTGCCCCAGGATCCACAGAAAATGGAGATGAGTCCAAAAACCTTTCGTCCTTCTGTGAGCTACCTGCCCTCTGTCTGAGCTGGGTTCTCCTCATACACCACAGGGGTCTGCTGCGTCCCCTTGGCTTGTCACTGGCCCGGGTCCTCCAGCACCTACCTTCACCTACACAGGATGGCAACTCGAGGGATCAAAATCCTATTGGAGGCTGGTGGCAAGACCGAAAGTTGGGAATATAAAGAACAAAAAATGTTCTTTGGTCTCAGGAGAGTGTATAGTTGCTGACGCTGCAGATTAAGGCTGCACACGCTCCTTCACAGAGTAAGACATGCAGTACCCTGGTGAGGGCCATGTCTCTATCCTTCGTCTAATCTCTGCCTCAGCGGGTGCAGTAACTTGATAAATGAGCCACATTGGCTGAGTGAACAACACATTTCATCAAAGGAGAGTCCCAGCTGCATTCCACCCACTTCACAAGCCAGACCCACAACAATAAATCAATTTTTTTCCTTGCATTCAGTATAAACCATAGTTAACCATCTATGACTGATGATGAAACAATTGTCTGTTTTCCACAGTACCATTGGATGCTGCACAAGTTAAGGGTCACCTTTGTCCAGTATTGAGTCACCAGTGTACGATTTGCAAGAACCATGGCATGTTACAAATTGGTTTTGACTATCACTTGAACCAAAGAGATGTATACTTTTCATGCAGTTCAAATGGAAAAAAAAAGCAAACTAAAAGGAGCCGGCATTGCAACTGGCTGCTTCATATCTTTTCCACTGTAATATCTTAGCACCAGTAGACACGGATCCCACACTTGCCCTCATCAAACTAACACTGACTCCACCTGCCCTCGGCATTGCCCCAGCCATTTTCTGTTACATTTCACATTGAGGGAGAGGCAAGGTTATGGCAAGGGATGCAACTCGCAGTGGACACTGGACTCCAACTGGTTGCCAGGTAACTGAATCTCCCCCCCCTTTTAGTTCAAAGTACCCTGACAACTTATTTCCAACCATTGCACCAGGTGGAGATCCACTAATTGAACTTTGCCTCCAATGGTCCTATCTGCCCTCTAAACCACAGAAGCATACCTCAATAATGGAGCAAATTACTGCAGACTCTGCACTGAAAATAACAAATGCTGGAGATCACAGATTGTCAGGCAACATTCGTGGAGAGAGAGCAAGCTAGCATTTTGAGTCTACATGACTTTTCATTAGAGCAGAAATGAAGTGTGGAGGGGGGAGCATTGATGCAGTAATGGGAGGGCGGTGGTGGGGTCGGTTGGAGTGCTGGGGGATAAAGGATGTTCAGATTAATGTGAGAATGGCAGAATGTGAGAATGGCAGAACAATGATGTGTCTAACTGCTTGACTGGAAAGAACAGACTGTCCCACTGGGATGAGGGGAGGGGACAGAATGTGACAGAGAATGTAACAAGCAAAGCTAAAAGAAAAGGTATAATAGGTTCACAATTTGAAGATGCTGAACTCAATATTGTAGTTGGTATTGTATTGTCAGAAGGTTGTAAACTGCCTGGTTTGAAGATGAGATATTGCTTCTCAATGAAGCACACCCTCAGTTTTCCATTCTCCTCCAACATAGGCCACTGTGCTGGTCACTGCCAATAACACCCCTCCCCCAGCCTACTCTTCCCTCCATGCCTGAGAGCCCCCGTCACCACTCTTGTCCAACCTCTACAAACGTCTCTGTTTCCCTGATCAGTCAGGACTGCTTTTGGCAGTGATCCTTACACTGTCCCTCTAGACTCCCCTTGCACCCTCCTGAACTATCAATGGAACAAAACTCGCACCCACCCCCAGACAATATTCTCCCCATATATCAGTGGGCAGCCCCTCGACATGACTGACCAGGCCTCTTACCCCTATCTTTACAGCTCCTTGACGAATAAGAATACACAATTCCACTGACTGCTGCTGCTGGCTCTACAGGATTGACCATTACCCAGTCCCTGGTCTACAGTTGAACATTTCCCCTGACGGTCCTCCGACTGAGCAGATGAATACCTGTGGACTGATTGCAGATTGTGCTATCTGACTGATGGTACCGAGACTCCCTCATCGACAGCATCCATTCTTTGAGTGGACTGAGGATTAGCCCTCACCCACATGGCTATTTTGTTGAATAAAGGTGGAGTTTCCAGCTGTATGATTGATGTCTTGATGTGCCACAAAGCAAGATGTTTCCCCTCCACTATCCTGCAGACAGATCCCTACTGACAAACACATCAAAAGAACGGCATGGCAGTGTGGATAGCCTTTAGTTGTGGGTGAAGGGCCAACATGCTAATATGCTTGGCAAGGCAATGTAAGGGAAGGCATGGATGCTGTGACCATGCAGGTCAATGCGAAGTGAATGAGTGTTTAATGAGCAGCCCTGAGATGCACCAGTCTATGAGCTGGATGCTGGCCCCCTCCCTGTGCAATGCGTCCTTGCTGCAGCCTTTCAACGATGTACCATGAAATGCAGATCTGTGTCTCTTCAGCAGTGTGCAAGTAGATCAGAGCGGTGTTCTGATGGTCATGAGGGTTGGATCAATTGTTGGATGCCAATTTCCATAGATAATCAGTGAGTTACTGGACTCAAAATGTTAACTCTGTTTCCCTCTCCACAGATGCTGCCAGACCTGCTGAATTTCTTCAGTACTTTCCATTATTATTGTCGGTGTTTTCTTCTTTTTTATATCACTTCTGCTGTTGTTCAATAAAAGTTGATGTCTTCAACAATTTGAAGATTTTCCAATACAAGATGCTCCCACATTAATCAACGACAAGATGCTATGTTATACTTGGGTGTGAGAGTGCTATCATTCCCTTAGACGGAGTTCTAACATGTTATGAAGCTGAGTGGAGGTAGAATGAGGAGTTTTATTCTTGGAGTTGCAGTTACAATGACAGTCAATTAGACAGCTAATGATTTAAATTGGCAATGCATTTACGAATCAGAGCTTCTATTCACAATGAATATCACATGTGTCACCTCTGTGCCTGCAGAAACTGTCCTTTTTGTTTCTTTTGCATCCTATTCCCTTTCCACTGTCAGCTGCAATATTGTGAAATATAAGGGTCCTGACAAACACTGTCGCAACTGCTGTCAAACAATATGTACATGAAGTCAGTTTGAATGCTGTAATATTAGGGTGCCAGATGGATGGGTGCAGGGTGCCAGGTATGTCGGGTGCTAATTGGTACAGGAAAGATGTCAGGTGTTAGGGTGTCAGGTGGATTGGGTTCAAATCATGTTCCCTGCTGAATAGGATACCAGCTCAACAAGGTCCTGCCTGAAACACCGACTCTCCTGCTCTTTTGATACTGTATGACTTGCTATGCTTTTTCCAGCTCCACATTTTATTGACTCTACCAACTAGACAGGAAGAAGGATGTTGGATGAGTAGGAGAAGTGTGCCAGCTAAATAGGTTAAAAACAAGGTCTGCAGATGCTGGAAACCAGAGTCTAGATTAGAGTGATGCTGGAAAAGCACAGCAGGTCAGGCAACATCCGAGGAGCAGGAAAATTGATGTTTCGGGCAAAAGCCCTTCATCAGGAGTAGAGGCAGGGAGCCTGCAGAGTGCACCCTGCCTCTATTCCTGATGAAGGGCTTTTGCCCGAAATGTCGATTTTCCTGCTCCTCGGATGCTGCCTGACCTGCTGTGCTTTTCCAGCACCACTCTAATCTAGACTGCCAGCTAAATAGAATGCGAACTGATAAGGGTGCCTGTTGTATACAAAGGAGCATGTTAGGTTGGGTGGTTGCCACATGAGAACTGGATGGGGTACCAAGATGATAGGGTGCTATGTTACATGATGGCAGGAGGCCATGCTCATAATGGAGTTTTTGGGTAGGTCAGGATGGGTTTGAGAAATCGTGTCTGCCAGGATTATTGAAAGGTTGGGTATCGGGTCTGCACGGTATCTGTCTGGCTGTAAGGCAGGGGGGATGGGAGCTTGTCTTAGTTCAGTTTCAGCTGGGAATGGATCAGCAGGTTTGGGGAGTGGCTGTAGAGTGTGAAAAGCGGATATCAGATCAGTGTGTTGGGGTTTAAATGGTCTGGAGGAGGTGTAGATTGTGTGTGTGAGTTCTGTAAATTTCCTCAGGAATTGGACAATGTGTTTAGTAGTCTAACTTCTGCAGAGTGGTTATTTTATTGGAAACATCACATGTTCTGATTTTTTTGGAGGGTTCCAACCATAGAGCAACTCCAGAAGAATCTTCAATTCCTTTGGAGTTCTGCTGAAATGGGGATTCCACAACTCTCACCTACATTGGAATAATGAAAATTCAAGCTATTTTGTTTTAAAATGCCTGATCACAAGAAAGAGGAAACTGTATCTAGCAAGTAAATGTAATGAGAATTCTCCACCTTATCTGAACTGCCTGTTCAGGAACCAGCTAGAATTAAATTTGAAGCAGAGATTTAGCTGTAGGAAAAGGTTTATTATCATGTTTTATGACTGACATACCTCTTGCAATGAAATTGGTTTCCCTCCCTCCAGTACAAGCAGAGTGCACGAGTTTGGAGGATTGCGTTCAGATTTGAGATGTTTGACATTTTAACATCTCACTTGATCCCAACCCACTCACTTTTGGGGGAATTAACATTAGCCTTATTGTTTCCACAAATTCGTTTTGAATTATCCATTTTCCAATCCATGCTGTGTCTTGATGTTCTATTGTTATAGACAAGATTAAATGTCTTACTCTGGTCTGTGTTAGCTAATCCCACTTGAATCCTAAAAGAAAATTGGCTATCATATCACGACTCAAACCTTCTGCTTTTCATAGCATATGTCCTATTTTATGATTAGAATAGAGAGGAATTGTTGTGAATGCTAGTTTTGTCTAAGCACTAGAGTCATATCAATCCCTTTTCTGAATCCTCTTCAACAGTCGTTATTTTTTTTTAAAGTTGGTTGCTAACTTATTCAGTATCCCAAATGTAGTTTGTTCAATAGGATACATAGGGGCATGAAATTTTTAATTAACATTCATTCAAATGCATCCAAACATTTGTTTTGACTGCATTGGCATATTGTGTAAAGAGAATTATTAGGAAGAGGGAAAAAAAAGCATATTGCTGAAACACATCTGTACCTATCCTGTGTATAAAATGAAATATTGCAAATGCTTTTAGTCTGAGAATCAATGTTTCCTATGACAAGCAAATAATTCCTTGATCATTGCAGGTTTTGTGTGTAATTAGAATACAAATTTAGTAGTGAGGGCTTCATTAAACCATATCTGAGGAAGTCCTTCTGCCTCCAGGCACAGAGCATTTCACACAACTAACATTTTTGTCTTGAATTTAGTCATGTTTTCAAATGTGATGCAGAATATGCTGACATCCTGAAATGTAAAAAATGAAGAAGAATCATTTGTTTCTTTCTTGAACACAGTCACCATATGCCGATGAGGATGCAATAAATTGATTGCTGTGACTTTGAACTTGAAGACTGAGGTTTACTTTAGTTAGTCAGAAATACTTTCCTGCTTGAGAAATTCAGCAGAATTATTTTCAGGAACTGAGTAATAGAATTCTCTGTCCTATGATCCTGCTCCATTAGCTACTTGACAAAGGAGCAGTGCTCCGAAAGCTTGTACTTCCAAATAAACCTGTTGGACTATAACTTGGTGTTGTGCGATTTTTAACTGAGTAACAGAAGGCTGAGGTTATTGATAACTGATTGCTTTTCTGGATCCACTTGAAAGGTTGTTTTCTTCTACCTCAAAAATAGGAAGGAAATGAATACATGGTGAAATAAACTTAGTTTATCTACTAAGTTAAAGGTGAATTTAATAAAAGCTGACAAGAAATAATAAATTATGTATTTTGCAGGAAAAATTCACAACTGATATAAAACCACAGAGATAAAATAGTCTGAGAGACAAAGGATATTAACAGTGAAAAATGATACAATATCCAGTTCAATCATTGACTGATGAAGACCTTGTTATCCGCAAATGGTAAAGTCAACAGTGAGTTATTGTAGCCTCTACACTTATGGTAAATTTTGCAAGTTCAAATTGCATGTTCTGTTTATATGAGACAAGAGAAAACGTTTGTTTCTCCAGAACAGTTTCTCCAGAAAGTTTTGTAAGTCAGGGATACACAAACTCCTCTTAAATAATGCCTTTAGATTTGTCTGTCTGATCAAATTGCTTTTCTGGAAGATCTGTCTAATTCAAATCAACATGAGTGAAACCTGGGAATTGGCAATAATTAAAATCACCAACCATACCAATTCACCATGAAAGTAATATAAAGGGTAAAGATCCAGAATTCCTCTCTTGTGAAAGATAGAACTTTCATTTTATAGAATAATACTTGGGGTCCATTTTAAATCAAAAAAGCACCAGAACAGATGATGTTTGCAAATGAAATTTCAATGCTGCATTTGACTTGGATAAAATGGCTGAAATGATTTAAAAAAACACATCAGTTTAACAATATTATCCTTTGGATAAATATGTTGATTGGAACATTGAGAAGAAACAGGCTTGTTTATGAAATGTTGTCAGTATTATTAAAAAGAAAACTGTGAATGTTGAAAAATTATTCAAAACTGATGATCAGTTTAAACAATCCACAGCAAAGTATCAAGCCGAAAAGACTTCTTCACGCACAGCCAAGACTTTTATATCATTACAGCATATATGAAATAAACAAGCTTCAATAACCTTTGGGCAGAAGGAATCCTTATCCTGCCAGTAAACCTCAAGATCTAAACTTGATCTAAATTTGATGAACAGATGCTGTAACTTGATTTTAAGTTACTTATCATACGTAGACTTTGAAATATTAATTCATAATTCAAATGTTTATTTTCAGTAGAAACAACTTTAAAATTGAAAAGGTGTCTCCCAACACTCTTCCAGTAAGCAAAAGGTAGGCATGGTTGAAATAACATCAATTGGCTAATGAACTTTGCAAGAATCGCACTATCCAGTTCAATTTTGCAACGCAATAAGATTGGGTGACATTTTTGCACAATACAAACATTCCTATCTTAGAAGATGTTTTTGTTTTCTCACAACAATATGACCCATGGTTTGTAGACCATAATTGATCATAGTTGTATGGTTAGATTTAAATAATGAAGAAGTGGTTCACATCATTGTATGTCCCTTGAAAACTGATAACAATGTTATTGTCCAGGAAAATGGTGGATATGCTGAAAAAGCACTTTGCATCAGTGTTTGCATTTGAGAAAGAAACCATTATGCTTGAACATTCAAAAATGTTGAGAAGAAAATAATGGCACTGAACCGGCACTCTTTTCCAAGTTTTAAGGGAATGTTTGCCATGCTTTGGACATTACAATCAGTTTATGTCTTAAAACCACTTTACCAAAGTGCTCTTGTCAGTGTTGTGGACAAAGTGATATAGAACTCATTTTGCTGTTCAACTCAATTTTATTCACAAAATATTCCTTAATAAAAAAAAACACGATAGCGTTTCCCAAATTCTCACAATAATTACTCTCTATCCAACTCTATCCATCCGATAAAGGATTTTGGTCACTGTGATGCACGGTTTGAGGTGAGCCATTGGAATCTCTTTTCTTTCTGACGTGGGGCTGATTCTCTTCCATGAAGGTGAGTCTTACAAGTCAGGGCTGATTTTGTTCTGGGTCTTCTTGGGTTGCTGTATAGTCTTCCATCACAAGTCTTGCTGTGCATCTTCCCTGAGAATTGGCTTCCATGGTTTGTTCTTATCTCCCCTCTTCCTAGACCTTCCTGAATGTTTGGTTGCCTTTGCTCAATGGAATCATGAGTGAAGTTTAAAATATCCAATGACGTCATGCCAGCACCCTTCATACCTTTTCCATGCTGGGCAGGTGTAAAGTTCATGTATTCAGACACTGACTGAAAGCAATGTGCCAGAAATTCTGATTGAAACTTATCCTTTTTGAATGTTCAAGCATAATGATTTCTTTTTCAAATACAAACACTGATGCAAAATGCTTTTTCAGCATTTCTACCATTTTCCTGGACAATATCATTGTTATCAGTTTTCAAGGGACATACAATGGTGTGAACCACTTCTTCATTATTTAACTCTAACTATATAACTATGATCAATTATGGTCTACAAACCATGGGTCATTTTGTTGTGAGAAAATAAAAACATTTTCTAAGAAAGGAATGTTTGTATTGTGCAAAAATGTCCACCAATCTTATTGTCTTGCTTTGTAAAATTGAACTGGATAGTGGGATCCTTGCAAAGTTTATTAGCCAATTGATGTTATTTCAACTATGCCTTCCTTTTGCTTACTGGAAGAGTGTTGGGAGACACCTTTTCAATTTTGAAGTTGTTTCTATTGAAAATAAACATTCAGGTTCCCCCTGAAGCTTTGTCACCTCTTTAACCTTGACATCCACTGTTCTCTGTAGCTGATAGCTACTGTCTGCTGTATAATTTAGTTTGGCCAATTTTCTGTCAGGCCTGATTTCTCCAGCTGTGGGTCAATTTAGAATGTCCAATTTCAAGCCCCTTGAGTCACTTGACAGGAAACATATGAGAATGTTGTAGATACTTGAACTATAATACTTCAAGAGTTCTCCAAATTCAGGATCTACTCTTTAGACTGGAAATTTGAAAATTGGCTGCACCCTTCATGGTGGCTAGATGGCTGCTGGATATTCAGTGGTGGAGACAGCAGAATGGTCTTGGAGGATGACCATCATACCCTCTGCTTCACATTGCAACACTATTGACTGGGTAGCAGCTGGCAGGCTAAAAGGCAATAGCAAAGGCCCTGATGGAGTTGCAAGCTTGAACTGACAATGAAACTCTTGAGGGAGGTCAGCAGATTCAAACATGATGCAGTTGCAGCTAAATTCCTGGTACCTCAATGGTTAGTTGGAGAGCAGGCTGTGTAATTCTGTAATGTTCCTGAATCCCCTTTGAGCACTGGTTAACAATTGTTTGATCACTGAAGTATAGATTTTGATCATGTCACAGCTGGATCAAATCTCTGTAATCCCAAGTTTAGGATGATCACCTCAGCGAACAGAATTTTGAATCAGATAAATAACAGTTCAAACCTGCACAAACCAGACCTTGAGTGAAAAATGCATTTCTTGCATTCAAATTGAGACATTAACCATCAGATCCTGATTAAGGTTGGTATTAAGGTTGGTACCTCTTTAATGGCTGGAGACACCATTTTTTTAAATAAAAGGTCGAGCTCTGTGAAAACCTTGTGTCAAATTGGTGATAGACTGCTTCATGCTCCTTGACGTTGTGGTTAGATATGCTGGCACACATCCCCCAGTGGACCAAAAGTTTGGCTGGATTCACCTAGATGTGTACTACTGTAGGGTGGACTTCAATGGGTTTAGCTGAGCCAACGCAACAAACTTTGATTATGCTTCTCCCTCTGGAAAGTTGATAGCTCTGTTATTCTTTCCCCATAGTCTGGCTAATGCATACGAGCATCTCAGCAAATGAAAACCTCTCCAATATTGCATCCTCTAAAATATTTACAGCAGCAATACCTGAATTGGCCAATGCATTATTAAGAACATGTGTTGGTGTCTCAATACCTTCAATGTCTTTTTCATCTGTCTGTTCAAGTACCAATCCTTGAGTATTTGAAATGGTAAGTGAGAAGGTTTGCGTTGTGCTGAGGTCAGAAGAAAATGTAAGAAGTGCATGCTTCCATTCTCCATAGCGTACCAGTCAGAAGTGTCACAGAGTCAGAGAGTCATAGAGAAGTACAGCACTGAAACAGAACCTTCGGTCCAACTCGTCCATGTCGACCAGATATCCCAACCCAATCTAGTCCCACCTGCCAGCACTTGGCCCATATCCCTCCAAACCCTTCCTATTCATATACCCATCCAGATGCCTTTTAAATGTTGCAATTGTACGAGCCTCCACCACTTCCTCTGGCAGACCATTCCATACACGCACCACCCTCTGCATGAAAAGTTGCCCCTTAGGTCACTTTTAATTCCTTTCCCCTCTTACCCTAAACCTATGCCCTCTAGTCCTGGGCTCCCCCACCCCAGGGAAAATATTTTGTCTATTTATCCAATCCATGCCCCTCATGATTTTATAAACCTCTATAAGGTCACCCCGCAGCCTCCGATGCTCCAGGGAAAACAGCCCCAGCCTGTTCAACCTCTGCCCGTAGCTCAAATCCTCCAACTCTGGCAACATCCTTGTAAATCTTTTCTGAACCCTTTCAAGTTTCACAACATCTTTCTGATAGGAAGGAGATCAGAATTACACGCAATATTCCAATAGTGGCCTAACCAATGTTCTGTACAGCTGCTACATGACCTCCCAACTCCTGTACTCAATACTCTGACCAATAAAGGAAAGCACACCAAATGCCTTCTTCACTATCCTATCTATGTGCGACTCCACTTTCAAGGAGCTATGAACATGCATTTCAAGGTCTCTTTGTTCAGCAACACTCCCCAGGACCTTACCATTAAGTGTATAAGTCCTGTTAAGATTTGCTTTCCCAAAATGCAGCACCTCACATTTATCTAAATTAAACTCTGCCACTTCTCAGCCCATTGGCCCATCTGTCAAGATCCTGTTGTAATTTGATGTAACCTTCTTCGCTGTCCACTATACCTCCAATTTTGGTGTCATCTGCAAACTTACTAACTGTACCTTTTATGCTCACATCCAAATCATTGATATTAGTGAGGAAAAGTAGTGGACCCAGAACTTGTGGCATTCCACTGGTCACAAGCCTCCAGTCTAAAAAACAGCCCACCACCACCCTCTGTCTTCGACCTTTGAGCCAGTTCTTTACCCAAATGGCTAGTTCTCCCTGTATTCCGTGAGCTCTAACCTTGCTTACCAGTCTCCCATGGGGAATCTTGTCGAATGCCTTACTCAAGTCCATATAGATCACATCCACTGCTCTGCCCTCATCAATCCTCTTTGTTACTTCTTCAAAAAACTCAATCAAGTTTGTGAGACATGATTTCCCACATATAAAGCCATGTTGACTATCCCTAATCAGTCCTTGCCTTTCCAAATACATGTACATCCTGTCCCTCAAGATTCCTCAAATAACTTGCCCACTGACGTCAAGCTCAGTGGTCTATAGTTCCCTGGCTTGTCCTTACCAATCTCCTTAAACAGTGGCACCATGTTAGCCAACCCCCAGTCTTCCGGCAACTCACCGGACTATCGATGATACAAATATCCCAGTATAAGGCCCAGCAATCACTTCCCTAGCTTCCCACAGAGTTATAGGGTACACCTGATCAGGTCCTGAGGATTTATCCACTTTTATGCATTTCAAGACATCCAGCACTTCCTCCTCTGTAATCTGGACATTTTTCAAGATGTCACCATCTATTTCCCTACATTCTATATCTTCCACATCCTTTCCCACAGTAAATACTTATGCAAAATACTTGTTTAGTTTCTGCCCCATCTCCTGCAGCTCCACACAAAGGCTGTCTTGCTGATTTTTGAGGAGCCCTATTCTCTCCCTAGTTACCCTTTTGTCCTTAATGTATTTATAAAAATTCTTTGGATTCTCCTTATCCTCTATTTGCCAAAGTTCTCTCATGTCCCCTTTTTACCCTCCTAATTTCTCTCTTAAGTATACTCCTACTGCCTTTATACTCTTCTCATGATCTACTTGATCTATCCTGCCAACACCTGACATATGCTTCCTTCTTTTTCTTAACCAAACCCTCAATTTCTTTAGTCATCCAGCATTCCCTATAGCTATGAACCTTTTCTTTCACCGTAACTGGAATATACTGACTCTGGACTCTCGTTTTCTCATTTCTGAAGGCTTCCCATTTTCCAGCCATCGTCCTTTACCTGAAAACACCTGCCTCCAAACAGCTTTTGAAAGTTCTTGCCTAATACTGTCAAAATTGGCCTTCCTCCAATTTAGAACTTCAACTTTTGATCTTGTCTATCCTTTACCATCACTATTTTGAAACTAATAGAATTATGGTCTCTAGCCCCAAAATACTCGCCCACTGACCCCTCATTCACCTGCCCAAATGGGAAGAGGAAAGGAGCAGAAAGTATATAGATACCTTCATCCTAAATTGCCTCAGTGATGCTAGTATTTGCAGTGTTACTGGTGCTCCTACCCATCATCAGTAGCACTATCTCCTACTACATGTTAAACCAGGCCGGCTTTAAGATTTGATCAAGTGTCATAGATTATCCATAAGGGATCAAGAAGTCACAAGCAGTTTAGTGAGGAGTGACAGCTCAAATACATAATCAGAATCCACCGAGTAGACATATGACCCGTAACAGATGAGCAGGTTTATTGGGTCTGAGATTGGATGGAACAAACGATTTGTTCCACACCTTTAGACTGATCAGGATGTTATATAAAAATGAGAGCAGAAAGTATGACCTTAAAAAGACGCTGAATTACTTTGACATGCTTTGGTCCATTTATTTCCTCTTTTGTTAAAAGTGGTTCACTTAAATGCCAACCTTAGTCTTGACAATCCGTTCGCAACACCTTGGAAAATTGAATAGTTTCATCCCAAAATTATGAGCTATTTCATATAAATGTGAAACTGGAGAATTCTTTTGAAAATAAATTTTTCGTGTCCTTTAACAACTTTAACATGGTATCAATTTTGTAAGCCACTTGCTAAGGAGAAATTCAAATTGCCAGTTTTTGGCGATGTGACATTCTGAACTTAACTGACAAATTAATAAGCGATACCTAACTGTGCTGGAAATGAATTTCGTGGAGGATAGAGTGACCTATAACATGGCAACACTAACATCAAATGATGTGCGACCAAGTAGGTACTATATGATAGTGAATTCAATTGATAGGTAATCTGTGATTCTGTGATGTTAATGTTAAGTGATGTGTGACCAAATGAAGACTGACTTGAGACTGACTGAGTGAGAATAAGACTCAAATGGTGCATGACTATCCTGTCTAATAGCTTAACCTTCCAACTGAGGTGCAAACCATGTGACATAATAATTAGAACAGAACAAGTGTGAGAAAATATGATTGACTGCACAACAGACTTCATCATTCAGATATTTGTGCTTTCTCAGGCTCTTTCATCTCTTATCCATCACATGACTTACTATGAACTTCTGAACTAATCAAAGTTGCAGATCTTTACACACACATACTCACAGATAAATGATACAAGACAAATACAGCTAACAGGTTATCATTTGATAAGTGGGCAAGTAATGGACCAAAAAATTCAATCAAGCATTTTGGAACTGAACCAACAGTTCGTTGCGTTTGAGTAAAACTAATCTCAAGATATATCAAAACAAATATTGAACTAATGATGAAATGACATTAATCTCAGGTGTTGCCTGACAGCAAAAACATTTAATACCAACATCAAGTGTTCTAGAACTACAGCAAAAGTTCCATAACTCTGTCACCTAAATTATGCCAAGTTGAAAACCATATGGCAATTTTCTTCAGCTAAGTCAGATACTACGGATTCTTCGCAATATGCAAGCCTTGAACTAAAGGGTTGGTATAACTCATGTTTAATATAAGATGCTAATTTGGTGAAGGAAGTCTTCACCAGGAATGGCTGCCGAGAGGCTTGATTTGCAACTGATTGTGGCTTAAAATGCTTGGTAGCATTCATTAAAGACATTGCATTTTGGTCACTGGTGCTTGCTGTAACACCCTCTCCTCACAGTCACTAGCTCTTTGGGAGAAAACAAGATGTTGATGTAAATTTCAACCTGTATTTAAAGAAATGCACACCATTTCATATCCAGAGAGTGAATGTGAAGAAAATCTATGAAATTCATTGAAGATATCCTGGGACATGTTTCCAAGGCTTTTCTGATCTTGGACCTATATTCTCAAAGTACTTCATCTGAAAAGAATAGAAAGATTGGGTGTACAATTATCACTAAAGATGTCAGGCACAAAGAAGCTAAAGGAGCAGCCAAGTTAAGGTCTGAAATCATTCTTTAGCTCATGCTTGGTGTAAGGCATCATTTTAGTAAAGAGGTCAAAGATTGTGCCAGAAATGTCCTGGAGTCTTGTTGAACAAACTGATTGCTACTTAAAATGCCTCCTAATACCCATTGTAGAAGCTGTACCCAATGGTATTTTGGTGGCTAATGCTTCAACTATAGTAATTAGCTGTTGGAAATAATCATACTTTAGATGCTAATTTCAAGAGTCACTTAAAGCAATAGGCACTACCTAAAGGTATACCCACCCTTTCAAAATCTGTTGCAGCTGTGAAGAGTTTCTCTGACGTACATCAGAAGACTTTCTTGAAAACTGTGTCAAGAATCAACCAATGCTCCAGCAAACCTTATGCTGGAAGTTCTCCAAGGATGAAGTCACCAGGAGAAACAAAAGCAAATTCCTGCAGATGCTGGAATCTTGAAACCAAAAGAGAAAACACTGGAAAATCTCAGCAGGTCTGGCAGCATCTATAAGGAGAGAAAAGCGTTGACATTTCGAGTCTAACTGACCCTTTGTCAAAGCTGAAACCCACTGCCACCTCTCTTCTAGGAATGCCCACTCTGAAGAAGTACTGCTCTTCTCTCCGATCAGCTTTGACAAAGGGTCAGTTAGACTCAAAATGTCAGCTCTTTTCTCTCCTTACAGATTCTGCCAGACCTGCTGAGATTTTCCAGTGTTTTCTCTTTTGGTAGGAGAAACACAAGCCTTGATCATGGATATGTTGTCACTTCCTTTCAGGTAGCCTCGAGAGAACCACATCAGCTGCTACAACAAAGAGGGCCAGGTGAGGTGAATGTTTTCTTCCTTGTGCATACAGAGTGTTGCTCCTCCTCTCAATACACTCTACCAGGATTTCCAGTGGCACACCTGAGAATCTGTGCATGCCCTCCCTCAGTTATTGAGCCATCCTGAAATCTACTACTGTGTGGCAGGGAGTACACTCCATACTTTCGGTGTAGCGAGCACGAGGTGTGCATATATTTTGCAACATGGAACTTGTGTTTAATCAGAGCTTTAGAGTTAAAACTGCAAGTGGCAATTTAGCTCTTCCTGGCAATTCAAATTATGGCAATCAGCAAATAGAACAAAATGTTGCACTACATTCACATTTTCAAACAGCTACTCTTGTGATGACTGCAATCACTTAGAGCCTGTTTACATTGCTTGGCTTAACTAACTCCTTAACTGCTGCACTATATTCAAGACCTTGTCGGGAAAAGGGAATGTTTGGTCATGAACATCTTTCCATGGGTCTCAGTCTTGATGAGGAGTGAGGGTGAAGGACATGCTGGGAAGAGGAATGCTGGTGAGGTGAGGGAGAGGGGTTGTGGAATGATAGGGGAAAAGCGATGAAAACAGAGTAATGTAGAGGGATGGAAGAGGGAGGGGAGGACAATATGTAACATGGAGCGTTGGGGAAGAGGGATAAGGTATGCTCAGTCCCTGTTTGTATGTAAAAAAATAGCAGTCCTTTTCTGGTCTTCCAGTGCTGTATCTGAGAAGCTGGACCATCTTTCCATTGGCCTGTGAACTATTCTGTAAAATGCTGCTTTGCCAAGCAATTCCAGCATTCCCCAAGTTCAGCAGAAGTGTTAAAGGGGAATTCATGTAGACTGTTCCATGGAAAATGCATCAAATCAGCATTTGAGTTCAAAAATTGAAGCTTTGTGGTTTAGCACATACGGGCAAATTTGAATTTTGGTAATTATCAATTCAGACTAAAATTCAAATTTTCATATTGGCTAAAGTGGAAATCAATATCCCTCTCCAACCCTCCCCACATCCACCTCCAAAATGCCATTTCAATGCTGCCTGACAATTATTATAATTGTAGTGTTCATCCAATCCAACTGCACTTTTCATTGGCTGCTCGCTTCAATGTAGGGGCATTACCGTTTCTTGGTGAAAGTGAGGACTGCAGATGCTGGAGATTAGAGTTCAGAGTGTGGTACTGGAAAAGCACAGCCAGTCAGGCAGCATCTGAGGAGCAGAAGAATCAATGTTTCGGCCAAAAGCCCTTCATCAGGAATGAGGCTGCGAGCCGAGGTGGAGGGGGGGGTGAGATAAATGGGAGCCGGGGGGGGGGGGGGGGGGGGAGGGCTGGGGGGAAGGTAGCTGAGGGTGCGATAGGTGGATGGAGGTGGGGTAATGGTGATAGGTCAGAGAGAAGGGTGGAGCAAACAAATGGGAAGGAAGATGGACAGGTAGGACAGGTCATGAGGGTGGTGCCAAGTTGGAAGGTTGGAACTGGGATAAGGTGGGGGGAGGGGAAATGAGGAAACTGATGAAATCCACATTGATGATATGGTGTTCGAGGTTCCCAAGGTAGATGATGAAGCGTTCGTCCTTGAGGCATCGGGTGGTTAGGGAGTGGTGATGGAGGAGGCCCAGGACCTGCATGTCCTTGGCAGAGTGGGAAGGGGAGTTGAAGTATTCAGCCATGGGGCAGTGGGGTTGGTTGGTCCAGGTGTCCTGGAGATGTTTACTGAAGCGCTCTGTTTCTTGCCAGCTCTACTTAGAGTGAATATGTACATAGAGTCAGAGAATCAGAGAGATGTACATCACGGAAACGGACTCTTCGGTACAATTTGTCCATTCCGACCAGATATCCCAACTCAATCTAGTCCCACCTGCCAGCATCCCTCCAAACCCTTTCTGTTCATATACCCATCCAGATGCCTTTAAAATGTTGAAATTGTACTAGCCTCCACCACTTCCTCTGGCCACCCATTCCACATACATACCACCCTCTGCATGAAAACGTTGCCCCTTAGGTCTCTCTTATTTCTTTCCCCCTCACTCTAAATCTATGCCCTCCAGTTCTGGACTCCCCCCACCTCAGGGAAAAGACCTTGTCTATTTACCCTATCCATGCCCCTCATGACTTTAGAAACCTCTACAAGGTCACCGGTCAGTCTCCGACGCTCTAGGGAAAACAGCCCCAGCCTATTCAACCTCTCCCTATCTCTCAAATCCTCCAATCCTGGCAACATCCTTCTAAATCTTTTCTGAACCCTATTAATTTTCACAACATCCTTCCGAAGGAGATCAGAATTGCATGCAATATTCCAAAAGTGGCTTAACCAATGTCTTGTACAGCTGCAATATAACCTCCCAACTCCTGTACTCAATACTCTGACCAATAAAGGAAAGCATACCAACCGTCTTCTTCACTACCCAATCTACTGCGACTCCACTTTCAAGAAGTTATGAACCTGCACTCCAAGGTCTCTTTGTTCAGCAACACTCCCTAACACCTTACCATTAAGTGTATAAGTCCTGCTTAGATTTGCTTTCCAAAAATGCAGCACCTTGCATTTATCTAAATTATACCTCATCTGCCACTCCTCAGCCGATTGGCTCATTTGATCAAGATTCCATTGTAATCTGAGGTAACCTTCTTTGCAGTCCATTACACCTCCAATTTTGGTGTCATCTGCAAAGTTACTAACTATACCTCTTAAGCTCACATCCAAATCAATTATATAAATGAGGAAAAGTAGTGATTCTTAAAAAAAGATGCATTTTAGCTATTGGAAGTGCAGCCTGGACTAGAAGAGTGTTGTGTGTGCTATAGTCACTCAGGGAGTCCAAGTTGCTGTGGCAACATGCACTATTACATATGTGTTGTAGATTGGAGCTATATAGCGATATTAAAAGCTTCAACTTTATTTCCATCATATGCTAGACCAGCAACCGTTTCCATGCATGTTGTCTGCCACTGGTGTGTGTTGAAAGGAATTGCAGGTTGGCCACTTTCTGAACATGCATTGCTCGCTTGTAAAGCTCTGTGTTTATGCTCAAACCTAGTTCACTACTCACCTCAACATGGGATCTTATGATAGTGCTGTGTAACAGCATGGTGGATAATCATGAGAGAGAGCAGGTCCTCCAGGTACATGCTTAGAAAGCTGATAGCAGGGCAGTTGATACCAGCAGTCGATTCCCAATGTAGGTGCAGGGCCACCAGAAATTCAATAATCGCACATGTGTATGTTTTGAGATGCATATCCTATGAACAGCAGCAGTAGCCTCAAAAAGGGATGGATTTACAACATTCCCTCTATTTCCTCCTGAATGACAGCAGACATATCAGAACACCGCCATCAGCAAGGTCACATCCAATCACCCAGAAACCAGACTTGGTAATATGTCACATTTCCTTCAGTGTTGTTCGGTAGAAATCCTGGAAATACTTATCCTGTTGACATTGTCAGTCTACCGACACCAAATGGACTGCAACAGCACAAGAAAGCAGCTCATCGCCTTTTGAAAACTACGAGAGATGGACAATAAGTGCTGGCCCAGTTAGCAACACCCGCATCCAATGAGTGACTTTAAAAATAATTCCCTCTCCACTTTTCCTTGTTGCTTAGCCTTTGCAGATTCCCAAGTGCTGCAACTTATCAGACAGTGGATAATCACTGAAAAAATGTAATGATGAAGATTTGCCTTCAGTTGATCTCTCTCTCATTGACACTTACTCAAATATTGAATTAGAAGATAGTGTGGTGACTGGATCAGTCCATGGTGAAATAATGCTACAATGGCCTGCAGCTATGGCAGGTGACAAGGATAATCCAGCTCACTGGAGGTGGAGGTTGAAAATGAGTTCTACTGCTGTTGGTTCCGATAAGGGCTTCAATGGGCAAGGCTACTAAAGAATGCAGATGGGTGTACACAGCAGAATGTTAGGTAGGCAGGGAAATAATTTAGCACAGGGCTTTGTGGGAGGTTTGGACTCCATCCATTCCGCATTAACTCTTGGCCAACTCCATCAGCACACTTGTGGGCCCAACCATGATACCAAATCTGATGGCAGATATTCTAGCTTCCAACGCAAAGGTGCTGCTGTGGAAACTGGCATGAATAATATTATGACTGTGAAAATCATTGCTCAAAAGAAATTCCAGTGTTTTATTTACAGGGGCCAACAATCTGTCCTTCAGTAGATTACCAGGTTTGCTGAGGCATCGACCCAAGAGCAAGTGGCTGGTATCATGGACCCTGAACCTATGGTCCTCTCTCAGGATTACAGCATGTTGTAATCCCATCCCTGCTGTCCGCCAGAGTCCTTGCTTTGCCTGTCAGCCAACCAACCCAGACTGCCACTGCTGCAGCACATGCCAATATGCTGCTATCTTTCAAATTTCAAAAATAATCAAAATATACCTTTCAAATTTCATTTTTATGTGTAAAATGCTGATAGCTAGTTACAGATGAGAAAGGCCAATAATTCCACTTTCATTAATTTGCCTCTGATCACCCCTCTAATATATTTATACGTTCCTATACTTGTCACTAGCTTAGTATAAACAGGGTTTAAGATGTTTCGTTTAAGATTCAAAGGTTATCTTGCTCAGTGAATGAAAAGCTCTGAATTGTTATGAGAGAAGGCCACAATATGCATAGTTAATGTCGAAATACAGCATTATGTCCAACTGAGAAAGGAGAAACCACTGCTGAAATTTTAATTTCTTTGTGTGAAAAACATGAAGCATAATTAGGGCATAATTCCTCTTTTTATATTTGAATCTTAAATTATCCTTTAAATGGAAATTAAACAGAGACCTTTCTACAAATATATTGGATTGAAAAATTGGATGGCATCATTACGGGCATGCAATCCTTCCAGCCTGACTCTTGCTAAATGTTTGAAAATTCAATTGCAAAGGAATCTGGCCGATTATCTGTCCAACGATGCATAGGACAGCTTTGTTTTAACAAAGCCTAGCATATTGACCTCTCAAACTTTATTCAATTGTTAAGAGACCGAAATGAAAAAAAATCTACATTGCAACATCTAAAGCACTCCTTGACAAATGCTTAGACAAGTTGAAAGAAAGGTTCCATTCATTTGAATGCAAATCTCATTTCTACTTGTAATCCACTTACCACACCTCTAAGCGCAATCCATTTGATGATTTTATGCATCTTTTTTGATATATGAATAATTTAGTTATTTCCTAAATATTCTAATTATATGGATTTGTGTTATTAAATGAAGAAAGATAACAAATGAACGTAACATTCAACAGTAAAGGGAGTCAAGGCTCACTAATTTAAAATGAGACCTAAGATGGAGTAATTGTCTTTAGCAATTCCATACTTCCATGATTGGGGTTAATTTGAATTCAGAACTAATAATGATAAGTAAAATATAACATGCCCTTGATCCATCAATCCAGTCACAGTTTATTAATATTGCTAGTGCATTTTATTTGCTTTAAATGATAAAAGTGTACCCAGGTCAATACAATTAAGTATCTGGCACATCTCCCTCGAGCAAAATTGATATAGGGCATGGTAAAATGTATTTTAGGTTGATTAGTTATTCTCTAATAACAAAGCAATTAAAAATCATATTGTGCGCTACCTCAAATTCCCCTTCAGTAAAAAAAAGGACACATCATAAAGATCTGTTAAAAATAATCAATTATGTTCCTTTGTTTTTTTTCCAGTTACTAGAAATCAACAAGGAACACCACTACAAAAATAATCAACTAACCACCTGAAAAGAAATCAATATCCTTTGAGTGGCCAGTTGATTCTTCTCCTTTGTATGGCTGAGATTAACAATTAGAACATATATAAGCAATCTGCCAAAAAGAAAACATGAACATTATCCATTTTTTAAACTGTTTTTCTCCACTAAGGCCTCCTTTCTATCAAAGTGTTTTTCTTCTTCTGAATTTGAATTATATTTTCATGTGTCATTCTTCTTTTGTGATACCTATTCTTTACAAAGCTGAAGAGTGATTCTTCATTCATGTGTCTTTCAACAGTTTTATACTGACCCACCTTGTCCAGTTGAATACATCCTTGACCTCTAGTCTTGGCGGCTTAGCTGGGTCTTAATTCCTATAATAAATTCAATTATTTGTTTTCTGCACTGCCATATCCATTCTTCACAGTAATAATACAGGTGTCCTTTTTCCTGAGCTTCAGAAGCTCAATTATCCCTGGTGCTGACAATTGCCACTCCAACAATCCCCAAAACCAGCCCCTCATGCAAGTCTGTACTAATATTCCAAGGGATATCCCATCCAGACTCGCCACCCTCGCATTTACCCTGGTTAATCCACCTAACCTGCGCATCCCTGAACACTATGGGCAATTCAGCATGGCCAATCTACCTAACCTGCACATATTTGCACAGGGAGAATGTGCAAACTCCACATAGACACTCACCCAAGGTTGGAATAGAACCTGGCTCCTTGGCATTGTGAGGCAGCAGTGCTAACCACTAATCTACTCTTTGAGGATGTGATGAGACAAGTTGGTGAATGTCGAGCAGTGGATGTGGTGTATATGGATTTCAGCAAGGCATTTGGTAAGGTTCCCCATTCAGAGAGGCTCATTCACAGAGTTAGGAGATATGGGATACAGGAAAATTTGGTTGTCTGGATACAGAATTGGCTGGCCAAAAGAATACAGCGAGTAGTAGTATTCCACCTGGAGGTTGGTGATCAGGGTGTCCCACAATGATCTGTACTTGGGCCTCTGCTGTTTGTAGCTTTTATAAATGACTTGGATAATGTAATGAAAGGATGGATTCGTAAGTTTGCCGATAACAGAAAGGTCAGTGGTGTTGTAAATACTGTTGAGGGCTGCTGCAAGCTACAACAAGACATTAATAGGATGCAGAGCTGGGCTGAGAAGTGACAGATGGAATTCAACCTGGATAAATGTGAAGTGATTCATTTTAAAAGGTTGACTTTCAATATTGAATACATGGTTAAAGATGGGATTCCTTGCAGTGTGAAGGAACAGTGGTATCTTGGTGTCCATGTACAAAGATCCCTCAAAATTGCCATCCAAGTTGACAGGATTGTTAAGAAGGTGTACTGTGTTTTGTCTTTCAATAGCAGGGGGATTGAGTTTAAGAGCCGTGAGGTTTTGCTGCAGCTCCACAAAACCCTGGTTAGACCACAGTTGGAATATTATGTCCAATTCTGGTTGCCTCATTATAGGAAGGATGTAGGTGCTTTAGAGAGGGTGCAGAGGAGATTTACCAGGATTGCAGGGCATGTCTTATGAAGAGAGATTAAGTGAGCTAGGGCTTTTCATACTGGAGAGAAGAAGAAAGAGAGGTGACTTGATAGAGGCATACAAGGTAATAAGAGGCATAGGAGAAAGTGAGGACTGCAGATGCTGGAGATCAGAGTCAAAGAGTGTGATGCTGGTAAAGCACAGCCGGTCAGGCAGTATAGGAGGAGCAGGAGAATCAACATTTCAGGCATAAACCCTTCGTCAGGAATAAGAGGCATAGATAAAATAGATAGCCAGAGACGTTTCCCCAGGGCAGAAATGGCTGTCAAAAGGGGTCATAATTTTAAAGTGATTGGAGGAAGGTATAGGGGAAATGGCAGAGGTAGATCCTTCATGCAGAGAGTGGTAGGTGTGTGGTGGTGGGAGAATCAGAGACATTAGGGTCATTTAAGCAACTGCTGGACAAGCACATAGAAGGCAGTAAATTAGTTTATATTAGATTAAGATTAATGCTTGGCACAGCATTGTGGGCTGAAGGGCCTGTACTGTACTATACTGTTCTATGTTCTATCATGCTGCCTTACATTTTCCAAACCTGGATCCATTTCATTTAATCAAAAACTCCATCTTCTCTATTAACTATTATTGTTCCAGCATGGTTCCAGACAGCTTCTTAACTGTCTGAACCAGATACTCATGTTGAAGTCAAAACCAGCATCTTCTGGCATTTGTTTGTGCTTTTATTTGAAGAAAGGTATTGCAATATCATAAAACCAATAACCAGACCAAAAAAAATGATGAAAGGTGTGTGTATGTGTTTCTGTGCGTTTAATGGCGGTTTCGGTGCAGGGGAGAAGGTGGTGGGGGGTTAAATTGACAAAAGAAATGTAAACTATGTACTGGAGAGAATGTTGAAGAAAGGCTTGCAGTTATATAGGAGGAGAAAGTGAGGACTGCAGATGCTGGAGATCAGAGCTGAAAATGTGTTGCTGGAAAAGCGCAGCAGGTCAGGCAGCATCCAAGGAGGAGGAGAATCGACGTTTCGGGCATGAGCCCTTCTTCAGCCCTTCTCCTTGGATGCTGCCTGACCTGCTGCGCTTTTCCAGCAACACATTTTCAGCTCTTGCAGTTATATAGCACTCTACATAACTTCCGAATGTCCTGAAGTGTTCTACAGCCAATTAAACACACGAAGTATTTTCGCTGTCATCTCGAAGATCCCAGCAGTCAATTTGTGCACTGCAAACTCCTACAAATCACAATCCCACTAGGAGCAGATTATCTGTGAAAGATAAATATTACCCAGGACCCTAGGAACAATTCTTCTGTTTTCCTTCCAAATGCTAGGGGCTTTGACACCATGCCAGATCATTCCCGAGGCAAGCTTCTCATCTGAAAAGGTGGGGGTTCTGAAAAAACAAACGTGATGGAGAAAGACATTTGAAACAATCCAGCTGAACAGTCACCTGACATTAACGGGTCTCACTTGAAGACCCGAGAAGACTATCTGTTGTGCAGCTTTCGGAGCATAGGCTGTATCACCGCGATCCTATTCGGTGTACAAAGGGAAGCCTCACGATGGCAGCCCAGCTGTAGGGAAAGGATGATTTTCAGCTTCTGACAGACAGAATCTCCGGGTTAACGAGAGAGTTCTCAGGCAGATTACGTTGAAAGGAATAGTTCAAACTGTTGGCATGGTTTGTACTTTAAATATATAGGCACGCTAATTTTTTTTGTATAGCTCGCACGGCGCCTATAGTCTCATTTAATCCTCAACCTCGTTTAAATTATAACATGCAGTGACTTCCCCTTCTGTCCCTAGGCAGATCGTTACAAGTTTCAATGATTTTAGGACTCATGCCACTGGCTTTATAAAGATTTATGCATTCGTTATAATCGTCACATTACAGAATAGTAAATGTTATAAGTCCATATTTGGATCCGCCCAAGCAACGTGCGCTCTTCTTAGACTTCTCCTGCCTTGTGCAAAATTTCATTCTAATCGCAGCCACATGTTCTTCTGTGTGGTGCGGAGAGTTTAATTAGCACATTTCAAACTTCTCCCCATAATGTTTTCATACTTCGCTGGACGCGTGATTCCAAGCGATAGGAAAGTTCGACTGAGATAATAGAATGTAAATGTAAATACTACTAATAATGAACCAGTGTTGCGTTTAATTGCTACAACAGTCCTTGCTGTGCTGATTTTTAAAAAAAAGTACTGCAGGAATCGTGTGCCAATCAATGCAGAATAATGTTGTCACGTCTCTGCCATACGATCTACATAGTCGGGCTCGCCATGTTCGGGTTTGAATCCGCAAAAGCTGATGGGGAAATTGTCAGTGTTGATGAAATGCTGAGAAGTGAGCTGAGGCATCGGGGAAGTGGACAGTCTGTTCCAGTCTCTTCCCTCGTATTTATGGAGCACCTCCGAGAATTGCCGTTTAGTAGGTCACAGGATTTGTGTGCGTACGGAATTCAAGTAGATGCTCAGAACTGATTAATAACATTAAAACAAATGATGTGATGCAGAAACCAATTGTCTCTGAGGCCACCTTTGGTCAGAGCTGTGCTGTTTCATTTTCATTGTCCGATCAACTGTAGTTTTAAAAATAGAGCAAAGCGCCCGCTCTTCGGTCCTTTCACCAAATCAGGGATGATTCCTCGCTTGGTCCAATAAAAGGTGGGACTCCGCTCAATCCAATGCAATTCATCAACCTCTCTGAGAGGTTTGGCCTGACTGGGAACGAGGTTAGTGAAGGAATGGGATGGTTTACATTCTGTCATAGGTTGGGAAATGTTGGGGGAGAGTGGGGTTGAAATAACATTTTTTTTCGGGTGTCACCGTTTCAGTAAAAAGAAACTGGGTTTCAAAGTTTACCTTCGTGTGCCAGTGCGGTGGCAATGAATCAACACTCTTAATAAAAGCTTTTGCACACCCCTCTCCCCAGCGTGCCCCCAGAGGGAAAGTGATGCCCGTGTCATAAGGTGGGTACCAAGATTTGAAATCCGAGCTTCCTTCTTCCATGGTTGACCGTAAGAGTTTGTTTTGGGTTCTGAGAGAACGCCACGCGCACTGTTTTTTTTTTAACAACCACACACACAAAATAAACAACTGAATCCAAAGATTGGGAGGAGGCCTCTGGGAATGCACAACTTGCCCTGCCAAGCCGGCAAGAGAGTGGGCAAGGATGTTGCCCAAGGCAAATATCAAGCCACTTGCATGTAGCCTGTCGCCCGAGGTGTACAGCGGCCGTGTTGACATGAACTGCCAATCTCAAGACACATGCGGGCAATATTGCAGTTTATGTTCTATTCCGAGAGAGAGAGAGGGGGGGAAATGTGTATTTCCCCGCCCCGGAAACCATCGGGCAAATCCTGTTTGCAAACCCCAGACTTGAGGGGAGGGCGACCTGAGGTCCTGAAATTCCCCCACCCTCCAGCACCCAGAGAGGTCTCAGTCACCTCCCCAGAACGAACACCCCACCCGTCCTTCCTCTTCCATTTCTCCGCCGCTAATGAGGCGGGTCGCCTTCTTCACCTTGTGACTTTGATTTTTGTCTCTCCTTTTTTTAAAAAAAAATGTTTTGAGGACACAGAGAGAGAGAAACAGTGAGCTACCTCTCCCATCTTCAGGGGAGATAATGAGGTGAGGTCGAGGGGGGAGGGAGAGACGTATTCAGAGAGAGCCGGTGACGCACGGGCGTAACGAGGCAAAGCTGCTCCATTTGATAAGGGTTTTTTTTCCAAAGGCGCGCACACACACACACACACACACTCTTAAAATAAAGTGGAGGTGGGCACTTGGTGCTGAGGCGGGGAGGGAGGGACATCGTTTGCGCCAGTCACGGTGCTGAGGGGACAGCAGCTCCTGGGTGCTCTGCCGGACAACTGGAGCCGAGCTGGGGGTAAGACTTGACAACAGAGCGGGCAGCTCAGAGACAGAGTGTGTGTGTGTGAGAGAGAAACCTTCCCTTGATGGGAAACGCGGTGCTGCCTAGTTGTTGAGCAGCAGCGGCTGGCGCGGGAAGGGGAAGCCGCTGTCACCTTGCATGTGAAATCCGGTGAGAGTGTGCCAGTGCCGGCTCGGGGATCGGGAGGGTGGGGAATGTGCAATGGACACCCCTGCCTCCCCATCCCTCCGCTCCCCCTTGGCAAAAGTGACCCTGAAAGCGGCTCACTGAGGTGGGGGGGTTGGACGCGCTCACTCTTACCCCTGATCCCCGAATGCTGACCTGATCTTCGCAGGGAGGGGGCTGTTTTATTTTTATTTCCTCTGCCCCCCCCCCCCCCCTTTAAAGTTTTCACAGCCAATCGGCTCTGAAAAGCGGGGCTGCTCGGAAAGCAGATCATTCTGTGTTTGTGTGTGTGTGTGTTGACACTTGTGAGGAGCAGCTCCTGCTGTTTTGTCGAACGTGTGTTTTCTGTGCGTGAGGATTGTTGACATGGTTTTGATTTGTGAATGTATTTATCACACAATATGTGCCTGTGTTTTCTTTTTTTTAAAAAAAATCCCGTTTTGATAATGCGCTGGATGGTCTTTAACAGTGTCAGCCAGGTTTCATTGTATCTGGGTGAGCGTTACAGTGCTGTAACTGTTCTGAAGTAACAGCGAATTCATTTCTGAGGTGTACCTATTTCGTGTTTCCACTGAAATCGCCCTCGTCCCGCAAGCAAGACTCACAAGTGGCGAACTTAGTGATTTTATTTTCGTGTTGCTTTTGGTGGCTGCAGTGACATTTTTGGACTCGTCAAAAATGATTTGAAACACTCCAGCTCTAATTCCATCGGAGCGCACAGTGTGAATCAGATGCGTGCACGTTTTAATTGTTTTCTGTAATGCTCAATGTAGTGTCGTAACAGATGTTTGAAAAGAAAACCAGTAATAAAATGAATGCATATACGTGTGTTCTGAAAAAGGTAGCACGGAGAACCTCATTAAGTGCCCTTCCTCACTCTCCCTTTATACTCCGGCGGAGGTTACAGGTTCTGCTACCAATTGGTGAATGCAAACAATTTTTTCCTCTGACTAGGCAGTGACCAAGGATGAATACAGAACCAATATAGCGCAAGACTCCTCCAAAAAAAAGGTGCATGCACTCTCTGGATGTTGCTAATTTTTAAAATATATTTGATCCAACTGAACTGATTGTAGTTCAGACTGTTTGAGAGAGTGCTCCCCCTGCCCCTGTTCGCTTCTCCACAGTCTGATTAACTGTAACCATTACCTGACTTATGCAAGTGGCATGGTCATTACTTCCAGTTCTCTCTGGAGGGAAAATGTCCAATCTCCACCCATCGCCTCTTGTGTCATTTTCAGTACACTTTCTGACTAATCCTCCCCAGATATAACTTTTGTCCTGTTACAATAGGCTACAGTGAAGGCTGAACTCATGAATTTGTGGACTTCATTCCCTGAAGTTTCCACTTGAATTCCTTATTTTCTGTTTTCAACATAGTCACTATACATTCATTTAAATGCAACAATGGTTTATATCCATCTTTATTATGGAAAACAAATCTCATGCTTCACTGCGAGGTAATCAGAACAATGGATTCCAAACCATGAAGGTGACATGATGAATGTCCAACAGGATGATTTTAAAGGGTGGGAAGATGGAGAGATGTAGAATATGGAGCCAAGGCAATGGAAGAGTTGGCCAACAGAGAGGTGGTGGGAAACAGAATTTTCAAGGGAGCAGAGTTCTTGCAGGGAAGGGAACTGCAAGATGGTGTTGTAGTGAAAGGAAGGGGAGAGGCCAGTGGATGTTCTTCACATAAGTTTTCAGTTGGAGACCTTTGGGAGCTCCTGTCCAGATTTATCACAAAGAATATAAGTGGTTGATTGAATTGGATTTGATGTGGGTTAGGATATGAGCAGCTGGAGGAAACAAAGGTTCCTTTAAGTCTGTATGTTCATCAAGTTGCCAGGAGCATTGGAAAGAACCAGAGAAATAAGCAGTAGGTGGGTGTACAGGAATAATGAACAAACAAAATTATTGAAGACCAGGTGATGAAAACTATAATTTTACAGATTCTTAATTAAAGTTACAATATTATGTGGGGATGGTAATGCATCACAGCTCCGCAATAGCAACCAATCATAGAAAGCCAGGAAAGTATTAGCCGACAACTTGTGCTTCCTCTGCAAGGGCACCTTGGTGCAAATGTTGCCATAAAATAGAGGCAGCCAATCACATATAGCGACCTCTCCATTGCCTACTGACGAGAACTATTAATAGCCACCTTGACCAGGCCAATGAGCAACACTTTAAGCAAGCTGTTTGACTTGCCTCTTCCCTTGCTATATTGGGTGTCCAAAGACCATGTGTATATGGCTAAAGTAGAGATAAATACTAGAAGCAGCCCCTGTAAACAGGTGCCCAAAGTCTATTATAACCTATATATGCATGCTCCATGCACTTTTTGAGGTTGCAAATATCACAAGAGGCCTAGGAGTCTATGAATGTTTTTAACCCCTGATAGTACAGGATTGCCAGGAAATATCAAAACGGCTGACAAAGGTAAGGAAGTAAAGTGTATGCGGCAATAATCCACACTCCTCAATTCTGGTTGGAAGGAAGTGTGGAAAGTTTCCTTGTGCAAGCTGAAATTATGGAGAATAGGTCTTTGAGGGAGAGTTTGGGAGGTCCTGGGGCCAATGTGATATCCTGTTAGAATGGGACTTAGTTCAGATGGAGCTCACCTGGTCTGAGCTGTCTGGACACCGTGAGTGCTTTGTTGGACAGAGCACCACTGCTTTGGAGTTCTGGATGGCTAAGGCCATGAGCTGTACACTAATCTACGTCAGCCCAGCAGTTTCTGTGGCATCACCCAGCCTGCTCCCCTGCCATGCAGCAGATAATGGAGTCTTGTCACCACAAAATTCCAAACTCTCTCCTCTGTCACCCACTAGAAATCAGATTGATGGAGGTCTGGGGGTCTCTTACATAACAGTTCCTGATGACAGCTGTTACTCCTGATGTAGGAGAGCTCCAGTGGTAGGCAAACAAGTCCCATACATTAATCAGATCCTGGCATTAGATAGGCAACTCCTGTGAACTGTTACAGAGACCAGAATAGACTATCAACAGGAGCTGCATGCCATCATTGAGGATGTGGACCTGACAGAAGGTATACATTGGCAGGATGCACCATCTTGGAGAGGGCTTGATGTAAAGAAATTGCTGCAGGGTCAGAAGATTGTCACCTGAGTATGAAGATAATCCAATGTCTGATTACCCTTACAAGTGGAAGACTCTGTACCTCAGCAATTATCCAGTGCTGCCATGTGTCCCAGAAGAAGTGGACAACGATCTTCTGTATCTTTGTCAAAAGCTTCAGGGGAAGGATCAAAGTGATCAATCAGTACGACAACCTGGCAGCAGTCAGTTGGTTTATGATGAACACTCAACAGTAGGAGTCACTGTAGGACAGCACTTGGAGCTGTCATGTCCGGGACCCGAGGTGAATGGCAAATTTGGCCTCCAGCTTCTGCCGGTAGACTGAATAATATTCCTCATCAGAGCTAAGCTAAACTCCCAAGTCGAGGAGATGTGTTGTACTTGAATTGAAATGCCTGAGCTCCTACAGCTTATAGTCTACCTGCCACTGACTGAACAGGAACCCAGAGCACGTTTCCAAAGTTGAACCTGGTGGAGGACTCTGCAGAGTATATCTTGGTGCTCTCACAGGTCAGGCAGGGCTCTTCTTCAGGAAGGGCTTATTCCCAAAATGTTGATTCTCCTGCTCCTTTGATGCTGCCTGACCTGCTGCGCTTTTCCAGCAACACATTTTTCAGCTCTGATCTCCAGCATCTGCAGTCCTCACTTTCTCTTCGCTCTCACAGGTCAGCAGGGTCTCTGGAACTTAGGAGCATAAGCCAAGAGGACTAACTCCATGCCTGATCGTGTGGAGCCAAACTCAACACAGGAAGCACAGGAATGGCTCAACACAAATAAAATATAATCAGCAAGAGGAGGGTTGTCTGACTCACTGCTCTCCTGAAGTGAAGATGTATAATCAAGGACCTGTTAACCATATTCATACACTTGGGTGGTACTGTACTGAAGTCAGATCTGGATGACAAACTGTGAATTGAACCTGAATGTCCACAGAGTCCTGAAGAAATATTTATGATTGACCCTGTTGAATGCTTTTTTCATGATGAAAGGAAAGGAAGGCAGTTGACAGACCAGTTCTCTGGGAAAGATGGACCAGATCCTTAAACAGATCGATGTTATCCACCACAGAACACACCAGATGGCCTCCTTCTTTAGAGACTGCAATTTCCCTTCCCACGTGGTTAAAGATGCCCTCCAACACATCTCGTCCACATCCCGCACCTCCGCCCTCAGACCCCACCCCTCCAACCGTAACAAGGACAGAACGCCCCTGGTGCTCACCTTCCACCCTACCAACCTTCGCATAAACCAAATCATCTGCTGACATTTCCACCACCTCCAAACAGACCCCACCACCAGGGATATATTTCCCTCCCCACCCCTTTCCGCCTTCTGCAAAGACCGTTCCCTCCGTGACTACCTGGTCAGGTCCACGCCCCCCTACAACCCACCCTCCCATCCTGGCACTTTACCCTGCCACCGCAGGAACTGTAAAACCTGCGCCCACACTTCCTCCCTCACCTCTATCCAAGGCCCTAAAGGAGCCTTCCACATCCATCAAAGTTTTACTTGCACATCCACTAATATCATTTATTGTATCTGTTGCTCCCGATGCGGTCTGCTCTACATTGGGGAGACTGGGCGCCTCCTAGCAGAGCGCTTTAGGGAACATCTCCAGGACACCCGCACCAATCAACCACACCGTCCCGTGGCCCAACATTTCAACTCCCCCTCCCACTCTGCCAAGGACATGGAGGTCCTGGGCCTCCTTCACCACCGCTCCCTCACCACCAGATGCCTGGAGGAAGAATGCCTCATCTTCCGCCTCGGAACACTTCAACCCCAGGGCATCAATGTGGACTTCAACAGTTTCCTCATTTCCCCTTCCCCCACCTCACCCTCGTTCTAAACTTCCAGCTCAGCACTGTCCCCATGACTTGTCCGGACTTGTCCTACCTATCTCCTTTTCCACCTATCCACTCCACCCTCTCCTCCCTGACCTAGCACCTTCATCCCCTCCCCCACTCACCCATTGTACTCTATGCTACTTTCTCCCCATCCCCACCCTCCTCTAGCTTATCTCTCCATGCTTCAGGCTCACTGCCTTTCTTCCTGATGAATGGCTTTTGCCTGAAACATCGATTTCAAAGCTCTTTGGATGCTCCCTGAACTGCTGTGCTCTTCCAGCACCACTAATCCAGAACCTGTTATCATCAATAGTCATGTCCTGGGTCAATGTAGCACTGGTTGAGTTGACCATGTGGTCAAGTCAATACCAAAGCACATTGACACTGATGTGATAAAAATTAACTGTTTGTGCTTAGGAGAGAGAGAGATGGTGCCAGTTTTAAGATCTTTGCTCTTTGGCAACAGAGCTGATGATGGCTCCATGCTATGAGAGGGATATTTCCTCAGTTGTTAAACATTCTTTCAGGAGTCACCCATAGCCATTCTGCATGTGGAATTTCATGGTAAGCTTATCTAGCCCTGGGGATTGGCCCCTGAAGAGCTGGTTGAGGATGCAAGTCAGTTCCTCCAGACTAATAAGAGCATCTTGCTTTTTTAGTGCCCTGGGATAACCTGCAGCAGATCCTCCCACAAAGCTATGTGAGCATCCTCACCCGATGAATGCAAAGAACAGATCCATTTTGTGTTTGCAACTTGATGCTCATCAGGCAATTACATTGATATTGATAATAAGAATGTGAATTACCTGTGTCAAAATAATAATTTTTTTAATGAAACTTTCAATATAAATTTTGTTTAAGTTGTATTTTTTGGGACATGTCAAATGGTCCATTTCAATCAAAGTATCTAAAAGGACCATTCAACAAGTCCCCAAAAATACAACTTAAACCAATTTTATATAGAAAGATTTTAAAAAATATATTTTTGATTGAATGGGTAGATGTGGCCGATTGGGTAGGATGGTGGCAAAGTTTGCAACAGGTTGCTATTGGAGTGCTAGTGGAGTGGTGTTGGACATTTTCTGTTTCCAAAGCGGTTTAAACTAGTGCAAAAGATCAACGAATTTTAAGGGAAAATTACATCCAGCATGCATCACAGTTTCTTTTGCATTGGTTTGGTAGTAATTTTGCTGAGAGTCAACCCTACCCACAAAAATACCCACATGTTCTGATCAAATTCGTCGTGATACAGAGATTCTGCTCATGTATCCATGTGCAGATCTTTCTAAGAATCTGTTAAAACTAAACCTTGTTTCAGTACCAAGGGCCCTCTCAGGCACCCTCTCCAAAGCTTTTAAACAGTAAAAGATGTTTAATTTATTGAGAAATTCATGCATGTGTGACGAACATGGTTCTGTGTAGGTTTGTAAAGCCATTCTTTGTTATTTAAGGTTAGATCACTGCCAGTTTTTGGACTAGGTATTCAATTTTTTTTTAATTAACCTGTTCAGAGATGTTAATGCACACATCTGGAGCAGGTGGTACTTGAACCCAGGCCTCCTGTGCCAGAGGTAAGGACACTACCACTAAGCCATTTGATTGAAATGCTTATGCTTTTTAATCCAACCATTTTCAGCAAGCCACAAAATAACATAGGTGTATTACTTTTGAATAAGTCAGTAAGTATTTCCCAATGCAAGAAATGTAAAATTAAGTGTATTCTAAAAAACTGCTCTGTTGACCTTGCTCATCGAACCTGTTTGGTAATATGCATTGAGTTTGACTGGAAACTTGGACAAAAAAAAATCAGAAGCCGAGCATTTTTTTTTTGCTCAGTTGACAGCAACCAAAGTTGAAGCTCTACCCTCATAAAAGTTTCAACAATGTTCTTGAGACTGCAATAGCATTAACTGGCATCTAAAAACTTCAAAGTTACAACACATTTGTGCTATCCACAAATATATCTGTAAAGTATGAAATGATGAAGCCTATTACAATCATCAGAAACTGCATTTCCTAATCTCAAGTTAAGGTTGAGATAAAAGGATGACTTTTGACTTGATAGCATAGTGAGTTAATTAATTGAACCCTTCCTAACTGAATGTGCAAGTTTCAATATTCAGTTCCCAGCGTTGGTGCTCTCAGCCAGGGTGGTACTGGGACTGTGATAAGTAGTTTGAATTAGGGTGGGGAGTATCAGTCACTACGTGCTGCTCTTGATTTCAGTGAATCATGGTGTAAGTGTGATGTTGGTTGAGGACAGAATTGAATTTGTCCTTGACCAAGTCTGCAGTTAAATAGCCAACAAATTTTTACTTGGCAAGACTGAGCCATTAATAATAGCAATTTTGATGGGTATGCAAAGGGGTGTCCAATACCTGTGGAATTATAGCATTCCAAGGAGTCATCACATTCTGCCAAAGAGAAAAATTACAGCAATGGTAGGGTAGAACAAAGGATGATTTTAATTTTCAGCACCTTGACAAGAATCAGGCTGGTTGGAACCTGCCAGATGGAACCTGCCTGTTAGTCAGATTATAGTGGAAATGAAAGAATCTAAATAATGGCAGATGGTATGCTTTATAAATTTATCACCCAGGTGTTGGAGGTGAAAATCCACCTTGAGGTGTTCTTTGTGCTGTTAGCTACAGAATGTACTCTTGAATTTCTCGCCCCCAGTCTAAAGATTTAGTTAAATGTTCAATTAATAACTTTTGTAACTAATTCAAAATGGTAATGTTCAGTGTTTATCTTGGATGTCACTACTTCTTGTCAATCCACCATATTAGTATCTGACTCCATATATATATTTGTCTCACTGTTGCATCCAACCCAGTTGATCACCAGATGTTTTCAAAATGTATTAAGCTAATACCACAAGACAATAACTGCCTTCATTTGATTTGCAGATAGGTTTAATCTTCTTAATGGTGTAAATGTTTATTAAATTGAAATAAAATGTACAGTGAAGGGCATTAACCAGCATTTGTTTCCACAGGTACTGTTTTTTGCTCAGTCAATAAAATGTTCCATCTGCACTGCATTTACTTAATAGAATTTCATGACTGTAAACTGTTCGTTAATCTATTTAGATGGCTTCAATCCTTTTAAAAGAAAAATTGTGGAAGGATAAGGGATAAATCTTTTGCAATCTTTGCAAACTTATAGGTGTACACAGTTAGAATTAGAATTAGCTTTATTGTCACATTTAATTAAATGAGTACAGTGAAGAGTGTATAAATCGCTGCTTATGGCACCATCTTAGATATAAGGTCCCCAGGTACAGCGACTTCAGTTATACTCCTTACAAAAAATAGGGAAGTAAAAAGTTAACCAATAAGTTGAATGATGACTGTTTTAGGTCATTGGGAATGTTCATTATGAGAGACTTAACAGAAAGAGTTTTTGGATTTCTGACTTTATAGAACCCCGACCATGTGGAAGTAGGCTATTTGGCCCATCAAGTCTACACCAACCCTCTGAAGAGCATCTCGCCCATAGCCATCCCACAACATGGCTAATCTTCCTAACCTACATATCTCTGGACAATTTAACATGGCCAAACCATCTAACCTGCACATCTTTGTGATTTAAAGCCAGAGCACTCTGAGGAAGCCCACTCAGGCACAGGAGAACATACAACCAATTGCTCGAGGCTGGAATTGAACCCTAGGCCCTGGTTCTGTGAGGCAACAGTGCTAAACACTGTGCCACCATAATTCTAAGCCACTGTTTGCACTAGACTTGACAGCTGAGGTTCGGTTTGCGAGTGTGTTGCTGGAAAAGCACAGCAGGTCAGACAGCATCTGAGGAGCAGGAATGATGAAGCGGTCCGACCTGAAACGTTGATTCTCCTGCACCTCGGATGCTGCCTGACCTGCTGTGCTTTTCCAGCACCACACACTTTGACTCTGATCTCCAGCATCTGCTGACCTAGCTGAAGTTAGGTATTTGGGCAGTCATATATCAATGATACTTTGCAGGAATATGTAATTACTTAGTGAATTTCTTCTCAATGAATCTATTTACAACACTGGAAATTCAGAGTCCAACTAGATCTCTGGTTCCCAGACTTCAGAATGCAGTAATAGGGGCATTAAAATTTCAGGAATAACTTTGCATAAAATTGATTGGCTGCATTTGACAAGACATACTTTAAAGATCTTAATGGAGTAGAGTAATTGCCCGTTAAGTGTTAAGAACAGAAACAAAGATCTTTAACACAGCAAAACAAAACATGTATTTTTCTGTATTTATGAGAGGGATTGGTATTACTTCGCCTAGTTTGTTCTGGGAAACCTACCTCATGTAAGTTACTGGTAACTGCTGAATGAATGAGCGTAGCTCCGACAACACTTAAGAAAGACATCACCATGTAAGACAAAATGGGCTGCCTTTTGACTGGCAGCCCATTTAATCCCTCCATTGCTGATGCACAATCTCAATGTTTTGTACTACCTGTACCAACTACAAGACCCACCAAAGCAACTTTTGATACAATTGGTGTTTGGGAGAGGGTCCCCAATTTGTTTTCATCACAAGCTGTTTTCTTCTGTTCATATTAATGCTTTCCATATGTTTTGTAATGGTGCCTTTTATGAGAGACTCCAAGCATTTTCTCCACAACCACCTGATGAAGGAGCAACACTCAGAAAGCTAGTGCTTCCAATTAAACCTGTTGGACTATAACCTGGTGTTGTGTGATTTTTAACTTTGTCCACCCCAGTCCAACATCGGTAACTCCAAATCATGTTCCTTTTTAAATTTGCATTTCCACCCACCAATATGTAAGAATTACTCCAGGGTCTACAGAATTTTGGAAGATATACCCACAGATGCACCTAGTAAAGGGAGATGGGCATGCAATCTCCTTCAATCCCTTTCCTAGCACATTGCTCTCTGGTGGGTACTAGAGTTTACTACAGGCATCCTCACCTCACCCTGGTTACTCTTTCTTTGGATAAAAAGTCATGCTAACTCTCAGGGATTTGTATAATTTGTGAAAGAGTAGGTGGTTGTCTAGCGATATTAGCACTAGACTATTAATCCACAGACACCTGTAACGATTTGGGGACCTGGGTTTGGGTCCTGCCACAGCACATGGTAGAATTTAAATCAAATTAAAAGTCTGGAATTTAGAGTCTAATGAGGACCATGAAACTATTGCTGATTGTCAGGAGAAACCCATCTGGTTCATTAATGTCCTTCAGGGAAGGAAGCTGCCATTATTACCTTGTTTGGTGTACATACGACTCCAGACCCACAGCAATATGGTTATCTCTTACAAATGGCCTAGCAAGAAACATAGGGAATGGCAAGAAATACAGGCCGAACCAGTGACATCCACATCCCATGAATGAATTTTAAAAGATACATTCACACTCTCAGAAACCCCTTTATAAGGATTTGCAACTGCAGTCAGCCCTAGCTTGCCCTGCTTGGCTTTCTGATAGATTTCCATTTACTGAACAGGGTGAAGTGCCGCCTATAAATCCCAGTGGTTTTCCCTGCACCCTCCTTTGGTTGGTCTGGATGTGTGGTTCTCTTTAAGCACTGCTTGGCCCCACTTTTCAGCACCACCCTTTCAGTCGTGAGGATGGTATCAGGCATTTCCTTCTGCCCCATGGGTGTTCATGCATTGGTTGCTCACTTTTTTATTGCTCGCTCCAATTTTATTCTTTCCCAGTGGATAGAGATTTTATTTTTGTGGTGATGAGGTTTGTGGATAATAATCATCATCCTGTGTGACTGCCTTCTTGGACCTTCTTACTGTCCTTCCTCCATACGTGGATTTATTGGAAATGGCATCAAGTTTTTAAACTCCTCAAAGGGAATTATTTCAAGTAGTCTTTTGTAAGTGGCTTCCGGTTTAAGTGCATGCACCCACTGGCCAATAGCAAGCAGTTATGCCTTTCAAAATCCAGCCCTTTCCTGAGGGTATGGTATTTCTGAAGATACACCAAACATTGACTAGTATCCTCTTAAAATAGACTTCTTCCATTTCATAATCAGCGGCTGCTTGGGCAAGAAGGAGTAAACCTTGTGAGGTTTCCCTGAAACTTCACTCGGCAGCAATAAAGACTGACTACAATGTTTGCTGTGCTACCTCTTGGAAGAGATAAAAAGCCCCTTCACCTTTGCTTTAAGAATTGTGGAAATTAAGTGAGCAAACTCCATCCTTAAGTCTGAGCCATTGGTGTCATAGAATCCTGACAGTGTGGAAGAAGACCATTCAGCCCATCGATTCCACACCAATCCTCTAAAGAGAACCCCACCCAGACTTACCTATTAGTGAATTTCCCATGGCCAATCCACTTAACCTACATATCTTCGGACTGTGGAAGGAAACTCACACAGACATGAGGAGAACGTGCAAACCCCGCATAAGCGCACCCATGGGTGGAATCGAGCTTGGGTCCCTGGCACTGTGAGGCAGCAGTGCTAACCACTGAGCCACTGTGCCACCCCAAGTATTTTCAAAGGATACTAAGATTCCAAATCCTCACTTTGAGAACTTTTAATTTGAGCTTTCTTTCCTTGCCTCTGTACTGAATTTCTTCCTTCTTTCTATGCCCTTCCTGTCCCTTGCTCTCTTTCTCTTTTCTTGTCAGCCACATTTTTTCTATTTTCCTTTCTTCTCTCATTCTTTCTCTTTCCTCATTCTATTTTTCTTTATCTTTCCTTTTTTTTGAAATCCTACTTTCTAATACACCAATTTTAATCTCACTACTTCTATCCATTTCATTGTCCTCATATTCTATCTGTAAATCATTAGGATCTTTGGTTTTTCTGCCTTTCAGGTGAAATCCTATTCAGAAGTGCCTTATTGAATCTTCTAACTATGCATAGGTTAGAATTTTTTAATCCTTCTACAAAAACATTAGTATCAAATGTGGATCTTTCTATACATTCAGTAGTAGTATAGATTCAGTTAATAATTTTTGCAGTTTTAAAAGCTGATTTCAAAGAATCAATTTACTTTCTTTATTCTAATTTGTTTGTGTCAACTGTGGAACCAATTTGAGACATGAGGCTCACATTTGTTACAACCAATTCCTGGAAGGTGGTTTCCAATTCATTATGATTCTGGGTGGGCAGGAATAAACTGGCTCTCTTTCTTTATTCAGTTGATCAGATTGAAGTTAATTTGAAAAGGGTCCCGTCTCTCATGGATACCTTTCCTGAGCCCAAATGTATTTATGTGGCAAGAAGAGCCAATTTAACCAGGCGTTCTTTAGTTAAAGAATGACTAAGCTTTACTAGCTACTAAAACACAAGAAAATAAAAAGTGACACATAAATTAGATTCCCTACAGTATGGAAACAGGCCCTTTGGCCCAACAAGTCCACATCAACCCTCCAAAGAGTCGCCCACCCAGACTCATTCCCCTAATGCACTAAACACTATAAGCAATTTAGCATGGCCAATTCAGCTGACCTATACATCTTTGAATTGTGGATGGAAACTGGAGCACCCGGAGGAAACCCAAACAGACAATGTGCAACAGTGTCACCAGAGACAGGAATCAAACCCAGATCTGTGATACTGTTAGGTAGCAGTGCTAACCACTGAACCACTATGCCACCCGAGGTGAGTCCCAAAAGTAAAGAAGGCAGTTATCAGTTCGGATCAGGTTTGCCCATGATAAATCGGTGGGGAATTTTTGCAGCTATTGCTGTCAGTAAGACCGTGGCTGTTGAGTGGTTGGAAATTCTTGGTTCCTCCAAAGCTGAAAGGAATTCATTCAGGTTCCTTCAACCATGGCCGTGGTGATGACTTGTCTTCAGCAATCAGAAACAGTTTATTTATTTTTACCTGCACATGCTGGAGTATCTCATGGAAATTCTCAGATGTACCCCTTCAAACACTGTGTAACTTCAATCACATGTTGACACACAGACCAGCTGTTGCTGTTGGCCTTTAGCCTCTTTTCTTGTGTATTCTTGAAAGAGTAAGACACAAGCATGTCTTTTGACAAGAAGTGCCTTTCTTTCAAATTATACTATGTCTGCAGTCTGGGACACAATACACAGTGGGGTCATAGGTCACTTTTTGAATGACATTTGTCCTTTTGAAGTGATGTTGCCTGAAATACCCTTGTAGTTCACAAGACATAAGGAAATTTCAGTCTTTATGTGCAACATTCCATTATTCCTCTTGGTCTCTATACTCCACACAAGGTCTTTAGATAGCATTTAATTTACATCCTCAGCCACATTTTTACTTGCATGCATTTCTTAAAAATAACACACACAGAGACATATTGTACTTAAAAGTTTAATGTGTCCTTGAGTAATTTGTCAATTCTGGTCCATTTTTGTGACTCAATTCATCAGGTCTACCTTTAAACCCATGACAGCTAACACCAAGTAGGGCAGGGGCAGCAGTTGCATATGAACACCACCTGCAACCTCCAGTCCATGACACGCACCAACCTAGTTTGGAACTACCTTGCTGTTCCATGACTTTTGCTGGGTCCAAGTTCTGAAACTCCCTTCCAAACAAACGTACCTATACCACATGGATTGCAGTGGCTTAAGAAAGTGCCTTTCCATCTCAGGTCAATTAGGGATGTAAATACTTGTCAATAATTCCCACACTTCATGAAAGGATAAGTAAAAATATATATTTGATTTTCAACATTCTTTTCATCTTTTTTGCTGCCAAAAGGAAGGAAGTCTTAAGGGGTTAATTTCTTTTGGCTCTACCTACTCTTCATAACTGTGATGTTCTGCTTCCCATATTTCTCAACAATAGAATGGCATTTGCTGAATAATCACTCAGAAGAACTTTGAGGTGAGTGCACTTCAATGCAGGAGAATGCGTTCTTGGCATCCAGTTTCAGGGCCTGAGGCGTCAAATGCGAACCTCAGTCAGATACACTAAAACCCATCCAAAACTGGGTCTGAAGTCTTATGAAAACAATCATAAACAGCTTGTCCATTTAAAGAGGCCCACTTCAGGACCTGCTCAAAATTTAAGCCTCAAGTGTAGGATGATTACACAAGCCTGCTTATCTGACACCTACTCTTCGATGAGAAGACATTTCCTCTAATTAGATCTTAGGAAGAGTGAAGCTACCTTTTGCAATCCCCAGTCTTCTGTCCAGCTGCCAATTCCATCTCTCTGTATCATTACAGTCTGAGATAAACCCTGTATATTTGCAAACTTCATATCAGATTTGATCCTAAGCTGCATTCCCAATCCCATAATTGTACCATTACTCCAACCTACATTTTCACCTCTGTAACATTGCCCAACCTCTTCCCTGTCTCAGTTCATGTCTTACTGAAACCAACTTTTGTTATCTACGTTCTCAACTACCCTGATGTATTACTGCCTGGGTTTCTTTATTTTAACCTCTGTACATTTGAAGGCTGATAAAAATCTTATTCATGTTTTAAATCACAGAAAATCCTTTTCCCCAATCACTATTGTGATTGTTGACTTATAATGCTCTAGGTCAAGCAATGTAATCCTTTCAGGTTCACGTCCTTGTTTTCACATCTCTCCATGGCCTTACCCCTTCTCGTCTCAGTAATCTGCTTCACCCCACAATCCTCTGAGATGTCCATGTTGCTCTAAGTTTGGCATTTAAGGCATTCATGAATTATAATGTCCTTGCGTGAGTAACCATGCCTATTGTTGCCCTGAGCAACTGAAATCCCCTTCCTCACCTCCCTGTCTCTCTATGTTGCTTTCCTCTGATATTAAATCCCACCTCTTTGGCCAAGCTTTTGGTCATTTGATCTGAAATTTCCTTCTATATTGTAAAATCAGGTTTTGTTTCATAAAGTTGTCCTTGAGAGGTTTCATTGTGTTGAGGTGCCAGTTAATATAAGATGTTGTTGTTGAGTGAGGGGATTGTCTGCAAAAAGGCGAGGAAAAGCTGTCAGCTACATCTGTTTTTAAAATTGTATTACATTAAAATCCTTGATTAAATGGTAACAATTATATTACAGCAATTTCACCATCTTCATTAACTAGCTTTTAGTTGGGAGAATATTCTGGGAAGGTCAATAAACTAATTTGGCATCATTGAATGTTAAATTTAATGAGACTTCAACCTTTCAGTGTGCAGCTGCTGACAGTTTGGTTGTATTTCATGCTGCAACAACAACTTCTATTTATATTGTGCTCACAACAATAAAAGAATCCAGGTGTTTCATAGATGTGTGAAAGAAAAGCACACTACCACCTTCTCAAGAGCAACTAGGGATGGGCAAAAACCGCTGGACAGCCAGCGACTCCCATGTCCCATGAGTTAATTTAAGAAAAATTGGCATTGAGCCACAAAAGAAGGTATCAGGCAGTTAATTAAAAACTTGGTCAAAGATGTAGATTTTATGGAGTATATTAGAGGAGGAATGAGATACAGAGTGTAAGGGAGAAAATCTCAGTGCTGAGAGCATGGCTACCCATGGTCTAAAGGCTAAAATCACTGATGTTCTCGAGACCTGGATTTGAGGAGCACAGATACAGAAGTTTGTGAGGCTGGAGATGACAGTAAAAGTTCAGGGCCATGGAGGGACTTGAAAACAAGAAGGAGAATTTAGGTCAGTCAGAATGGTGGTAATAATAGAACAGGAATTTATGTGAGCCAAGTTAGAGGCAGCAGAGTTATGGATAACCTCAATTTTACAGGTCTGAATACAAGAGGCCAACTACATGTTGGAATAGTCAATGCAAATAAAGACATGGATGAGACTTGCAGCAGAAGGTGAGCCAAGATGGGTCTTGAGTCAGGGCAATGCTTCAGTGGTGAAAATAAACAGGCAGATATTTTTCTGGAAAATTAGCTTCGAGTCAAATATGCCACCAACCTTTAACCAAAACCAATTGGTTGGGAGGACATTTCCGCTCATTCAGTACTGCAGTAGCTAGGCTAGTAATTTAGGTGCTGTCCTGTCATAAGCAGACATAGAAAATGAACTTAGACGTGAGCAAAAGTGACAGTGAAGTTATGCATAACGTGTATGAGGTGACTGAAAATAAATAAATGTTGAACCATGTGCCTTTTTTGCAAGAGGTTTATGGAAATCTAATGCAAAATATGTGTTTAAGCATCAGGACACAATTTGAATGAAAGTGCATTTATGCTGCTTTATCTTTGCCAAAGTCAACATGTTTTGATGATTATATGGAATATGCATGGAAGAATCCCTACTGAGAACACATTAATTTAATAAACAAAGCACAATTATGCTCCTGCGGTTTTGATGTTCTCCCGTTATAAGAAAGCAAAATGCCAAATAGAATTTTTCATTAATTTTTGGACAACTGTGGGGTTTTAGTATGTTAAGTAATAAGACCAAAAAGGAAGTGGGTCTAAAGAGGAAACAAATAAATTGCCATCAATCATTGATAAAGAGAAGCATTTTAATTATTGAAGTGAGAACTTGAAGCTTATTGGTGCATGGATATCTCTGGAAAATATGTTATGAATATTGAGAAGAACAAATGGAACGTTGAAGTGACTAGAAGCATTATAGAATGCAGAAGTGTACTCAATAAATGAACATTTGTGCAACAAGATATATTATAATATCATAATGTGAAACAACATGAAAGACTAGGGTCAAAAAAGCTATCACATGTCTATCATTTAGAACAACTGAGAGGCTCAATTTTTCTGCCTATTCTCAGAATTATTTTAGTGTATCACAGTGTGAGTTTGAAATTCTGATGGATGCACAATATTCAGTTCTATTTGTAATTCTTCAGATAGACCACCAATACAGCAAGATGAAGCAACAGTCAGGCTTGGCCTGGTAAGTAGCAAGAGACATTTGTGGCAGACAAGGGTTAAACAATGACTGTTCTGATCATTAAGCTGAACCAATACCACTAACAACATCCCCCCAAACTAGTACTAACACCAATTTGACAATCAATTGAAACAAGTTACAAACAGACTGTGACTGTCATAGCAGATGAGAAGTGGATATTCTACTGTAGATTAGATTAGATTAGATTACTTACAGTGTGGAAACAGGCCCTTCGGCCCAACAAGTCCACACCGCCCCGCCGAAGCGCAATCCACCCATACCCCTACATTTACCCCTTACCTAACACTACGGGCAATTTAGCATGGCCAATTCACCTGACCTGCACATCTTTGGACTGTGGGAGGAAACCGGAGCACCCGGAGGAAACCCACGCAGACACGGGGAGAACGTGCAAACTCCACACAGTTAGTCACCTGAGGCGGGAATTGAACCCGGATCTCTGGCGCTGTGAGGCAGCAGTGCTAACCACTGTGCCACCGTGCCGCACAAGTGACACACCTGCCGACCTTCCACACCTTCTCAACATTTCAAGTCAGGAGTTAGTTGAAACACATGAGAGTAGCTCCAACAGCACTAACAAACCTCTGCATCATCCAGGACAAAATAAGGACTAGTTTGGCCACCCATCTATTAACTTAAACTTGCATTCCAGCTACCACAGGTACATCATGGTTTCAGAATCTATCATCTATGAGATAAATTACAGCAACTCAACAATACTTCTTTTCACAACACATCGATAAACCTGTGATCTCAACCTAACAGTAGGCAGTACAAAGGTAGCAGAGTGCATGAGAACACAATCATTTCCATGTTTCCATCAAAAATTGTGGCACTTCCTCACTTGAAATTTGTTGTCATTTCTTCATTGGTCAAAACCCTGGAAATGCCCCACATCCTGAAACACAACATAGGCATGTCTCACCATAGGAAATGCAGTGATTCAAGAATTTGACTCACCAGGACCTTCTTAATGGCAATTTAGGATGAGTAATAAATCCTGACCTTGTCAGTGATGCTGACATCCCATGAATAAATTTTGTTTTAAAAGAGCATTTCTTATCGAATTGAATTTGATAACTTCAAGTATCTAATCTCAAAAATGAGTATATGAGGAATTCCAGTGTCTTTCAATAATCAAGAATAATCTCATTTGATTAATTTTTACATTCCTCATATGGTGAGGAATTGACTGCTTTAATTGTCATGCATATTAGGAAAATACGATTTTTTTTGCAGTTTGATTAAGAGAATGCATTTTAAGGTGAATTAAGTGATAGTCAGATGATGCCCATGGGGGATTTATTTGGATACATCTCTATTGAAAGACAAAGTAGAACAGGAAACTGTTCAGCTCAATGCTAAAATTATTATCCCTGAGATACAGAATCTGAAATGACAATCAGTGAAATACTTGAAATTAAAAGGAACATAAAATGCTGGAGAAACACAACAGGTCTGGCAGCACTAGTGAAGAAAGAAACAGGTTAATGTTTTGAGTCTGATATGACTGTTATCAAGAAAAGAATCATATCATTCTTGAACAGATGCTGCCATACCTTCTGAGTTTATCTCACATTTTCTGCTTTTATTTCAGAATTCCAGCATTTGTAGTGTTTTGCTTGTATTGAAGTACTTGTAAATCTCCGCCTTCAGTTATGTTATCATTCAGATGAGGTCTTGTATGAAGACAAAATAATGTGAATGTGGGAAATCTGAAATGCAAGCAAATTGATGTGCTGTCGAGGTTTATAAAAATCATAAGGGTCATAGTTAAGGTGAATAGTTAAGGTCTTATTCCTGGGGTAGGGGAGTTCAAAACTAGATAGCATAATTTTAAGGTGAGAGGAGAAAGATTTAAAAGGGATCTAAGGGGCAACATTTTCACACAGAGGGTATGCTGCATGTGGAATGAACCAGGACATCCCAAATGGCCTCCTATTTCATGGCCTGCAATTTCCTCTTCCATGTGGTCAACAATGCCTCCAGCATCTCCTCCACTTCCCACACCTCCACTGTTGAACCCCACCCCTCCAACCGAAACAAGGATAGAAACTCTCTGCCACCTACAGTCAGAGCCCACCGCCAGAGATATATTTCCTTCCACACCCTTATCAGCATTCCACAGAGACCATTCCCTCTGCAACTCCATGATTAGATCTATGCACCCCCCTGCCCAAACAACCCAATCTTCACTCCCAGCATTTTCCCTAGCCACTGCAAAAGGTGTAAAACCTGCAACCACACCTCCCCCCACCCCACCTCCATCCAGCGCCCCCAAAGGATCTTTTCACCTACAGCAGAGATTTTCCTGCACGTCGAAACATTTCATCTACTGTGTCCATTGTTCTTGATGTGGTCTCCTCTACACTGGGGAGATAGGGTGACAACTCGCAGAATGTTTCAGGGAACATCTCTGAGACACACACACCAAATGACCCCACCGCCCTATGGCTGACCACTTCAACTCCCCCTTCCAAGTGGTAAAGAACATGCAAGTCCTGGGCCTCCCCCAACTCCAAGTCTAACTCACCTGACACCTGGAGAAAAAACGTCCTCAACTTCTGCCTTGCACCTTCCAACCACACAGCATCAATGTCGATTTCACCAGTTTCCTCATCTCCCCTCCTCCAACTCGGCACCGCCTTCTTGAACTATTCGATCTGTCCATTTTCCTTCTCACCTATTCACTCGCTTCCAATCTATCAGCATCACCCCCTACCTGTATCTACCTATTGCCTTCCCAGCTGCTACCCCCCAGCCCCACCCTCACCTTCCTATTTATCACTCAGCCCCCTTCCCCTCCACACTCTCAATGAAGAACTCATGCCTGAAATGTCGATTCTCCTGCTCCTCGGATGCTGCCTGACCTGCTGTGCTTTTCCAACAGCACACTTTTCGACTGTGGAATGAACTACCAGAGGAAGTAGTAGATACAGGCACAGTTACAACATTTAAAAGACATTTGGACAGGTATATGAGTAGTAAAAAATTTGAGGGCTATAGGCCAAATGCAGGCAAGTGGGCCTACATTAAGTTTAGGAAACGTGGTTGGCACTGAAGAGTTGGATTAGTGGTGCTGGAAGAGCACAGCAGTTCAGGCAGCATCCAACAAGCAGCGAAATCGACGTTTCGGACAAAAGCCCTTCTTCATGAAGAGTTGGACCAACAGGTCTGTTTCCATGCTATGTGACTTTATGACTCTATATATTTGCGCTTCTACCTATCCACTTCAAGAGGAATAAATAATTTACTTCTATCCAAATGCTTCTTTTAAGTAACACAGAAATAAAAGGAGTAATTTATTGAGGATTCTTACTTTTACAAAATAGAAGTTGCTGCACTAAATGATACTGCCAGACTCCATTGAAGTATTTTCATGAAGTGATAAGGTAGACAACTTTACTTTCCATTGTTAAAGGAACAGCAGAGGCTGAGACTCTTTCAGCAGTGAGTGATAGGGAAAAAGACTTTACCAGTTGAGAAGGGCGTTGGAAATATTTCAAGACTGAGCTTGGAATAAAATATGGTTTCAATTAAAGAAGGGCAAAGAGCTGTCTGCTGGTGCTCATTGACTCTTGAAGTTCATTGGATGTTTTATGCTCTGTTTGTTACAAAGGCTAACGAAAAGGCTGACTTCAAGATCAGATTGCATTTGGAAGAAGTAGCAAATAAAGATAATATTGAAGCTTTAGAAAATGGCAAACACTTTTAAGTATTAACATAAATAAATGATAGCCAGCTTTGCTTTAACTTTTGTAATTCTTGATAAGAGAGAAAGGGTATAATTCCGAACCCAGGCACAACGCTCACATGAAAATAATAAAATATGACTGTATAGTCTATCATTACAGATCTGTAACCAATCTGTTAACCTTGTGAGAATAACAATATTAATTGTGGTCCACAAACAAATTTACTGCTACAGTAGCAAAACCTAAAGCAGATCAATGACCACATCGTGGCTTGATTTGTGCTATTCTGTTTATTCTAACAATAAAGAGCGATGCATCAGTGTTTGAAAAGTGCAATACATGTAGTGCAACATTGGAGAGCGGTCTGGGGTACATCTGATCATTCAAGTTCAGGAGCCACACATGCCAGAGAGCTGGATAGAAAATAAATGTCATCATATTGCCTCCAGAGTGTATAATGGCTGCTCGGTGATTAATGGTTGAATACATTGTGTGTCTTGGTGTTGACGCAATGCACACCTTGGGCAAATCTGCAGCTCGAGCAGCAGCAAGGAATCACAGTTACCCTGACCAACCCATTGGGCATCATAACGTCGGATACTGTTTCTGATATTTTTCTGGGGAGTAGTGCTATAATACTTCGTGTATCTGGATGTTGGTGAGATTTAGGCTATGCTATGAAGGTCAAGTTGATGCTCACCGTGTTGCCACTGATGCGACTAATGCACATTTGAATGTGTCACGTGCTGACTTGCAAATGTTTGTAAAGGTATAGCATTCAGGAGTAGAGGATATTTGTATTCAGTTCTCATTGATTTGTTTATAGTTTGTTGCAGTATATGTCCACAACTAGAGCTCTAAATTCGTGAAAGCCAGATTTTAAGACTATTGAGGCCTCCCAGTGACCAAGAACCTGGTTTTAAATTCTGAAAATTTGCCAATTAGATCTACCTTCAGTTAAATCCTCAACAAACCTGTCATTGCAAACTTGCTGTCATTGAATGAACAAATTTATTTGAATTAGATGGCATTGTTAGTTGCAAGTTTGGAGGGAAAATAGGACTTTGGCTTTTATTGCTAAAGGAATCAAATATAAAAGTCGGGAAGTGTTATTGCAACTGTCCAAGGCACTGGTGTGACTGCATCTGTGGTACTATGTCCAGTTTTGGTCCTATTATTTGAGTAATTGCATTGGAGGCAGTTCAGAAAGGTTCAGCAGATTAATTCCAGATCTTAAAGACTTGTTTTCTGAGGAGAGATTGAGCAGTCTAGGCCTTTAGTCACTTGAATTTAAGAGAATGAGAGGAGATCCAATTGAAGTATCTAAGATGCTTTAGGGGATTTACAAAATAGACATTGAGTGAATACTTCTCCTTGTGGGACAATCTGGAATGTGAGGTCATAGTTTAGGCTAAGGAATGGCAGATGAGGGGAATTACTTCACTCAAAGGTGCATAAAATCTGTTGAATTCACTACCTTGAGTGCAATGGATGCTGGGACACTGAGTAAATTTATAAAGGTCATAAACAGGTTTTAAATTAGTAATAGATTAAAGGATTGTGCGTCATGGACAGGAAAGTGGAACTGAGGGCAAGATGAGGTCAGCCATGATCATGTTAAATGACAGAAAAGATGTCATGGACTGAATTGCTTACTCCTGCCCTTAGTTCTTGTGTTCATTGCTTGCAATTGGAATCACCTTGCATTTTTACTGAACTATTAAGACTAATATCAACTGGACTTAATTTTTAAGCAAGGATCTTTGAGACAATTTTGCCAACATTTTAAAAATAAAGTATCCTATATCTGTACAACCCCATCCCAGTTTTGCTTTATCTTTCAGTAAAAAAAATGTATTATTTCCATCAGACCTTCCTTTTATCACCTGATGTTTCTTACTTGAATATTTTTCATCTTGGGCTTTCAATTATGCCCCATTTTTCCCAGTCACCTCAATTGGATTTGAACTAACATTCAGGTTCTTAAATAACAGACAGAACGCATAAGCATGGTTACTCGAGATGCCTGGTCCCACTTAGAGTACAAAGTGCCTTTGGTTAATACCATATGAAGTAACTCGATGGAGTACAGTTCAAGATAATAGTAATGTTTGTTTCCACCAATTTGTTTCTATCAAATGAGCTTGACAACAGATGAATGTCTTGCCACTAAGTAGTGAATGAAAGCTAAAACTTGAAACAAGCAAAAAATTGCAGTTTATTGTTTAATGGAATGACAGAAAGAAAATAAGCAAAATGCATATTATTCCAGTTGGAACCGTGCTGAGGTGTGTTCAGTATTCTGTTTGGGTTCTTTCTCCCAAACCAAGATGAAAAATTGTATTTAATGAACTAGAGGTATGGTGCAATGCCATTATTGTATGACAAGCATGTGCAAAATACAGCAGTTCTGTTTTCTTAATATCACTGATGTTTCAATGCTTTCAACAAACACTGTTTATATTGTAACCAATACTTGTGCTATTTTAATCTCCCATTCTGGTTGAAGTGAATAAGAAAGTAGTAATCGTGCATTCTCTCTTTTCTTGTCACATCAATAATTTAATGCTTCACTGGATTTAAAACTTCTAAGTGTCACATTCCTTATCAAATGCGGAGCCACTTTCAAAAATGGTCATGCTTGAAATTATTTACATCTCTGTAAGAAACCATGTGTCATTTAAATTAGCTCATCTTAACAAAGGTCTTTTTGCATGAATTTGAATCCAGTGTCCTTCCCTGACCACAACTGAATTAGAAGAAACTGATTCCATGGGAATATATATGCACTGTGTTATTCAACTGCATGTTCAAAGCAGCAATCTTGACACATTTTATATACACAAATATTTATATAGGCAATCTTCAGTTTGCAAATGGATTGCAATCTTGAGTTCTTCGCAAGTCAGAACACAATGCAGGACATTAAGCAGCTATTTTTAAGCACATGTCACGTCTTTAAATTTACAGCTTAAAAATGACACTTTGCACACTTTTAAATTTCATACAGTATTACCTTTGTAAGTACGAATATTTGTAAGTCAGTCTGTGAAACTGTATATTAATATACATTTGCGTATATTCAGAGAAATTACACTTACAGCATTACCTGTCAAAAAAACCTTATGTTGAGCTTCTCCTTGAGCTGCTGCAGTGTGTCAGGATGTTAGTGAACCAGATGTGTTTTTTACAATGATCCAGTAATTTCATCATCACTTTTGCTGTTACTAGCGTTTTACTTCATACTTATTTAATGCAATGAATTTTCAGCTAATATGATTTGATCCTGAAGTATTATTTCAATAATAAAATCACTTTACTGCCAATCCTCCATAACAATATAGTTTTCTATTTGCATTTCAAATGCATACTAGTAATGGAGGTATTGGATACTAATTCCAATTGAAGAGGTGCTAACTTCTCATCTCCTTCTTCTTTCTCCTCAATAATATTGAACTTGTCCATTGTCCTCGCAACAATAGTAGATGATGTGAATGAGCCGGTATTGGACTGGGGTTGACAAAGTTAAAAATCACACAACACCGGATGATAGTCCAACAGATTTTTTTGGAAGCAGTAGCTTTCGGAGTGCGGCTCCTTCATCAGGCATGACACTGTAATCTTTTCCTATAAGTTATGTGTCTTATCATCCTGTCCCACAGCTACCTGATAAAGGAACAGCACTCTGAAAGCTAGTGCTTCCAAATAAACCTGTTGGACTATAACCTGGTATTGTGTGATTTTTAACTCAATCAGTTGATGTGATTCTTGATTTAGGTCTGGTATATACTGGAATGCTCTAAGTGTCTTATTTTGTCTGTGGCCCCAAGGCATACCCCTGGCTGCCATTGTCATCGTCTGGGAGCTGTTTCATCAGGTTCGTGGTACCACTCATTTACCATTCCCAGGCCTCTCCCTTCCAGAAGCTTACTGCATGCAGGAACCAGGAAGCAAATTAAAAGATAAAGTTTCCAGTTTCTTCCCTGCCTTTCCGGTTACTGCATTGATATGGCTGGTCGACTTAATTTGCTGTTTGTTAGGGAACACCCAATATGTTCATACTCACAAATATGGTGAGATTGGAGCTGCTCATAGTCCAACAGAAGTAACTGTCACTTCTCTTAAAATGACATGGTCATTACCCTGCACTTATCTGATACAAACACTCTTAAATGGAGATGCTGTTGATCATTCTGTAGTCAGGCTTATCATGGAGGGAAGGTCATTGACAAAGTTGAAGGCAGGACATTCAAGTAGCTTTCCTGAGGAACCACTGCAGTGATATCATGGAGATGTGATGATTGGTCTTCAACAACTGTGACCTTCTATGACAATGACTGAACTGTTTCTGTGAACTCAATCCTAACTTTGTAGTTTATGAATATGAAAATATGGGTGAAATCTGGCATGCATCTGAGCTGTGTGAGCTATGACAAAGCTTGTGGCAGAATCAGCTGACAGGTCTGGTGACCTTCCCAATGCATTCACATCTTTCCCAGAATGTGTATCAACAAATTTACCTAATACTACAACTGAGGTCAAACAAGAACCTTGTTTAAGCTCAACATCACGTCCTTGCTTTTGAACTCTGTATCCCTTCTCATGAAGCTGAGAATATTGTATGTCTCCACTTCTTATGCCACCTTCAATGATCTATGTACAAAGCACCCTGGTTCTTCCACTCCTGTACCCCTTTTAGCATTCTGCGCCCCCCCTTTCGCACCCCCCCCCCCACACACACACACCTTTATATCATCTGTCAATGCTATTCTAACCAAAGTGGACACTCAAATCATACTTCTCTGCATTGAACTTCACCTGCGATCTATTTGCCCGCCTGACCAACTTGTTAATGTCCTTTTGGAGTTTCATCATACAATTCTTCCAAGTTTCATGTCATTGGCAACTTTTGCAATTGTCCCCTGCACACCATGATTCAGATCTATAATATACATCAGGAAAAGTAAGAGTCCTAATACTGACCTCTCGGTACTCCACTACATATCTTCTTCCAGCATGCCAAATATTCATTGACCACTACTTTCTCTTTCCTACTGCTCAGCCAATTTTGTATCCATATTGCTACTGTCATTTTTACCATGTCCTATAACTTGCTTTACATGTCTGTTGTGTGGCATTGTTTCGAACGCCTTCTTGAAATCCATGTACACAACACCAACAGCTTTATCCACATTGACACTTGCTGTCTTTGTGATTTAGCCTAGTTTTCTAATTAACCTGTTTAATGATATAATGACACAAAACTGGAGCAGGTAGGATTTCAACCTGGGCCTCTTGGTCCTGGGTTAGGGACACAACACTGCACCACAAGAATGTTGTTTTTTGTTTCAAAAAATATACTTTATTCATAAAAGAATATATGCATACATAGACAGTAGAGCTGTTCAGTTCTAAGTTAAAAATCACACAATATTTAATTATAGTCCAACAGGTTTATTTGGAAGCACTAGCTTTCAGAGCGCTGTTCCTTCATCAGGTGGTTGTGAAGGAGCAGCTCTCCGAAAGCTAGTGCTTCCAAACAAACTTGTTGAACTATCACCTGGTGTTGAGTGACTTTTAACTTTGTACACCACAATCCAACACTGGCATCTCCAAATCATGTTCAATTCTATACAGTCTTTACATATATAGAACAAACAAACCTAAGATACTTATTTATCCAAGATTATTAGAGGCATCAGGAGGACCCGATAACTGAATAGAATCATGTTGTACTTCAGCAGAGAGACCTTAGGCGGTAGTCTTTCTCCACTGTGCCTTGACGGAGGCTGCCCCAAGCTTTAGTGTATCCCTCAGCACATAGTCCTGGACATTGGAATGTGCCAGTCTACAACACTCGGTCAAGGTCAACTTCTTGCTCCAGAAGGCCAGCAAGATTCAGACAGAGCAAAGAGCATCTTTGACTGAGTTCATGGTCCTCCAGGACGGAGTCAATGTTTGTTTCAGTATGCATCCTGGACAACATAGAGCACAGAGTCCTGTGTCAGGGAGCTAATCAGACAACCTTGACAAAAACCACTCCATCTCTCTCCAGACTTCCAGAAGGAGATGTGTGACAGTCTCTTCCCTTCTGCAGCCCGCTTTGAGGGTATTGTGCTGTGATGCAGAGAATCCGGGCGAACATGAAGGATCTCACAGGTAGTGTTCTTCTCACCACCGGCCAATTGATGTCTTGGTGCTTGTTGGAGTGGTCTGGTGATGAGGCATTCTGCCAAATAACTTTTGAGACTATGTGCTGACCACTTCCTGATGGACTTGTGACTAAAGTTGTTTTCTGCATGAAGGAAGGGTGGCACAGAATGATAATACTTGGAGCAATAGACCATAAGACCATCAGACATAGGAGCAGAAATTAGGCCATTCAGCCCATCAAGTCTCCCCTCTCATTCAATCATGGCTGATAAGTTTGCAAGTCCCTTCTCTTGCTTTCTCCTTGTAACCTTTGATTTCCTTTAAAAATAGGAACCTACCTATCTCAGTCTGAAATATACTCAATGACCTAACCTCCACAGCTTTCTGTGGTAGTGAATTCCACAGATTCACCACTTTCTGGCGGAAGAAGTTTCTCATTATCTCTGTTCTAAATGGTCTTTCTTTTACTCTGAAGCTGTGCACTTGGGTCCAAGCCTCTCCTACCAATAGAAACATTTTTCCAACATCCACTCTGTCCAGGCCATTCAGTATTCTGTCAGTTTCAATTAGATTCTCCCTCATCCTTGTAAACTCCACCAATAATAGACCCAGAGACCTCATACATTCCTCATAAATTAAACTATTCATTCTTGGACCATTTTCATGAATCTCCTCTGAACAAGCTCCAAGGCCAGTACATCCTTCCTGAGATATGGGGCCCAAAAGTGTGCACAGTATTCCAAACGTGGCCTGACCAGAGCCATATAGAGCCTCAGAACTACACTCCTGCTTTTACATTCAATTCCTCCCAAAATAAATGCCCTCATTGCATTTGCCTTCCTAACTACTGATTCACCCTGCAAATTTACCATGAGAGAATCCTGGACTAGAACTCTCAAGTGACTTTGCACTTCAGATTTCTAAATTTTCTCCCGATTTAGAAAATAGTCCATGCCTCTATTCTTCCTACTAACATGCATGACCTCACACTTTCCCACGTTGGACTCCATCTGCCACTTCTTTGCCCATTCTCCTAACCTGTCCAAATCCTGCTGCAGCCTCCCTGCCTCCTCAATGTTAGTCGTCCCTCTACCCATCTTTGTATCATCTGCAAACTTAGCCAGAATGCCCTCAGTTCCTTCATCTAGATCATAATTGTGTAAAGTGAAAAGTTACGACCCCAACACTGAGCCTTGCGGCACACCACTTGTTACCAGCTACGATCGTGAGAAAGACCCTTTTGTCTCCACTCTCTGCTATCTGCCAGACAGCCAAACATTTATCCATGCTAGCACCTTGCCTCTAACACGATGGGTCCTTACCTTACTCAGGAAAAATTGAGGACTGCAAATGCTGGAGATCAGAGTTGAAAAATATGGTGCTGGAAAAGCACGATAGATCAGGCAGCATCGAAGAAGCAGGAGCATCGATGTTTCAGGCATAAGCCCTTCATCAGAAATGTGGGGGTGGAGGAAGGGGGCTGAGAGATAAGTTGGCAGTGGGGGGAAAATAGCTGGGTGGGCGATAGATAGGTGCAGGTGGGGTGGGAGATGGTGATAGGTCAGAGCAGAGGATGGAGTGGGTAGGTGGGAAGGAAGATGGACAGGTGGGACAGTTCAAGAGGGTGGTGTTAAGTTGGAGGGTTGGGTCTGGGATGAGTTGGGGAGAGAGGAGATGAGGAAATTGGTGAAATCAATGTTGATGCCAAGTGGTTGGAGGGTCCCAAGGCAGAAGTTGAAGCGTTCTTCCTCCAGGCGTCTGGTGGCTGGGATTTGGTGGTGGAGGAGGAGGCCTAGGACTTGCATGTGTAAAAACCTGGGAGAAGCATTCTGCTACATTCTGCAACAACATGGCCAGGCCCATCCTTCATAACACTAGGGCCAAGTAGGACTTCAATAGATGAAATGGAAGATGGCTCAGGTGACTGCAATGGCACAGATTCTGGGAATGGGCCAGACTTGCACCACATGCAGCAACACTGAGAGTACCTCTAACCTAATGACCTGCAAAGGAGAGGGAGAGGTGCTCTCAAAAGCTCATCTCACCTTGGTGATGCGCTCCTCCCAGGTTTTTACACACTCTTCTGCCTCTCGAAACCATATTTCCAACACCTTCAGGTAATCTGTCCTGATGGTGAAGGGGATAAAGAATCGGTCGACCCAGTTTCAAAGAACATGGCTTTACTCTTGCCTCGATTTACTTTGGCTCCTAAGACCAGTTTGAATGATCATAGATGCTCATGCGTTTGTGCACTGACAGAGGATCTGAGCAGAAAATGTACATGAAGGCTTCGACTTGTAGGTCTCCGCTGCCTGGAATAATCACTCCTCTCAGGCTCGCATCCTTCCTGATGGACTCGGCAAAAGTCTGTATGCAATAACGATCAAGGCAGGAGGGAGTGGGCAGCCTTGCCTGACTGTGGATCTGATCGGGAAGCTTCATGATTACCATTGATTGAGACTGCACTAGCAATGTTGGTGTAGACAAATTGGATCCAATTGCGGATTTCCTCCTCAAAGCCCATTTTAGATAGCACTTCCCACATGTGGGTATATGATATCCTGTGAAAGGCCTTCTCTTGGTCCAGGCTGATGAGGCAGGCAACCACTCCTGTGCCCTGTTCATAGGGGAATGTAGCCCTGAGAAGCATGCAGCATTCAGAGATGATCCTGCTGAGTACAGGTTTGGTCAGGGTGAATCAATGATCCCAGAGCAGACCTGACCCGGTTGGTGATGACCTTGGACAGAATTTTGTAATCTTCATTCAGCAGTGAAATTGGTTGTCAATTTATAATCCACCCTCTCTCCCTCTTCCGCTTGTTGATGAGGGTGATGATATAATTCCTCATGGGCGCACACATGCTTCCTACCTGAAGCATACTGTCTTACACTTCCAGCCGGTCCTGGCCAATCATGTTCCACAGAGCCAAATACAACTTGGCCGGTAGGCTGTTGCTCCTGGCAGTTTTATTCTTTTCTTAGGACTCGAGGGCCTTGGTCAGCTCATCCAGAGATAAGGCAGGTCCAGCCTCTTCCACATTCTGTCGTCTAAGGCCTCCGTGACAGAGGATAGGAACAGCTACAAGAGTGCAGTTACTTCAAAAAATCCCTCGAGAAAGCTGATTAAACTCACTTTCCTTTTTAGAAATCTATTCTGACTCTTCCCAATCCATGAACATTTTCAATGTGATTACTAATTCCATCCTGACCAATTGTTTGCAGAAGTTTCCCCACCACTGAAGTTAAACTAACTGGTCTGAAATTGCTGGGATTGTCTTTACAACCTTTTTGCTGTGAAAGGCCATTATGTTTGCAATTTTCCAGTTTCTGGTACTTCCCTTAAGTCCAGGGAAGACTGAAAGATTGTGGCCATTGTCTCTACAATTTTGATCCTCACCTCTGTCAAACTCCATCTCATCTGGTCCTGGTGGCTTGTCAACTTTAAATCCCAAAGATTTATACAAGATTTCTTCCTTATTAATTTTGAGCCCTTCTTTTGACAGTGTTTTCTCCTCTGCTACTATGACTTGGGCAGCATTACTATGACTTCAGTAATGACAAATGCAATATATTCATTTCACACCTCAACTGAACCCTGCCTCCATTTGTGAATCCTCTCTTTGGTCTCTGATCAGCCCTATTCCTCCTTTAGCCACCCTCTCACTGTTTATATGTTGATAGAAAATGTTGTGATTTCCTTTCAAGTTGACTACTAGCCTCATAGTTCCTCTTTGCTTCTCTTATCTGATTTTTCACCTCCTGCTAAACCATCAGTATTTCTGTGATTCTCAAATGTGGTTTGTGCCTTACATCTGTCATACGCTTGCTTTGCAAGTTTCGCAATTTGCTGCTGAGCTGGCAAAATTTCAGGTCTTTCATCTCTCTGATGGCATCAGGATATTTGCAATCTAAAGACAAATCAGTCCAAGATATCCTTCCCAAAATCTTTTGAATGACAGTCTGGTCAAATTTAAATAAAAATCTCAAATAGAACCACAGTCAAACCTCTCCATCAATCTGATGATATTCAAGTTAAATTTTTTGGCCTCTTCCTGCGACACACAAATCTATCTTAAAATAATTTTGGCAATTCCTTGAAATGTATTCCTGTCAACCAACAAACACGGCAATAGAAATTTGCATATCCAAGCATTTCCTTGTATTGCATCCTCATCCGTCCGGTCCCATTTTGTATGTAACAGCAAAACAGGAAAAAAAACGATTAACTGAATCCATCATTGACACAAAACATATTTTGCTTTTCCACTTCATCTGAAGCCTTTTTGAATTTTTAAGTTAATTCTTAGTCTGCATGCACCATTGAAAAGGTCATCATTTATTGCCCATCTCTAGTTGTTTTTGTACAGAAAAAAAGACCTCTGAGGTTTCTTAAACGGGCTGTTAATTGTCCACCACGTTGTTGCAAGCGTGGAATCAAATGGGATAAGAAAGTCAGCTCTGCTTGTCAAAAGGATATTATTGATTCTGAACAGTTTTTAACAGAGTTGACAACTTCATGGTGACTTCTTACTTATACCAATTTAAAAACTGAATTCATTTGCTTCAAACTGCCACATTAGGGTTTGAACTCGTTCTCTGGATTATTAACCCTGGTAGCTGGTTGACTCGTCCAGTGTGATAGCTGCCCTGATCATACCCTATTGTACTGAATGTTTTAATTTTTTACATTAATGTTTTAGATGGTGTGATATCATTTGAAGGAAATTCTTTGCAAGTTTAGCTTTGAAAATACAATGTGTTTTTTGGAAAACTACACCAGCAAATGCTGATTGCTCTGAAACTCAATACACTTTACAGCAGCAAGCCTCAGTAAGCATGCATTTCAATATCACTACCATCAAACAGTCTGTGATACAAGAACAAATTGCAAAGTCTGTTTTCTTCCTCAAAGCAAATGATCTTGAGTTGATAAATAATGATGATAAGTTTAAATAAGAAATGTATGTGAATATGACACTTTTTGAAACTAATAACAGAAAGTAGCTGAAACCAGTATGAATCCTGAAATGTGTGGATCCATTGCATTTTTGTTTTGCTAGGTTTCTCCCCTCCCTCACTCTGAAGTGTGTTAATTCATTGCTAGAATATGATTTCACACAACTGTTCAAATTAGCCACTCTTCACATGACAAGGTAGATGGTGTTAATTGATGGTTATGTGTTGGAAGTCTTTAGCAAATAGAATCCAACCCTGTCCTCATTCAGACCAGACTTCGAATTCCAGGAAGGGTAGCTGAATGGCAGTCATGACCAGAAAACTTATAAGGTTATGTTTTGCTCTTTTCACAGCTCAGGCTAATTGTAGTGTTATTTCCACTACCCTGTTTACTATCACAACACAAACTGTGGTTTGATGCTGAGATGTTTGGTAGCTTATAGAGCTCATTCATTCATTGAACCAACTATACAATTGGTTGAATCTCAGTATTAATTACGACTGGCTCAACTGTTTATTGCATCTTGCCATCTGTCTTTCTAGTTGTCAGTTGTTATAGTCCATTTGAGACTGGAAATAGAATACAATGACCTTGGTAACTTCTTATTAAATTAGTTAGTGATGAGTGCTATTACCTCATTTTACAGGTATCAAATCATAGGAGATCTAGGGATATCCCAAGGGATATAACAAATTACTTAACCATCAGTGGGGTACTGTTTCAGATGTTTTCTGTCGCCATTTGTAATCATATTTGCAATGTATCCTCACTGTTGTCAACGTGTTCAACTAAATCAAGCAACAATTATGTAAAAACCACTGTGTTTGTTTATTTTAACCTCTGAATGCACAGTAATTTTGTGCATTTTCCTGTCCCTGAGAAGCTTTTGAATTAATTTGAAAGGCAGTTTTGTGCATATGATGTGTTATTTTTCAGTTTAAAAAACTTTTCAGTGGAAGGACAGGATGCTGACATGTTGGGGTTTAATCACGAGGGAATATTTTGTGGTTGGGGAGGGAAGGTTAGGTTTGAAGTACTGTTTACTTCAAAAATGGATATAAAATTAGCAGAGTGCCTGGACTACCTGTCTCAGAATGACATTTGAGAGACTGGAGTATTCTTTGGTTTTGGGCTTGATTTGCATGTAGACAGCTCACCATGACACCTATTGGTGGGAGAGATCAAATCTTAGAAGATGGGAAACATAAACTGGAATTGGGTTGTCATATTTTTGTCAAGCCAGAACTGCTTCTGGCCTGATATAAATTCCACTCAAGACATTTCTTGTTCTTTCTGTGGATCTGCCACCAGTAGTCCCTTCTGAGGACCACTGGTTGGGCCTTACTGGTTAGACCCTTACTGTCTAACACAAAAATCCAGTTGGACCTGAAAGTTAACAATCAAGTTTGCATCTGTAAACACCTTCCTGCCTGAGGCAAAATTGCACCATTTCCATTTTACAGATGTGCTAGGTAATTACTTCAAGTGGATGTTGGGTATTACATTCCAGGAGGACTATTGGTGAATTGAAGCCAAGCTTACTTATTAATTTTAAGGATTGCATATTAGGAGTGTGCACTTCCTCGCACAACAGTTACCATTACAGTCTGCATTAACTTATCGGGGAACAAGCGACACCCCGGCTCAGGTCTGCCAGTTGAACTCAATTGATATTCAAGTGACATTGGGAGTCAATGGGGTAACTGGACTGGTCCATGATTTTCAACTGCTTACGATGTGTTTTTCAGGTGAGAATTTGGCAGCAAGTGCTTGAAAATAGCCTTGATGTTCAGCGTATTGAGTTTGTAGAACTATATAATTACAGCATGTCAAAATGTACTTGATGTGAAGTACTTATCGAAGTTTTTACTGAAAAATTTGATGCGCAATTATCAGTAAGTGATGTCAGTTCTCGACAGGTCAAACAGCCTCTTTACCTAAATCTTGTGACAAATTTTCTGATTTCTTTTACAATGAAATGTGTTTTTGATGAAGATGAATATCTTTATACTGAGGGACGAAAGGGGAGTGAGGTTAATATTCTAAGTGTAGACTCCTCATCAGAACAGTGTTGCATTAGTGTTTTGGGGGCTGGTGTACTCATCACGCAGTTCCAAGACTTTCAATTTTCACTTCAGACCTTCTTTGTTTGCAGATTTTCATTTATTTTCCCTTTTGGTTTCCCCTTGGATATCAACCTTGTGTCTTTTGGGAGCACTCCTACCTCAGAGTCACAAGATTGTAATCAACCATCTCCAGATGTGTCTGCATATAATTGAGACTCCAGTGCAGCATTGATAGAGTGCTGCACTCTCAGAGGTGCCACCTTTCAGGTGAGACTGCATGAAATGGATTATAATACTAACTCCTTTCTGGAACTCTTTCAAATAGGCATACTTCTCAGATGATTCCTCTCATTAAATGTTTAGATAGAAAGGCCTTATAGTAGCATGTTGGGTCTGAAGGACAGATCCAATTCTCTCTGAAGGAAAGGAACCAGACAAGAATATTACTGTCCTCCAGGTAACCTGGCTAAAACCTGTTTAAAAAACAATGATGACTGGGGTATTATAAGGACTCAGGCATCTCCCTAAAACAATGTGCGTCAAAAATTAAAGAGTGTACAGAGATGGCTTCTTGAATTTGGATACATAACGCAAGGGCCAGGATGTCCATGTTTGCGCTGAAGTCATTTTGAAGGCTTCATCCCCACTACCACCAACAAGAAAGCCCATTGGATCAAATGCTGATTAGGCACTCACTTGGCAGTTGCTTGGCGGATCACTTGAAATGAACCCTGGAGCGGAGTCCAGCATGGGGAAGCAGCCTCAGAGAAAAGGGCGGCATAGTGGCTCAGTGGTTTTGCACTGTTGCCTCACAATGCCAGGGGCTTGGGTTAGATTCCAGCCTTGAGTCTGTATGGAGTTTGCACATTCTCCATGTGTCTGCGTGGGTTTCCTCCAAGTGCTCCAGTTTCCTCCCACAGTCTAAAGACATGCAAATTGGCCATGTTAAATTTCCCATAGTGTTCAGGGATGTGTAGGTTAGGTGCATACGTCAGGGAGAAATGTCGAGTAAATAGGGGAATGGTGGATTACTCTTCAGAGGGTCGGTATAGACTTGCTAGGCTGAAGGACCTGTTTCCACACTGTAGGATTTTTAATCCTAATTCTAATTCTAAAATTTACCTTGGAACAGCTGAGAGCCGGTGTTGAGCAGATTGGGGGCATGGGGTAGAGCGGGGATGATTGTTTGGTGCAAGCAGTCAGACCATGTGTGGAAGTCCCTGTGCTGAGCGACTGCAGTAATGTTTATTTGTGATTTGCTTTTCTGACAAATGTGCATCCTTTTAACTGTCATATTTATAACATGCTATCAATCACTGTAAAGCACTTTATCATTCCTCTTTTTGTATTTAATATCTCTACTGAACTACTTTGTACCTAAGATGGCACCATAAGAGGTGACATTCTAAAACTTTTCACTGTACTCTTATGTTTCTGCACTCGAGTACACGTGACAATAAAGGATATTCTAATCTGCATATTGGCAGACTGCTGTTCTTATGCACACTGTATAAAATGACTGCTCTTTTTCCTTACATTATCGTAGTCACTACTTTTCAACTGTGCTTCAGGGAACGTCAAGTATGCCCTTAGATTGTGAAGGCATGTTATAAATTAATGTTTTTCTTCTTTTTGCACTCTTCTATGCTTATTAGACTTGACTGGCATTTCCTTATGACCATAAGTCATTTTCTGAGCTTATATTTTGCTCCTTAAATGTCTTTTTATTGTCTCACTGGGAAGATCTATATTGTTGCCTGACTTTTCTTTAAAGGATCTACAGGTTATTCAAAGTGTCAATAAACTTCTGTGATTGGATTATCTGTTGTTTCATCCCTCCTTTCTCCTTTCATTTAAATCATTTGCACAGTTATAAGAACCTTATGGCCATAAATGCAGTTGGAACAAGGGTTAAGTCTTGTCTCAGGCATGAACTGATTTGAATGATATCACTTCATTTTGGATTGCAATTTAACACTTCAAGCAGCAGAGAAAAGAGATGGACATTGAAAATTGGAGCACAGAGATCTGTGACACATGGTCTAATGTGTAGTTGTTAGTTTTTTTTTCTTGATATCCAGTTGTCTAAAATGCATTGAAGCCCATCACTTACTTAAAGTTCTCTCATATAATTTCTTGAGGAATCTGTTGAAGTGGTTTCCTTCTTCCTGATAAGGTGTGCTGCCACCCATAAGGATACATCCTCTTTATCTAATCATGGAGAACTTGGTTACACGCTAGGAAGAATCCAGGCTTATGGCTGTTGGCAATGTTCAGTCAAATGAAACTTTTCATGTCGCACTTAATCTACTTGCCCCATATCTAGCTTCGACCATCCTAATTTCGTAGATTACAAGTTTATCTGCAGTTGAGTGGAAAGTTTCCTCAGTTGCATTCAATGAGAAGGGCTGTGTGGTAAATAATAAACAGAAACTTGAGTAGAAACTTAAGTAGACCAGCCGTACATATACCAAAGCCGCAAGAACAGATCAATGATTAAGTACTCCGCAGTAAATTACTCACCACCTAACTTTCAAGAAAGTTTTTATCATTTATCAGGCATCAATTGTGGATCTCATGAAAAAGCTCTTACTTGCCTGGGGAATGTAGGTCCAAAAATTTTTAAGAAGCTTGACATTATCTAGGACAAAGCTTGATTAGCACTCGATTGCTACCACCTTCAACATTCCCTCCCTCCAACACTGATGCACAATGGCATCGGTGAACCATCTAAAAGACACACTAGAATAACTTAAAAAGCCATCTTCTGATGTACCTGTGAACACAAGACCTTTCATGCCTCAAAGGACAAGGACAGCAGATATGTGGGAATGTGAACTGTGGATATTTTTGTATATACTGTCTACAGTGATTCAAGATTGCCACCTTCTCAAGGGCAATTAAGGATGGGCAATAACTGCTGACGGAACCAATGAATCCCACATGCCAAGTATTCTTTTCAAAAGTGTTGCTCAAGGAATCAAAGTTAAAAATCACACAACATCAGGTTATAGTCCAACAGGTTTATTTGGAAGTACTAGTTTTCAGAGCGCTGCTCCTTTATCAGGTAGCTGTGGAGCAGGATCATAAGACACAAAATTTATCGCAAAAGATCACAGTATAATGTATGCAACTGGTATGATATATTGAACAAACATCATATCAGTTGCATGCATGGCATTGTGATATTTTGCTATAGACTCTGTGTCTAATGATCCTGCTCCATAGCTACCCGATGAAGGAGCAGCGCTCTGAAAGCTAGTACTTTCAAACAAACCTGTTGGACTATAACCTGGTGTTTTTTGACTTTTAAATTTGTCCACCACAGTCCAACACCAGCACCTCCTAATCAAGAAATAAAGTTCAGTCTGAGTAATGCAATTAACTTTACTGTATTTTTTGACCTAAAAGTCCATTTTGAAATACACTTTTTTTTTGACATTTTGCATTACAAAGCTGAGAATGCATGTACCTTTGATTGGTACTTAACTAAGTTGAGATGTCTAACACCTCATAAATTTTCCTTCTGTGATGTTTTACTGTGTTACTACTTCAATGTTAATAATTTTTCATCTCTTAGTACTTGTGATTGTTGCACCTAGGTCTATTCCAATCACCATCAAAAGAATGTGAAATTCTGTTCACACACTGTGCCATTCATGGGTCTTTGAGCATTCTGCTGCACTCACTGTACTGCATTACATTTCCCACATTGTGGATTCTACTGCACTGCAGCCAATTGTGATTGCAATTGTAAATAGACATTGTATTTCTCCTGCTTCGCATTTTCAAGCATCAGTTTGGCATCAAACAATGGTAGGAGCATGTCTTGCAATCATGATCTCAACTCTCAACTCATTGTCTTCTCAAGCAATTTTGAAGTCTGTTGGCTTTTCCTTAACTTGTCTGAGCACATTGTCACACACCTCCGTGGCTATCACACTCTGAGGTAGAATTTGGACCCAGGTCAGAGCTGGGCACACCATCACAAAATGCCCTCAGATAGAGTCACATTGGAGACCCCATTCAGAATCAAACTTGCAATCTCTCATTTGCAAAAGCAGTGCTGCCACCTCTGAGCTAAGGAGCCAGCTAAATCCATTGTTTGTTGTTAAAGTGACCTATTTTCTCATTGGTTCGATATTTATAAATTGAGTGTCACTGATCCCCTGTGTAGATTGCTTGGTTTGTTAATTCTCTTTATTTGGTCAGCTTATTTTTATACTGAAACACAAAAAATATTGCCATAAGCTTTGTTACAGCCGACAGCTCAGGGTTGTACTGTGCCTTTTCCTAAAACAAAACTATTATTCAGGCTACCTGAAGACTCTTGAATGGAATTTGACCCTTAAATTTCTTTTGCACCATTCTTTGCCGAATTGAAGTATTCATGACTGTTCATTGTAGATTGGACTGTGGTAGAGCAAATTTCTTTTCACAAAAGTTTTATTTTTTTGCTTGCTGACTATAGATTTTTATGGAGTCTGACTGGAAAAAAAAAATTGCCTTCTTAATAATCCCAATGATGTATGTAGATGAGTCAAATGCAATGAATCAAACACTGGACTTGTGGAAAGCTGTCATTACTGAAAAGCACCAGCTCAGTCTGGAATCTCGTTTTGAAAGTACAATTAGTTTCTTTACCTGGTGGAAAAATTTTTAACTTGCATTCTGTAGCTTTATTATCCTGAATGCCTGAAACGAATGGTTTGAGATAAAATTAAAAGGCCTTCACTGATGTGTTTTTAAAAAATTCTTGCTTGCACTATGCATGAATTAAGAAGGTAATTTCTTGCCTTGAGCATCAATTATGGATTGATTAGATTTCTGAGTGATTTTTAGTCTCAGGATGCAAAATTACTGAAGAGTGGGTTGAATTGCTTTGATCTGAGATTTATTTTCTTGTTTCTGTGATATGCTAACTTTGACAGGATTAAAGGTCATTTGATCACGTAATTCTGTAACAATGGTCAGTTACTCTGCACCCTGAATGAGTTTGCAATTCAGTATGGATCTGTAAATAGAGCCATTAATTCCCTGTTTTGATTCATATGATTCATAAGCATTTAAGCACATGAGGAGGTATTGTAAATGAAGGAAATGTACTGCTGCGACAGTAAATTGCTGATTTTAAACTTGAGAGAAATTGCAATCAAATTACAATTTTCATAGGTGAGGAATTGCAGGAGATGGCAGATGGAATCATTTTGGTTGGAAAAGAATACTGGAATCGTGTGTTTTAATTAGTGAATAGTATCACAGAAATTGTACCAGTACTTTTAAAAAAACTCTTGAAAGTTCAATTCACCTGAGAAATTTATCACAAATTCAATGTTTAGAGACCTCAAGATGAAACATGGCTCTTTTCTCAATCTGAACTCCAGATAGCCATTATTTTCAGCAGTTTAGTAGGAATTTTTGTGCTTGTCTGGGTCCTAAAACAATAAAAATAAAAAAAAATAACATTTTGACTTTTTTTTATGCAATCTGTTTCTGCAGTGGATAACAAACAAAATTCCTAATATTGTCATGAGCCTGATCTGCTTATGTCAGGCGTCCTGCTGAACTTGGGTGTGTGTCCTTGCTGTGCTGAAGTGATTATAAACACAAAAGGTCAACTCTTGGCTGATCCAGGGTTGGATATGTGAGATAGATGATTGTAATGTCTTACAAACATAATGTCAGCAGGTTTTCACAAGGCAAGCATGTTAAAATTGCATCAACGATAACTTTCACTAGCCCCAAATTTTTATGATTGGAATTGTACTTCTTTAGAATGATCAGATTTTGTGAAGTAAGATTTCAGCACCTCAATGAAGAAAATGCCCTTTTTTTTTCAGAAATAATGAGACGTTTCAGATGGGTTGCACCTTGTGAAATCAAAGGAAGCAGCTCTAGAGTTATACTCATAGCAATTTTCCAACTGTCATTAGATTCTGGAAAAGTCCCAAATAGTGAAAAACTGCCAATGTAACGTCCTTATTCAAAAAGAGAAGGAGACAAGAAACAAACAATTGTTGGCCAATTAGCTTAATATCTGTCATTGGGAAAATATTAATGTCTCTGACAAAGGATGTAAAAGCAGTGGGTTTAGAAATACATAATACAAACAAGCAGAGTCAGTGTGGCTTAACTCATATGAATTATGACCAACAAATTTATTTGAATTGTCTGAGGAGGTATGAAGCAGCATTGATAAGGGGGAACAAGAAGTTGTAATGTGTTTGGATTTCTAAAAGACATTTGATAAGTTACCACACTTAAGACTATTTAGTAAGAACCCATGGTGTTGTTGGTATCTTATTAGCATAGACAGAGGATTAGCTAACTAATAGAAGACAAACAGTTCGGCAGAAGAGGGCATTTTCAGGATGACAGTCAGTAACTAGTGGAATGCCACATAGATCAGTATTGGGGCCACAATCATTTACAATGTAAATGAATGAGTTAGATGAGGGAAATGGATGTTCTATCAACCTAATAGATGGGAAGGCAAGTAGTGAGGATAAAAACAATGGGTTTACAGACAGATAGGTGAGTGGGCAAAGACTTGGCAGATGAACTATAATGTGGGGAAATCTGGGGTTATGCACTTTGGCAGAAAGAATCGAAGAGATGAATATTATTTAAATAGAGAATGACCAGAGAAAGCAACAACTCAGAGTGATTTATGCATTCTCGTTCACAGATTACAAAAGGCTAGCATGTAAATTCTCTGGGTAATAGGGAAGGTAAATTGAATATTGGCTTTTATTTCAAAGGAATTGAGCATAAAAATAGGAAGTCTTGCTAAAGCTACACAAGACGCTGATCAAATAAGAGCTGGAATACAATGAACTGTTTTGTTTCCCTCATCCAAGGAAAGATATACTGGCTTTATAGGAAGTTCAGAGAAGGTTCACTTGTTTGATTCTGAGGGGTTTTCTTATGAGGAGAGTTTGTGTAGACTGGGCCTGCATGAAATTAAAGAAGAATGCGAGATGACCTTATTGAAACATAAGGTTCTAAGTTGGCCTGTCAGGGTGGATGCAGGGAGGTTGTTTCTCCATGGGAGAGAGTCTAGGACCAGAGGGCATAATCTCAGTTTAAGGGGTCACTCTGTTAGGACAAAAATAAGCAGGAATTTATTTTCATCAAGGGTTGTGAATCTGTGGAATTCTTCACTACAGAGGGGTGGTGTAAAAAGCAGGCTGTTAAGTATTTTCGAGACTAAGGAAGGCAGATTTTTAATCAGTAAGGAAAAGACAGGAACGTGGAGGTGGGGGTTATGAAATTAGCCATGATCTCATCGAATGGAGGAGTAGGTTTGAAGGGCCAAATGGTCTACTCCTGCTCCTACCTCTTATGATTTCATAATAACTTGTTTATTTGCAGCTGAATGCAAGAGTCACTTTGTGCACAAGAGCAGCGAGGGGATTGACAAGTGAACCTAATCTTGATGGGGGTATTTGTGTAGAACTGCAAGATAAATTGGTGTTTATCAAGAATATTATTTGGGCTTGCACTTTGTCCTGATTAACAATTATTGGCTGGAGAGTGAGATTTGAGTAGAGCTGACACCTGACCTGGAAGAAATAAGACTCTGTGAAATAATTATTCCAACTGTGAAAACCTGCATCCTACAAAAGATGATTAAATAGGATGCATCAGTTCTTTGAATCCAATTATAGGTCATATGTCTATGTACTGGCAATCCAAGCTAGGCTTGCAAAAGGACACATGTGATTGTTTTGTTTTTGTCTTATTATGTAAATTGAATTGGATATCTGTGCTAAACACTTGCAAATTGATTTTTGCAGTAATGTTAAATGGATCCCATCTTAAGTAACACCAAGTACAAGTTATGTTTATTATATTTGATAACACAGACTGCTGTACTCCATTCACATCTGAAGAATCTGTGTAATTTCTTTTTTGATTTGGACATTGTTGTTTTAGGTACTTAATGTCTCCAAGAGAGACAAAGTGCTATGTGATATTATGAACGTGACTCCACTTTATTTGCAATTGTGCACCATTAAGTAGTGTGTTTTTTTTGTGCTGTGTAACTGCAGAGCTAAATTAAGCATCACAGTATCTTATAGAAACAAACTTATAATCTGATCAGTTTCACCTTCAAAATGAAAATTTAATGCATTGAATCTAAATATATTTTTTCATTTTCACAGTAATTCTACTCAATTAATTGCAATCTCAAAATGACATGACATAAAAGATGTGAAGAGATTAGGTGAGGTCAAATGATGAACATATTTGAGAAATTTATAACCCTCATCATTTGGTCACAGTTTACACCATGTTATTTCTGTACTTCAGGCAAATTATGTCGCTCTGAAAAGGGATAAAAGCAATTGACTTTGCAGTGAATGTAATGATTATTCAATATGTAGTTGACCTTCACAGTACCTTTTGACCAAAAATATCCTTCTAGTAAAAAAACTTCCTTCTTATAATGTTTCCCAATAAAACTGTTTATGAAAATACCTTGTAGAAGTGAGGTATAGCTCAATGTAAAATTAAACTTCTGTAATCACGCTCACGTCCCATTGAATAGAATAGACTAGAAGCGAAATTTATTGTCACATGTACTTTTACACAAAAAATACAGTGAAAAGTTTGAAAGATTGTCCCCACCATGGCGCCTACATCAGAAGTCATACACAATTTTAAAAAAAGCAAAATGAGGACAAAGTTCAGTTAATGGCTCCTGAGCTCAGGAAAACTGATGAGGGAAGGATGGAATACCCTGAGGACACAGCCAGGATGAGGTTGCCATGGTAGGCTGCTGGAATAAAGGGCCGGAGGATTTTACCGAAGAAGAGCGGCAAACCGGACTGAGACTGCCACTCCTGGGTGAGACCGTCTACCAGGCCACTGGAATGCATGGACACTGAAGTCAGAGTAGACCTCCACACAGAAATGTTACTTCCGTGCTGAGATAAGACCGTAATGCTGGGATATGACAGCTACACACTGCCACACTGGGGCCAAGACTGCCTTCTTCCCTCCTTCAGGTGCCCGGGCCTAGCTGTGGTCCTGGAACCTCAGCCCAACCTGTGAATCAGCCCAAGACCTGCCTTTCATTTGCTGGCAGACTCCAGGGTTGGTGGAGCCGTGTCTGGCTCATCTTGGCATTGCTGCTGCAGGAGGCCTCCTCTTTTACCCGCCACTCTCGATGTTGAAAAGAAAAAAAAAATTCAAAAAACAAAAAGAATAAAGGTAAAAAGAGAGAAAGAAAGTCAATGGGAGTGGATGAGCCCTGGGCTCAGGCACCCTAATCTGCCACCATCTTGAAAAATATGACACCCCCATTTTCAAATATCCATTTAACAAAGTCCAAGTTAAATACATGGGCTATAAAACTGGTGGATGCAATCTACATTGAGGTCTTTGTGTGATTAATCATTTGGGACCGCGAGTCTGTCAGTTATGTTTTGCACCTTGGAAGTACTCATTCCATTTAAGAGTAAAATTCATGTTCTCATTAAATTCCAGATTTAGGATTGATTTTTCAACATCCCTTTTATGTAACCTTGTGCTTCTTATTTAAAAATATGATTTGATCTGTTTTATTATTGTCACATGCACTGAGATGCAGTGAAAGGTTACAGCTACAGAGAAGGTACAGAGAAAGAACAGCTTTAACGTGTATAAGGTCTGTTCTTGAATCTGATAAAACAGGGAAGACGCTGTTCTTAAATCTGTTGGGAAGTGTTTTCTATCTTTTCTATCTTTTGTCTGATGGAAGAGGGTGGAAGATAGTATAACTAAGGAGGGAAGGGTCTTTAATTAGGTTGGTTGCATTCCCAAGGCAGTAGGCAGTGTAGACGAAATCGATGGAAGGAAGTGTAGTTTTCATGATGGACTGGGCTACGCTGACAACTCTATAACTTCTTGTGGTCTTGGGCATAGCAATTGCGACACCAAGCTGTGATGCATCTGGATAGAATGCTGTCTATGGTGCATCGATAAAAATTATTAAATATCATTGTGGACATGCCAAACTTCCTTATCCTTCTGAGGAAGCAGAGGCATTGGTGCATATTCTTGAATGTAGTGTCAACATGAATGGAACAGGATAGAATTTTGGTGATATTTACTCCTAGGAACTTGAAGCTCTCGACCACCTCCACCTCAGCACCATTGATACATGCAGGGACATGTCCTGTACTCCGCTTCTTTAAGTCGATGACCAGCTCCTTCGTTTTGCTGACATGGAGGAAGAGAAGGTGCAGATTACTGGGACATACCCAGGAAGTTAGAAGTAAACAAAGGCTGTACAATTTTATCTGCAATAAGGACTCTTCCATGAGCAAAGTCACTCTTGTACCCTCTTTACACAATTTAACACTCGTTCCAAACAGGTGAATGAGAAGGACATGCAATCTTTCAGAATGACCAGACTAACCACAGTTGTGGGAACGTTTGCTTGTACCCAGGTGGCATAATGGAACTCCAAACATAAGTCATCAATAAAGTTTATACAAAATGCAGATGCTCCATTTTCTAAGTTGGCATGTTATTCAATACCTTGCTATTGGACTCATAATACAATAACTCCAGCAAATTATTTTGTTTGTCATGGAAATATGATTTCAATGAACTTGAGCAACTTCTGAAGCTGATAATAAAATGGAGCGAGAATGATTAGTATTTAACTCAAAATGCATGTTAACTCTTGCCAGCTACCTGGATTGTCAGAAACAAAAATACCATTTCCTGTTGATGTGGCTTAAACAAAGTCATAAAGGCATTGACGAAATTTAGTAACAGATCTTTGACGCTCTGCAGAATATTTTTGGAGATTTACCAGACTCTGAACAACGGAGGCAAGGGCAAGTCTTTTGGGGAAGTATGACGAGAACAGAAGAATGAGTTTCTTGACATTCAGAAACAAAAACCTGATTTTGCACCCAGGATGTGAACAGCAACATACAATTATGGCTCGTGAGCAAAGAGATGAAAATCTTGCTGCCGAGGTGCAAGAGGCTCATTGAGCAGTGGGAGGTTGATTTGCATGCATTAACATCTCATTATTATCTATTCTTGCTTCATGCAGATGCAGTTTGCTGTGGTGGGGATAGAGTGGCGACAATTCATGAAATGAAAGTCAGAGCAGACAATTTGCTGCTTCCGCCTCTGGGCCTTCAGTTCAGCAAAATGTCTCCAGGACCTCAGGGTGCTCTCCCCTCTCTGTCCGTGAAGATTGGCATCAGATGTGCATCAGCCAAACCACATCATCATGGCACATGTTTGACTCATTCAGAATGCAGTTATTGACATCAATGTGACACTTTGGAGCATACTGACACCTTTGATGACACTGTTCTTTCCAAGCTGCTTTGTACACAGGACACCCATTTTATGCAGCTGAACATGGTGCACCTCAAGCTCTTCAGTTGCTTTCTCACCACTCAACTCACTTTGTGCCTCCTTAGATGCTCACAGTATGTTTGCCTCTTATGCTTTGCTATCTCACTCAGACCTTAGAGGCTCACTTCTCTTTTGCCTTTCCTTACAGTTGAGGCACAAAGTCAGGCAGGATGTTGTGTTTGCCAGCAATGATCAATCAAGGAGGCAGACATCTTGCTGTTGTGCATAGTCGGTGCATCAATGTCACATTAAAGCATGTGCCATCAGATTACTTGACAAGAACATTGAATGTGCTTCAGTCAAGTGGCCATGCCTCAGAGGCATAAAGGGAATTGTCCTCAGTCAAATCAAGGGAGACCATTGTCAGTCATGAATCCCATGGGGAGCATTCAATCTCAGTCCAAGGACTAGGACATGGTAAGTCAGCCGTTTAGAGTGGTTAGTGTCAGGTGTTCCATATCGTTGCAGTCTGGTGAGTGGGACACAGTAATTGCCGAGATCAGGTGCAGTTATTACATGGTTTAGCTTGACGTGGAAATATATCACCACTTCTTCACTGTCACTGGGCCAAAATCCCTCCTGCATTGTGGTTCAACTACAGTACGTGGATGACAACGGTTCAAGAAGACAGCTCGCAACCACATTCTCAAGAGCAACTAGGGAATTGCAATAAATCCTGGACAGCCAGTGACGCCCATGTCCCATGAGTAAACACAGATAATAGAGGGACATAGCTAAGATAAAGAGCCGAGCTGAGAAGTGGCAAATGAAGTTTAATGCAGAAAAGTGTGAGGTAGTTCACTTCAGAAGAAGTAACAGGAATGCAGATACTGGGCTAATGATAAAATTCTTGGCAGTGCAGATAACCAGAGAGCTTATATTCCCTACAGTGTGGAAACAGGCCCTTTGGGCCCAACAAATCCACACTGACCCTCCAAAGAGTACCGTCCCAAACTCATTTCCCTACATTTATCCTGACTAATGCACCTAACACTACGGGCAATTTAGCATGGCCAATTTCACCTGACCTGCACATCTTTGCACTGTGGGAGGAAACCAGAGCATCCGAAGGAAACTCACGCAGACACGGGGAGAATGTGCAAACTCCACACAGACAGTCGCCTGAGGCAGGAATTGAACCTGGGTTCAGGGCACTGTGAGGCAGCAGCACTGACCACTGAGCCACAGTGCCACCCAATCTCGGTATCCAGGTGCGTAAATCCCTGAAAGTTGCCACCCAGGTTGATAGGGTTGTTAAGAAGGCATATGGTGTGTTGGCTTTTATTGGTAGGGGGTTGAGTTTTGGAGCCACGAGGTAATGCTTCAGCTGTACAAGACACAGGTAAGGCTGCACCTGGAGTATTGCGTGCAGTTCTGGTCACCGCATTATAGGAAGGATGTGGAAGCTTTGGAAAGGGTTCAGATGACACTTACTAAGATGTTTCCTGGTATGGAAGGAAGGTCTTATGAAGAAAGGCTGAGGGAACTGAGGCTGTTTTCATTGGAGAGAAGAAGATTGAGAGGTGACTTAATCGAGACATTTAAGATAATTATTGAATTCTTCGAGGAGGTGACCAAGCATGTGGATGAGGGTAGAGCAGTGGATGTAGTGTACATGGATTTTAGTAAGGCATTTGATAAGGTTCCCCCTGGTAGGCTTATGCGGAAAGTCAGGAGGCATGGGATAGAGGGAAATTTGGCCAATTGGATAGAAAACTGGCTAACCGGTCGAAGTCAGAGAGTGGTGGTAGATGGTAAATATTCAGCATGGAGTCCAGTTACAAGTGGAGTTCCGCAGGGATCAGTTCTGGGTCCTCTGCTGTTTGTAATTTTTATTAATGACTTAGATGAGGGAGTCGAAGGGTGGGTCAGTAAATTTGCAGATGATACAAAGATAGGTGGAGTTGTGGACAGTGAGGAGGGCTGTTGTCGGCTGCAGAGGGACTTAGATATGATGCAGAGCTGGGCTGAGGAGTGGCAGATGGAGTTCAACCCTGCCAAGTGTGAGGTTGTTCATTTTGGAAGAACAAATAAGAATGCGGAATACAGGGTTAATGGTAGGGTTCTTGGTCAGGTGGAGGAACAGAGGGATCTTGGGGTCTATGTACATAGATCTTTGAAGGTTGCCACTCAGGTGGATAGAGTTTGTAAGAAGGCCTATGGAGTATTATCGTTCATTAGCAGAGGGATTGAATTCAAGAGTCGTGAAGTGATGTTGCAGCTGTACAGGACTTTGGTTAGGCTGCAGTTGGAGTACTGTGTGCAGTTCTGGTCACCTCACTTTAAGAAAGATGTGGAAGCTTTGGAGAGGGTGCAGAGAAGATTTACCAGGATGTTGCCTGGAATGGAGAGTAGGTCGTACGAGGATAGGTTGAGAGTTCTCGGCCTTTTCTCATTGGAACGGCGAAGGATGAGGGGTGACTTGATAGAGGTTTATAAGATGATCAGAGGAATAGATAGAGTAGACAGTCAGAAACTTTTTCCCCCGGTACAACAGAGTGTTACAAGGGGACATAAATTTAAGGTGAAGGGTGGAAGGTATAGGGGAGATGTCAGGGGTGGGTTCTTTACCCAGAGAGTGGTGGGGGCATGGAATGCGCTGCCCATGGGAGTGGTAGAGTCAGAATCATTGGCGACCTTTAAGCGGCATTTGGATAGTTACATGGATGGGTGCTTAATCTAGGATAGAAGTTCGGCACAACATCGTGGGCCGAAGGGCCTGTTCTGTGCTGTATTGTTCTATGTTCTATGTTCTGTGTTCTATAATCAGAGGTTAGATAAGGTGTACAGTAGGACACTTTTGCTTCAATGGTGAAGGCTAACACGATGGGACATAGCTTTAAATTGAGGGGTGAAATATTTAGGACAGATATTAGGCGTAGTTTCTTTACTCAGAGAGTAGTAGGGGCATGGATGAGCCTTCTTGCAACAGTAGTAGACTCACCCATGTGAAGGGCATTTAAATGGGCATTGGATATACATATTGATAATAACGGAAGGTTATAGGTTAGAGGGGACTCAGATTAATTTCGCACATCGGCGCAACATCGAGGGCTGAAGTGCCTGGGCTGCGCTGTAATGTACTATGCTCTATGTTAAATTTTTTGAGAAGCACCATTTCATCTAATTTTCCCCTGTCGATGTCCGTAAATGGGTGGCTGGCCAAGCAAACATCACAGGCTTACTCCAGGCGTAGGGTATAATAAACTGTAAGCACATTCTGTGGAGAGTGACACGTTACAATGTGGCTGGATTCATCTGGAGAAAAGAATTCCATTCCATCAATATACAAAAGCCTAACACAAAGTATAGCACAGCCTAAATGAAGATTTAAATCATATTTCGTAATGAAGCAAAAGCACATTTAACACATTACATTGAAAAAGTATTATTAATGCGGGGACAGAGGGTCATCATCATCACCACCTTCAGGTGCAGTTGTGGTTGCAGAAGTGGATGGCTGTGGTTGATTGTCTTCTGACTGTTTCTTGAGGGTTGATTTAGATTGTGTGATATGCAGGTACAAGAACAAATTAGAAAGGCAGATGGTATGTGTAAGAGTAATGCAGTCCTGCAGGAATTATACAGGGCTTATAGAGGAATTATACCAAGTGCATTTTTGGCTCAGAGGGAGAGCAATGAACATTCATTGGTTTATTTTATGAGATGAAGCTGCTCAATGTAATAGTACTGGACCTCCAACATGCTCTGATGGCAGCTGACATTGGTGCATGCACAGAATGAGGTGTGCAAAACGATCGATGCTGGAAGCATGCTATTGCCAACAGAGGTAAGCATTCTCAAAAGTACCATTCCCTAATTCTTCAGCAATGCTACAGCTAAATTGCGCTGCCAAAACATGCTTTACACAGGAACTACCCGTATGGTGCTACAGATTGTCTGTGTAGTTTCATTATTGTAGCTGCAGTTACAATCGTCTTTCCAGATGCTCATGATGAAAGTAACAACATATTTGAGAATGTGAGCTTCTATTTCCAATGATCTGTCACCTATTTAACCCTTTGCCCTCGGTTGATCTTTTTCATTTCCCTCCCACTGTGTGTACAATGAACAGCTTTTTCTGGTTGGTAGCAATTGCTCTGGTGCACTGCTGTGCTTTAAAAATTGTCTTGGCAGCAGAAATCCCTCAAAGTCTGGGCTTTGCTGAGTACTTCCGCTACTGGTGTATGTAAGATAGTGTGTTACTATAGAGTCATAATGAGGTGAGAAGTGGAAAATTGCATAAGATCACACACTAGAGCTCATGGAGAGAAACCTCTATGAGATTCACTGAAACTGAGTCTCAGCCAATTTTAGTTAAAAGTTTTGGTGAATCATCCATCTTCCATCTTCTTGGAGAGTAAACGTAAGATGCACTAGTCTTAACTTGTATGAATCTATGAATCATTCAAAGATTGCTGCAAGAAATGGTCCTGAGATGCTACCATTATGATTGTTTTGCAAAGCTGTTCCAATCTGTCCAGTAACAATAAACTGTCTTGATAGGTGGAGGCCATTTGAATTGTCCAACTCACAAAAAAGAATTCTTTGACAGACAGGACAAGAGTACACACTTTTCTTCCATGGCAGATGTGAAAGAAACAAATATTAGTAATTATTTAGGATGAGGATGATGATCAACACACATTTAGGATGAGATTAGGTGAGATGTAAATGTATTTCCTCTCAAATATGATTCCTGGGTGTGCCTTAAAGTGGCCAGTCATTTGTGAATTTTGCATTAGTCAAAACCAACACTTTCTGATCTTTTCAATTCCAGCTCATCTTCTGCTGTGCTATGCAGAATACCAGAGATTCAAGACTTGAACTTGAACTTCACGAGTCCTTGGCTCATAACACTATGTGTCTTGGTCTTTGTCAGTGCCTTTATGCCCTGAAACTATATTTAAATGCAGTCGTACAGCACTTAAAGAATTTGTTTGTTAAAACAGTATGCAGGGTTTGTTGGGATATGCCAGTGAACGCTTGTTTTTTTACTTGGATTGGCCTCATTATTTACTGAACAATTCACTTGTGAATTTGAGAATTTACTAATTTCCAGCTGTAAATTTTACATTGTTAATGCATTGTCAAGTTTGATGGAATGATGTGGCAATGTATTGGAAACAGAAAATGTCTTTAATTAAAGTGTAAACTATTCAGACTAGGTGGATAGACTCGAATTGCAACATAACATATCTATCAATTCAAGCATTTTTGTTCAAGGATTAAGGCATTAATTAATTGACCAAACTTTTTTTTCTGCATTCATTGTTTTACTGTTTGCATAGGTGTCATAGGGAAGAATGATTCATAGATTAAACAACGCATCGGCCCATCGAGTCTACACCAACATAATGACTACTAAAAGTGTGCCAACCCCAAATTCCTGTACTTGTCCCATCCTTGAATGTTATGATATTTGAAGTACTCATCCCAATATTTTTTTAAAGTTTGGTCGGTTTCCAGCCTCCACTACCTTCCCAGGCAGTGCATTCTAGATACCCACCACCCCTTACCATAAAACTATACCCTCTCATGATTGACTCCTCAACCAAGGGGAACAGCTGCTCTCTATTCACCCTGTCCTTATCCCTCGTAATCTTACACACCTCAATCATACCCCCTCCTCAGTCTTCTCTGCTCTAAAGAAAGCAATTGTCTTACAATGTTTACAAAAATGGATCAGCCCCATTACTTATTTTCCTTTACTGAAAGAGATAACTAAGAATGGAAGGCTCAATAAACATGTGCTCTCTGGATAGTCTTGATTTTAATAAATATTTCTTTAAAATGTTTTAAGTGATGTGTATTTTGGTTTCAGTTGGGGAAAGATGTAAGGGGAAATATTAAATTGTAATCATTACTGAAGCAAATAAAAACTGCATCAACAGAAACACAGAACTCTCAAGAACTCAAAACAACACCCAGAATCCATTTCAAAAATCGGAGTCATTTGAAATTCCAGATTATAAACATGGTTTGCTATGCTACTGAGCATGTGTGTAAGGAGCCTTTAATTTGTAACTTTTGATCATATGGAATTGGTATCTGAATTTGTCAGGTTACAGAATATGTCCTCTCTTAGCATCTGTTGTATATGTTTATGTTTTATAAAACTTATTACTGTTCTTTTACCTGAGTGTTGACCTAACTTTTATACATGTTCCTACGTGCAACTGGCTCACAATTTTATGTTCTAAATAGAGACAAGAAATGCTGAAAATACTCAACAAAACAAGAAGCATGTTTGGAGATTAGAACAATCACCATTTCAAGTTGATTACCGAATGAATGTCTCCAGTATTTTTAGGTTTTGTTTAATTTCTAACCGATGCAGTTCTTTTGTTTTTTTAAATTCTTGAATGTCTAAAAGGATTTTTAAATGGGCGGACTTGTGGCAAATTAAGTACAGTGAAGTGCAAGGTTCATTAAAGTAGGAGGAATAAGGCAGGCACTTAATGCTTTCAAGGTATGAAGCTAAATGAGGTAGAGGGGTGAAGAGATCTCAGAATACGAATGTACATCTTACCTAAAGCAGTAGTGCAAGTTGATAAAGCTGTGCAGAGTGTTGGTATGTTTGGGCATCTGTGAAGAGAAATCAGAGATAATATTTCAAGTCCAGTGACCCTTCAGAACACATAATTTGTATATCTTTTTAGCACAAAGCTATGTCAAACTTAAATGAGTCAAAGTTTAGAATCCAATTGTATGGTATTCTTAAATGAAAGGAAGAGGAATTTCATAACTTAGAGAAAAAGAATAAACATCAACACACACACACACACGTAAAGCTCAAAGGGGAGAGTGAATTCTACAAGAGTGATAGTCAAGAATAGGCAATTTTATAAATTGAGTCCTTGTTGGCTTTTGACATGAGATCACAGTTTTTATTTGGTGTCATGTATTTTTGATAGTCTCAAAATTTGTAGGCATCATTGAGTTCTTGGTGAATGGATGGTTCTGCAATCTGCTTTTCTGCTGGGCACTGTTCAAGAGGCTGGAAGAAACAGGAAGAGGGAAAACAAACCTTTCAGTTCTAATCTTCCAAATCCATCATGTTTCTCTTTGCTCTGTCACAGAAGCTGATGACATTAAAATAGATCTTTTGTTTATTCCCATGTTTAATTCCCATAATTGTTTCTCCAAAACTGGAGAACATACTGGTAACTTTCATCCTATTGGTGTAACTTGTAGAAAAGTATAAATCAAACAAGAGACCTAGACCTGGATGACTCATTTCAGTCAATTTTAGTTTCAGTTCAGAATGGGTCTGATTTTCTTTTGCTTCATAACCTTGGCTTAACCTAGTCAGATGGTGACTCATTCCATCTCAAGTCAGTATTTTTATCAAAATCATTTTAATCCATAAATGAACACAGGTATTGAAATCAGATATAAGAACTCACAAGGGGAGACAATGGTCCAGTGGTATTGTCTCTGGATTGTTGATCTGGTTCTGGGCAGCCAGGTTCAGTTGAATTCAATTCATTAGAAATCTGGAGTTAAGAGTCTAATGATGATGACAAGTCCATTGTTAACTGTTGGGGAAAAGTGGTTCACCAATTTCCTTTAGGAAGGGATACTGCTATCCTTACCTGGTCTCACCTACACATGTCACAAGACCCACGCTGAAAGGACTGCAAATTAAGTACTTTGTCTCATTTTTATTCTTATGCTGGACTTCTTTCTATTATTTTTTCAATTTTGTACTAAATACTTAAGTATCTGTACCTAGATATCTTGTACCTGAGATAAATGCATTACATGTCCAGAGTGGGGTGCTGGAAAAGCACAGCAGGTCAGACAGCATCCGAGGACCATAAGCCCTTCAGCAGGAATAAGGCTTGTGGGCCACAGGGACTGAGAGATAAATGGGACGGAGGTAGGTTAGGGGGGAAGGTAGCTGAAAATGTAATCAATAGATGAAGGTGAGGGAGAAAGTGACAGGTCGGAGAGGAGGGTGGAGCGGATAGATGGGAAAGGTGATGGACAGGTCAGGAGGGTGGTGCTGAGTTGGAGGCTTGGGACTGAGATAATGTTGGAGGGAGGGAAAATGAAGAAACTGTTGAAATCCACGTTGATCCCATGTGTTTGCAGGGTCCCAAGGAGGAATATGAGGCATTCTTCCTCCAGGCATTGGATGGTAAGGGCTTGGCGATGGAGGAGGCCCGGGATCTGCATGTCCTTGACGGAGTGGGAGGGAGAGTTGAAGTGTTCAGCCACGGGGCGGTGGGGTTGGTGGGTGCATGTATTGCAGAGATGTTCTCTGAAATGATCCACAAGGAGGCGTCCTGTCTGCCCGATATGGAAGAGACCACATCGGATGCAATGGATACAGTAGATAATATTGGTGGACGTACAGATAAATTTCTGTCAGATGTGGAAGAATCCTTTGGGGAAGTGTAAATGCATAAGTGGTGGCATTGCAAACTTTTCACTGCAGTCGTAAAGCTAATCCAAGAGGTAATTAATTCAAGATTCAATGTGATTGACTCTGAACTGCCCTCTGAGTAATTAGGGATAGGCCTGTCTAGAATGTCCTTATTCCATGAATGGAGAAGACAAAAGTTCAATGGGACTAAAATCAGATTTTTTCCACTGTTATATCACTACATGATCTTTATCTTTCTTACACTAATTGTCAGACAACAATTGGATTAACTAATGTTGTTGAAATGATACAAAATGCTCTTTAAGGTTAATACAATAGTAATCTGGTGAAGCATTCAAAGCTGCAATATAATCTTTAAATAGCACCCTTTTGACACCCTTTATTAAAATTTAACCCCAACAAAGGCACCAATGGTGTGATCCTTGAATGATGAACTAGAACATGACATTTGTACAACAGAACCCCAATCTGACTTGCCACGGGTGCAAAAAGAATAATTTGGCTGAGTGGGAAGCAACATCTTAAAATCTGACGTAGGAAACATCAAACTTCTTGGGTACAATCTTTCTACCCCTTGAGTGGTGTGGATAATGACATGAAATGTCAGAAAATATGGTAAGATTGAAAATATCTTTTCATTAGTAAAAGTACACGTTCTGCCTTTCCCCTGAAGGTTTCAATGGCAAATTCCAAATCCCACTCATGAGTAGTGATGACCTTATTCCCATCTCATTATTAGCTCACCTCACCCCATTTCGAAGCAGCTTGAAATTTTCCTTTCCTCTCCCCAGAGGCAACAATTCTGGTGTTGAAAGTCAGTGTAGTTACCTGAAGCATTTGAAAGTCAGTGTAGTTACCTGGTGGATGTAGCTCAAAGCTTGTTTCTCTGCATTTCCATTTTAATGTCACTTCACCAGCATGTCTATGGATGCTCTACGGACTGCATCTTCATCCATTCTTTGTCCGTCAAATATGGCATTGGCAACTGACCAACCTCACCGCTTTATTATGGCTGATCTAAGTTCAACTCAAAATCTAATTCAACCCTTTGGGATTCCACTTTAGAGCTCAGGGGCACCTTTGACTTGCATGCTCCTGTCAGGGTGACGCACCTGTCTTGTGCACCTACACACAAAGCGTCTCACAGCTCTTAGCTTCATTTCTTCGGACTTACTCGCTTTTTGCTTACCTGGAGGCTATCAGCTCTGGTAGATTGCTCAGCATTTTAGGCAGAGAGCAGACAACATTAATAGTTTTAGAGGATGAGGTGAGCGAGAGCTGTTGTACATGCAATAGTGAAGTCAGTAGCCCATGAAGGTTGGTGTGGTTTGTGTACAGTGGCACATTTAGAGTGAGCGTGAGGGAGCAGGGAATGATGGTGACACTTATCTTTGAGAGCACAGTAGATCATTGACGGTTATCCGATACTGCATTTCTTCTGGCCCTGCAGACAGCACTAACCCAAGCTGCTCTCTGTGACCAAGCTGGCTTTAGCCTTCTCTGGTGTTCACTGAGTAAAAGATGACACTCCTCTCAACCACTCCAACCAGCAGGACCATGAAAAGATTGGGTGCCTCCCTTCAAAAAGCTTCCATTTCGGTTTCCAAACAGGACAGTGGACTAGCTTACAGCACCTGAAGTAGCATGCAGCTGAGCCTTAATTTTAAAATCGAACTCATTTGTCCGAAGTGGACATTGCGGGCTAGGCTCTTATTTAGTTCCCATCGCTAATTGCCCAGGTGGCAGGTCAGGGTCAAACACATTGCTGTTGATCTGGAGTCAACATTAGGGCATACAGGTCCGGTTGGCAGATTTCCCTCCAAAAGGGACATCAGTGAAACAGTTTCTTTACGATAATCAACAGCAGTAAAGTGGTCACCGTTAGGTGAGTTTATTCCCCATGATCATTGCTGAATTCAAATTTCAACATCCACCACAATGGAGTTCATAGCCATGCCTTAGAGATATTGCCTGGGGTTCTGAATTAGTAGTCCAGTAACATTATGACTCTGGCATCATAACCAAGTATGGCACCAGTGGCTTGTCTTATAAAATTTTGCTGCACTGGCAGTAATTTTGCCTCTCCTTTCGTATACCCACCGTGAAACTTACTGAAAATAACATTGAACCTAAAAATGGCAAAATCCAACCCGAGATTTGAAAGATTCTGTGGCTACAAAAATGCACCCATTTGGAACAGAGTCAACGTTAGTTACCTTTCTATAAATCTATGTTCTTTTTCTGACTTATCACTTCCCATTAAGAAGAACTGAATTTAAAAAGAAACCATCAGTTAAAAGTTTTTAAAGAGAATTATGTGAGGTATTATGTTCTGGCTTCATGTTTCACAGTCTCAGTGTGAGCCATTTCATCATTTTATACTTGGAGACCTTTTCGCATTTGACAGTAATTATATCGGGGCTCTCATTCTACAATATTAAATGACTGCTTATGAACTGAATATTTAAAACCTGCAGATTCTGGTGACACGCTGATGTGTACATCATTTATAATTTGACAATTCATACAATAGCATTTCAAAATCTGTTTATAAGAAAAGCTTTTTGGAGATATTCATCATTGCTGCATCATTTCTACTGGCAATGCTAATAATTGCAAAGGTGGCCTAAAATTCCCATTTCTCATTACCCGGAATAAGTAAGTTTTAGCTATGTGACAGGACGAAAACTTGCCCTAATCTCCAAAATAGGCGAACAAGTTTGAAGCCATTATTTGAGATGGCACCTTGGGTGTATCAGTGATAATATTAATATGTGCAAATATTATATCCCTGAGGTAATAAATTTCAGAAAAAATATGCTGAAAATCGAAGATAAAATGCTGAGTGCATTATAATATCGGATAGAGAAATGATGATGTGGAGGAGAGTTTAGGACAGGGGCTGTTTATGCCTGGAGTTCTTGTTCTTTTTTTTCGGAGATGGACTATCTTGTTTTCACTTTCTTTCCCTTAAAAAAGTCTGATTGAAACCATTACACTACGTGCAAGTAATTACATCAGAGTTATGAAGAAATATATGCTCTATGTTTTCAGAGGTAGTAAAATGGCAGTAGTTAATTGTTTTCTGAAATTGAGATAATCTGTATAATTTCTGTCAAATTTGCTCTTTCTATGTGAGGTTAAGGATTGATATAGAGAGACAGAAATTTGATTGACCTGCGCAATACACTATATACGAGATATGGCGATTAAATCATTTGAGTTCTGTGCATAATTTTGTAAAGTGACAACAACATGGGGAAAGGCACAATAGTAATTTGGATGTCATCTCCAATCAATTGCAAGTCTTCTCAGTATATTCAATGATTATCTGAATATAAAACAACAGGATTAGAGCAAAGGATCAAGTACTCTGATATGTGTTTTCGTTGTAATTATTTGTTGGTTTTGGAGTGTTCTATAATTGTGCATATGGAAACTTAACTGGATTTGCCTTCCAGATGAAAGAAAGGATACCCACATGGGAATTACAACATACAGACTCGTAATTCTTTAAATGGATATGAAGAAAAAAAAGGAGCAGAACACTCTCAGAGACAAATTATTTTTGATACTTGTCATTTCTTGTTCAAAATATAGACATAGTACGTATCCTCACAAGAAAGAGGTATATAGAGATGTACAGCATGGAAACAGACCATTCGGTCCAACCCGTCTATGCCGACCAGATATCCCAAACCAATCTCGGCCCACCCGCCAGCACCTGGCCCATATCCCTCCAAACCCTTCCTATTCATATACCCATCCAAATGCCTCTTAAATGTTGCAATTGTACCAGCCTCCACCACTTCTTCTGGCAGCTCATTCCATACACGTACCACCCTCTGTGTGAAAACGTTGCCCTGTAGGTCTCTTTTATATCTTTCCCCTCTCACCCTAAACCTATGCCCTCTAGTTCTGGATTCCCTGACCCCACGGAAAAGACTTTGTCTATTTATCCTATCCATGCACCTCATAATTTTGTAAATCTCTATAAGGTCACCCCGCAGCCTCCGATGCTCCAGGGAAAACAGCCCCAGCCTGTTCAGCCTCTCCCTATAGCTCAAATCGTCCAACCCTGGCAACATCCTTGTAAATCTTTTCTGAACCCTTTCAAGTTTCACAATATCTTTCCAATAGGAAGGAGACCAGAATTGCATGCAATATTCCAACAGTGGCCTAACCAATGTCCTGTACAGCTGCAACATGACCTCCCAAAGCCTGTACTCAATACTCTGACCAATAAAGGAAGCATACCAAACACCTTCTTCACTATCCTATCTATCTGTGACTTTACTTTCAAGGAGCTATGAAACTGCACTTCAAGGTCTCTTTGTTCAGCAACACTCTCTAGGACCTTATCATTAAGTGCATAAGTCCTGCTAAGATTTGCTTTCCCAAAATGCAGCACCTCGCATTTATCTGAATTAAACTCCATCTGCCACTTCTCAGCCCATTGGCCCATCTGGTCAAGATCCCATTGTAATCTGAGGTAACCCTCTTCGCTGTCCACTGCACCTCCAAGTTTGGTGTCATCTGCAAACTTACCAACTGTACCTCTTATGCTCACATCCAAATCATTTATATAAATGATTAAAAGTAGAGGACCCAGCATCGACCCTTGTGGCACTCCACTGGTCACAGGCCTCCAGTCAGAAAAACAGCCCTCCACCACCACCCTCTGTCTTCTCCCTTTGAGCCAGTTCTATATCCAAATGGCTAGTTCTCCCTGTATTCCGTGAGATCTAACCTTGCTAACCAGTCTCCCATGGGGAACCTTGTCAAATGTCTTATTGAATTCCATATAGATCACATCTACCGCTCTGCCCTCATCAATCCTCTTTGTTAATTTCTCAAAAAACTCAATCAAGTTTGTGAGACATGATCCCCCACCAACAAAGCCACGTTGACTATCCCTAATCAATCCTTGCCTTTCCAAATACATGTATATTCTGTCCCTCAGGATTCCTTCCAACAACCTGCCCATCACTGAGGTCAGGCTCACTGATCTATCATTCCCTGGCTTGTCCCTACCACCCTTCTTAAACAGTGGCACCCCGTTAGCCAACCTCCAGTCTTCCGGCACCTCACCTGTGACTATCGATGATACAAGTATCCCAGCAAGAGGCCCAGCAATTACCTCTCTGGCTTCGCACAGTGTTCTATGGTACACCTGATCAGATCCTGGGGACTTATCCACTTTTATGCATTTCACGATGTCCAGCACTTCCTCCTCTGTACTATGGACACTTTGTAAGATGTCACCATCTGTTTCCCTACAGTCTATATCTTCAATATTCTTTTCCACAGTAAATACTGATGCAAATTACTCATTTAGTATCTCCCCCATTTTCTGCGGCTCCACACAAAGGCCGCCTTGCTGGTCTTTGAGGGACTCTATTCTGTCCCTCGTTCCCCTTTTGTCCTTAATGTATTTGTAAAATCTCTTTGGATTCTCCTTAATCCTATTTTCCAAATCTATCTCATGTCCCCTTTTTGATCTCCTGATGTCCCTCTTAAGTATACTCCTACTTCCTTTATACTCTTCCAAGGATTCACTCGATCTACCCTATCTATACCTTACATATGCTTCCTTCTTTTTCTTAACCAAACCCTCAATTTCTTTAGACATCCAGCATTCCCTTTATCTACTAGCCTTTCCTTTCACCCTAACAGGAAATAATTCCTCTGGATTCTCGTTTACTCATTTCTGAAGGTTTCCCATTTTCCAGCCATCCCTTTACCTGCGGACATCTGCCCCCAATCAGCTTTTGAAAGTTCGTGCCTAAAACCATCAAAATTGGCCTTTCTCCAATTTAGAACTTCAACTTTTGGACCTGGTCTATCCTTTTCCATCATTATTTTAAATCTAATAGAATTATGGTCGCTGGCGCCAAAGTGCTCCCCCACTGACACCTCAGTCACCTGCCCTGCCTTATTTCCTAAGAGTAGGTCAAGTTTTGCACATCCACATACTGAATCAGAAAATTGTCTTGTATGCACTTAACAAATTCCTCTCCATCTAAACCCTTAACACGTTGTAAGTCCCAGTCTATGTTTGGAAAGTTAAAATCCCCAACCATAACCACCCTATTATTCTTTCAGATAGCTGAGATCTCCTTACAAGTTTGTTTCTCAATTTCCCCCTGACTACAATCCTAGTAAGGTTATCGTCCCTTTCTTATTTCTCACTTCCACCCGAATAATGTCCCTGGATGTATTTCCGGGAATATCCTCCCTCAGCACAGCTGTAATGCTTGCCCTTATCAAAAATGCCACTTCCCCTCCTCTCTTGCCTCCCTTTCTATCCCTCCATAGCATTTGTATCCTGGAATATTAAGCTGCCAGTCCTGCCCATTCCTGAGCCATGTTTCCATAATTGCTATGATATCCCAGTTCCATGTTCCTAACCGTGCCTTGAGTTCTTTTGCCTTCCCTGCTAGGCCCCTTGCATTGAAATAAATGCAGTTAAATTTTTTAGTCCTACCTTGTTCCTGCCTGCCCTGACTGTTTGATTCTCTTCTGTTCTCAACTGTACCAGTCTCACATTGATCTCTTTCCTCACTATCTCCCTGGGTCCCACCCCCCACCTTAGTAGTTTAAATCCTCTCAAGCAGTTCTAGCAAATTTCCCCGCCAGTGTATTAGTCCCCTTCCAATTTAGGTGCAATCCGTCTTCTTGTACCGGTCACTTCTACCCAAAACGAGATTCCAATGATCCAAAATGTGAATCCTTCTCTCAAACACCAGCTCCTCAGCCATGCATTCATCTGCTCTATCCTCCTGTTCCTGCCCTCACTAGCTCATAGCACCAGGAGTAATCCAGATATTACTACTCTCAAGGACCTCCTTTTTAAATTTCTGCCTAACTCTCTGTAATCTCCCTTCAGAATTGCAAACTTTTCCGTTCCTATGTCGTTGGTTCCAATGTGGGCAATGACCTCTTGCTGGCCCCTCTCCCCTGTGAGTACATTCTGCACCTTCTCTGAGACATCCTTGATCCTGGCGCCAGGGGAGCAACACACCATTCTGCCTTTTCACTGCTGGCCACAAAAACATCTGTCTGTACCTCGGACAAGAGAATCACCGAACACAATTGATCTCTTGGAACCCGATGTACCCCTCATTGCATTAGAGCCGGTCTCAAGACCAGAAACTTGGCTGTTTGTGCTACGTTCCCCTGAGAATCCATCACCCCCTACATTTTCCAAAACAGCATACCTATTTGAAATGGGTATATCCACAGAAGACTCCTGCACTAGCTACCTACCTCTCTTACCTTTCCTGGAGTTAACCCATCTATGTGACTGTATCTGAGACTTTCCCCCTTCCTATATCTGCCATCCATCACATACTGTTGCTGTTACAAATTCTTCATCGCTTCTATCTGTCTCTCCAACCGATCCATTTGATCTGATAAGATTCACAACCAACAGCATTTATGGCAGATATAATCTGCAGTAACCCATAAACTCTCCTTAAACTCCCACATCTGATAAGAAATACATATCACTCTATTAAAGGCCATTTTTGCTCCTTCACAATCTGCAGACCCGGAAAGTAACACTGTCTTGTTCCTCTACAAACACTGCCCTAGGTTAAATTAATAGTTATGGCTTATATTTTAAGTTTAATCAAGAGACATAACTCCAAAAACATATAATCAAGAAAGAACCCACTCTACTCACTACTACAGATTCTCTGTAGGCCACACTTAAAACAACCATTAACTTATCTGATTCTGTGTTGTGAACTTCGCCCAACAGTTCCTCCAAGAACAGTTGTGAATTTCACTGTTTGTTAATTTTCCCAGATGCACTCCGATGTCCAACGATACATGAATTCAAACAGCAAAGGCAGTAACTGTGCAGGTTCTCTCTCTCTCTCCTGCAATGACATCATCATGTGCTTCCTTTGTCTGTTCTTCTCTCTTTTAAAGCTGCTGTTGTTTTGACTTCTTTTTTCCCAAAGCTCCAAAACAATGCAACAACATATAAAACAGTACTTGCTGCTCCTGGAATTTGAGGAAATTACCTCCAGCACCTAAAATGCCTCAAAAAAGGAGCAGCTGTTACAGCCAGAAATTTTTCCCATCTTCCATCTTGGATTACTGTGTGAATATCATATTGCATTCCACATGAGAACTAAGCAATGGGACCGAAATTCCTGGGATTTGCAATTTTCCTATTATATTCTGGAAGGAAGCCAGCGAAGGTGGTGAAGGCCCAGTTACTCTGGACCTGCATTGTTTTGATTTGCATTTGTTTGTCAGTGTTCTTTCTTCCATTTTTGAGAGAAATGATGATGTGGAGGAGAGTTTAGGACAGGAGATGTTTATGCCTGGAATTCTTGCTATTTTTATTTCATTCAGAGATGGACTGTCCTGGAGGTTTGCATGCTGAGTAAGTAATGTGTGTTGGTGTTGTAAAGAGAGAATACAACCCCTAAAGGAAACTTTGGCCTCATCTGAAATAACTCTTCAGAGGCTGGCTTCAAACACCCTTTATTTACAAATGCCTTTGACAGTGGCACTGCATCTCACTGAGTCAGACATTGAGGAACCCAATATCCCTAACATTATCCTTTTATGTCAGCCAGGGCTCTCTGATTGGACCGGTCTAGCTGGCTGCCCTCATTACAATCATTATATCCTCAGGTTGTAATGATTGCAGAAACTATATTCTCTAATGCCCACCTTTCTGGGAGGATGCATGCTCAGATTGAAACCCTCATGTGGTTTTGGCCCTTTTAGCTCCCGTTTGTATTGTGTACTCTTGAGGGAAGACTGAAATGTTAATTTGTTATACCAACTTAAACTAGATTTTAAAATGAAAGGACAAAGGAGCATGCTGAGAAGAATATTTTATAGAGACTGGTAACCATCGTATGTAGAGAAATCTTGATTATCTGAATGACACAGGCCGGGAGTATTTTGCCAGATAATTGAATGTATGGATAATCGAATATTACAGTTTGGCCAAGCATCGGGACCTTGCAATCTTGCCAGATAATCCGAAATTTGGATAATCGAATGCCGGATAATCGATGTTCCTCTGTAACTTAGTTAAGGTACTGTTAAAGTAAGCTCAGACAATGTTGATAGGCTGTGGGGCATCACCGTTGAGGCTATTCGTGTTCCTGCCAGATATTAATGTTTGTATTTTCCTTTCCAAAAGAACATATATCTGACTCTGATGTTGTTTATTGCTCTTTCATTGCAATTGCAAATCACACAATAAGCATTGCCACAGAAGATGTCTGCTTCATTTAGTAGTGTTTGTATGCTGTAATTGTTAATTGAAATTTTTAAAATTTCCTTTGAGTGTGAGTTGTCAGTGCTAAGATGAAAGAGTAGATGCTTATTATTGAGGCTTCCTTTGATTGTTAGAGATTTGATGGTCTCAATGAAAGAGTAACCTTGACTTTGATTTCATTTGTGCCTGTGCTTCAGTTGTGTTTTTTTGAGTACTTGAATATGTAAGTGTGAATACTAATTCAGTGTTTATATTGATCCTAACATGGTGTTAATACATTTTTGCATGAATAAGCTGTTCTGTGTGAAGTGTAAGCTGATTAAAATTTGGATGTGCAGGAAGCTAATTAATCTATAGGTTTCATTTATAGGGGAGGCGATGGTCTAGTAGTATTATTGCTGGACTGATCATCCAAAGATCCAGGTAATGTTCTGGGCAGCTGTGTTTGAATCCTGCCATGGCAGATGGTAGAATTTAAATTTTATAAATTTCTGCAATTAAGAGTCTAATGAAGACTATTGAATGCATTGATGATTGTCAGGAAAAATGCATCTGGTTCACTCATGTCCTTTAGGGAAGGAAACTGCCATCCTAACCTGGTCTGGTTCACATGTGACTCCAGACCGACAGTAATGTGGTAGTAATTAGCGCTGCTTCCCTTGCAGTGCCGGGTACCGAGGTTCTGTTCCGCCCTCAGGAAGCTATGCGTGGTTTGTGAGTTCTCCCTATGATTGTGTGTATTTCCACTGGGTGCTCCAGTTTCTGTCCACAGGGCAGGTAGGATAGGCCATGCTAAATTGTTCACAGTATCCAGAGATGTGCAATGAATTGGCCATGGGAAGCACAGGATTATGGTCTGGGGAGGGGGGTGGAATCTGTGTGAGTTGCTGTTCAGGGGCATCATTGTGGACTTGATGGGCTGATTGGCTTGCTTCCACACTGTAGGGTTCCTATGCACAGGGATGATTTTAATGGCTGAATTTTGACCACAGGTTTCCCATTTAACTCTCCACAGGTTCTGTTTTATCCTTCAAATTAAAGCAAAATCCTGAAGATGCTAGAAATCTGAAACAATTGCTGGGGAAGTGCAGCGGGTCTGACAGTGTCTGTGGGGCATGGGATAGAGATAATGTTTTGAGGCTGGTAAGATGAGTGATACTGAACTTGAAGTGGTGTCTCTGTTTCTCTCTTCACAGGGGCTGCTGGACTTGCTGAGCTACTCCAGCAATTCATGTGTTTGTTTCAGCATTAACCTTTGCCTGCCAGGACTGGAGAAAGGGAAAGCTAGACTGTTAACACTGCTGTGAATGTGTCCAATGTTTTTACCGGCAGGTTCAATTCTCATTCCAGGAGTGGATGTTCAGGATAGGTATGTCCCTAAGACACCCCAAAGAGTTTGATTATAAATCTTTCCAACACATATCGATGGGTGGTAGTAAGAGGGGGAAAGAGACTCCTGGTTCATCATGCAATTAAAAGAATATTGGAGCCTTCCAATCACCATCCTTAGCTCTTGACCACAACAGGCTGTGAAAATGTACATTGCACATGCTCATATGTGTATTCGGACTCCTGGGAATGAGGGTGGCCAGTCAGCTGGACAGTTGATATGGGTTAGTTTGTGCCAACAAGATAGAACTCAGTTCCCCCATTCCCTGATCCCTATGGTTTTAACCAGGGGTGGTGACACATTGACTTGAACTTTCCTTCAGGTGGCCAACTGGAGAAGAGGGATGTTGGTTAAGAGTTTAAGTTGAGGACAAGACAAAAGGACATGGACCCAAAGGTAGAGGAACATCCCTCTGAGCTTTGGACTGTATTCAGGGTTCAGGTTTCTGAAGTGGGGTTTGAGCGCAGATCCTTCTGACTCCAAGATGAGGATTCTGCCAATGGAGTGAAGCTTGATGGGAAATTTGAGATCTCTGTACCTTGTACGACTCTGCACTCAGAATGGTGTCAGTGGGATTGGGTTAAAATTCACCTGGTGTGGGGAGACACAATGGATGTTCGTAGATCAAACATTTTACACCCTACAGGAATTTGTTGTCCTCAGATATGGTTCGGTTGACAATCGGAGGCTAATCCACTGCTACCTATTTCACCCTCAATACTAAAACTGAGTCTTATTCCAGGGGCAGCCCAGGTTACTTTTCCAAATGCATTGAGTCCATACAAAGGTCCACTGCTTTTTGTCATTTATGTAAATGGTTTCAATGTAAACATAGGAGATATGGTTAGTAAGTTCATAGATGACACCAAAATTGGAGGTGCAGTGGACAGCAGAAGGTTACCTCAGGGTACAATGAGATCTTGATCAGATGGGCCAATGGACTGAGGAGTGACAGATAGAGTTTAATTTAGAGAAATGCGAGGTGCTGCATTTTGAAAAGGCAAATCAGGATAGAACTCATGCACTTAATGGTAAGGTCCTGTGGAGTGTTGCTGAATACAGAGACCTTGGAGTGCAGATTCGTAGGTCCTTGAAAGTAGAGTCGCAGGTGGATAGGATAATGAAGAAGGTGTTCAGTATGCTTGTCTTTATTAGTCATTACGTTGAGTACAGGAGTTGGGAGGTCATGTTGTGGCTGTGCAGGACATTGGTTAGTGTGTGCAATTCTGCTCTCCCGACTAAAGGAAGAATGTTGTGAAACTTGAAAGGGTTCAGAAAAGATCGACAAGGATGTTGCCAGGATTGGAGTGTTGGAGCGAGAAGGAAAGGTTGAATAGGGTGAGGCTATTTTCCCTGGAGTGTCAGAGACCAATGGCTGATCTTACACAGGGTTATAAAATCATGAGGGGCATGGATGGGGTGAAGAGCCAATGTCTTTTGCCAGAGGTGGGGGAGTCCAAAACTAGAGGGAATAGGTTTAAGGTGAAAGGGGAAACATTTAAAAGGGATCTAAAGGGCAACTTTTTCTCACAGAAGGTGGTGCGTGTATGGAATGAGCTGCTGCAGGAAGTGGTGAAGACTGGTACAATTACAACATTTAAAGGCATCTGGTTATATGAAGTGTTTAGAGGGATATGGGTGAAATACTGAAAAATGGGATTAGATTCATATAGGATATCTGGTTGGCATGGACGAGTTGGAATGAAGGGTCTGTTTCTATGCTGTACATCTTTATGACTCTATGACTCTGAACTGTCCTTTGGGCAATTAGGGATGGGCAATAAATGCAGGTCTAACCAGTGATGCTATCATCCCGTGAATGAATAAAATAAAAAAATTCTCTTCAGCCTTCTCTTGGGGCAGATGAAAATATAGAACAGAATTGCAAAGATATTCAGGAAAATTTCTGCAAAATTCCTCAGTGGCTCCCTTGCCATAGAAATGTAACAAATTCAAGGAATCTAGAGTTACTGAGTTCACAACATTTAATATTAAAATTGGTGTCAATGAAAGATAGATTACTTCTTCAATCATTACATATCAGCTTGGAATAGTGATTTCTAACAGAAATAATTTACAACCTATGCATAAAACTGTCTCCATTTAAAATGTGGGAATGACTGTCAGGGGTATCTAATCAGTTATTTCAGTATCAGTAACAAGCTTTGTACATTTATCAGCAACCTCTCTGGAACTAAGACAAATGGGTATTCCTCAAACTCAGATTGCCAGGCTGTGGGGGATAAAGTGTTGGGGCTAGTCTTAAAATGCTTATACACTTTTCATTAGAAGGTCACTTTACATATCATGCTTCTCCAAACAATAGCCTTCTTCCCATCTCTTCATATAGTGTAACCATCTGTATTTGTGTATAAGCATGCTACCTCCCGAATTGAAACCTACCATCTGAATACAGTTAACACCCAAGTAATGCAAATTAACATTTTTTTCTGTCTCCTTCAGTTAGACTTCAAGTAAACAAAAAAAATATGAAAAAAAACCAAATACTTCTAAAGTCCGATAAAAGCATCATATTGAGACGATCCTTCTGCAATTCCTCCTGAACAATTTCTTTACCCATGCACTTCTTTTAACTTGCAGTTGGATGATGAATACATTCATGACAGGATTAAAAAAAATACTTAGAACATAGAACAGAGAAAAATACAGCGCTGTACAGGCCCTTTGGCCCTCGATGTTGCGCCGATCCAAGCCCACATAACCTTCACTAGCCCACTATCCTCCATATGCCTATCCAATGCCCGTTTAAATGCCCATAAAGAGGGAGAGTCCACCACTGCTACTGGCAGGGCATTCCATGAACTCACGATTCGCTGATTAAAGAATCTACCCCTAACATCTGTCCTATACCTACCACCCCTTAACTTAAAGCTATGCCCCCTCGTAATAGCTGACTCCATACGTGGAAAAAGGTTCTCATGGTCAACCCGATCAAAACCCCTAATCATCTTGTACACCTCTATCAAGTCACCCCTAAACCTTCTTTTCTCCAATGAAAACAGCCCCAAGTGCCTCAGCCTTTCCTCATACGATCTTCCTACCATACCAGGCAACATCCTGGTAAACCTCTTCTGCACCCGTTCCAGTGCCTCCACATCCTTCCTATAGTATGGCGACCAAAAGTGCACACAATACTCCAGATGCGGCCACACCAGAGTCTTATACAACTGCAACATGACCTCAGGACTCCGGAACTCAATTCCTCTACCAATAAAAGCCAGTACACCATACGCCTTCTTCACCGCACAATTTACCTGGGTGGCAACTTTCAGAGACCTGAGTACGTGGACACCAAGATCCCTCTGCTCATCCACACTAACAAGTATCCGACCATTAGCCCAGTACCCCATCTTTTTGTTACTTATACCAAAGTGAATCACCTCACACTTACCCATATTGAACTCCATTTGCCACCTTTCTGCCCAGCTCTGCAGCTTATCTATATCCCGCTGTAACCTGACATGCTTCCTCACTGTCAACAACTCCACCGGCTTTCGTATCATCCGCAAACTTGCTCATCCAACCTTCTAGCCCCTCCTCCAGGTCATTTATAAAAATGACAAACAACAATGGTCCCAAAACAGATCCTTGCAGAACACCACTAGTAACTGCACTCCAAGATGAACCTTTACCATCAACTACTATCCTCTGTCTTCTTCCAGCCAGCCAATTCCTAATCCAAACCTCCAACTCACCCTCAATGCCATACCTCCATATTTTTTGCAGTAGCCTACCATGGGGAACCTTATCAAACGCCTTACTAAAATCCATATACACCACATCTACCGCTTTACCCTCGTCCACCTCCTTAGTCACCTTCTCAATTAATTCAATAAGGTTTGTGAGGCACGATCTGCCCTTCACAAAACCATTCTGACTATCCTTGATCACATTATTCCTATCCAGATGTTCATAAATCCCTTACAATTCTCTCTAAGACTTTGCCCACAATGGAAGTGAGGCTCACCGGCCTATAGTTACTAGGGTTATCCCTACTCCCCTTCTTGAACAACATTTGCCATCCTCCAGTCTTCTGGCACTATTCCTGTAGACAACGAGGATGTAAAAATCAAGGCCAATGGCTCTGCAATCTCCTCCCTTGCTTCCCAGAGAATCCTAGGATAAATGCCATCAGGCCCAGGGGATTTATCTATTTTCACCCTTTCCAGAATTTCCAACACCTCTTCCCTACATACCTCAAAGCCGTCCATTCTAATTAATTGTGACTCAGTATTCACATTGGCAACAATGTCCTGTTCCTAAGTGAATACTGACGAAAAGTATTCATTCAGTGTCTCTTCAATCTCTTCAGCCTCCACATGCAACTTCCCACTACTATCCTTGACTGGACCAATTCCTACCCTAGTCATTCTTTTATTCCTGACATACCTATTGAAAGCCTTTGGGTTTTCCCTAATCCTACCAACTAAGGACTTTTCATGTCCCCTCCTTGCTGCTCTTAGCTCTCTCTTCAGATCCTTCCTGGCTACCTTATAACTCTCAATCGCCCCAATTGAACCTTCACGTCTCATTTTTACATAGGCTGCCCTCTTCCTTTTAACAAGGGATTCCAATTCCTTATTAAACCACTGCTCCCTCACATGACCCTTTCCTCCCTGCCTGACAGGTACATACTTATCAAGGACACTCAATCGTTGCTCCTTGAACAAGCTCCACATATCAATTGCGCTCTTGCCTTGAAGCCTACTTTTCCAAGCCATGCATCCTAAGTCATGCCTCACCGCATCATAATTTCCCTGCCCCCAGCAGTAACTCTTGCCCTGCAGTGCACACTTATCCCTCTCCATCACTAGAGTAAAAGTCACCGAATTGTGGTCACTGTCCCCAAAGTGCTCACCTACCTCCAATTCTAACACCTGGCCAAGTTCGTTTCCCAGAACCAAATCCAGTATGGCCTCAGCTCTTGTTGGCCTGTCTACATGTTGTGTCAGGAAACCCTCCTGCCCACATTGGACAAACACCGACCCGTCTAATGAACTCAAGCGCTCGCTTTCCCAGTCAATATCAGGAAAGTTAAAGTCCCCCATAACAACCACCCTATTACTTTCACTCTTCTCCTGAATCATCCTCGCAAACCTTTTTCTACGTCTCTAGGACTATTAGGAGGCCTGTAAAAAACTCCTAACAGGGTGACCTCACCTTTCCTATTCCTAACCTCAGCCCAAACTACTTGTGCCGGTGTAATCTGTTAATATTCATCATTAGCTACTACCACTTGATCCGTGCTATTTTCTTCATGTGTAATTTCAGGGATTTTCTAATAACTCTGTTTGCAGATGTCATTTCACACCCCTGCAGCTGGTGCGAATCGAACCTGGATCTCCTGACTCTGAAAATCAAAAGAACTGCAGATGCTGGGAATCAGAAACAAAAGAAAAGTGGGCAGCACGGTGGCACAGTGGTTAGCACTGCTGCCTCACAGCGCCAGAGACCCGGGTTCAATTCCCGCCTCAGGCGACTGACTGTGTGGAGTTTGCATGTTCTCCCCGTGTCTGCGTGGGTTTCCTCCGGGTGCTCCGGTTTCCTCCCACAGTCCAAAAGATGTGCAGGTCAGGTGAATTGGCCATGCTAAATTGCCCGTAGTGTTAGGTAAGGGGTAGATGTAGATGTAGATGTAGGGGTATGGGTGGGTTACGCTTCGGCGGGGCGGTGTGGACTTGTTGGGCCGAAGGGCCTGTTTCCACACTGTTAAGTAATCTAATCTAAAAAAAAACTGAAATTGCCGCAAAAACTCAGGAATTTGGCAGCATCTGTGGAGAGAAAGCAGGATTAATATTTCAGGTCCAGTGACCCTTGTGCTGAAGAAGAGTCGCTGGACCTGAAACATTCACATGAGCATTAATTTTTCCAGCAATTTCTGTTTTTGCCTCTTTACTCAGAGGTAGTGAACACTACCAATGTACCACAAGAGCTCCAAAGTGTCATTTTAAAGGCTCTGCCTCTTTATTCTCGGCTATTTGCCACATAATGATACATTTAAAGCACCTATTAGCTTTTGACTGGACATTTTTGGAATCATGTACCCATTTTCACTATTCTAATTTCTTCTGAGAGAACTGTGCTTTCACTGTCATTCTGTCTGTCTTTAATCTTTCTTTCCCTTGACACGTGTAATTGGTGTCTGGAGTATTTTGAAATCTGGTGACTTCTATTTGTGTCTCACTTGGCCCATGAAGGCTGAGGGGAATGTCTGTTTCCCCAGGATTTTCTTGAAGGCAGCAGACACTGAATCCAATCCATTCTCCAAGAGCTGAAAACTAGTTGGAGCCAGTTATCTGTCTGTGAAACATCTCAGCATATTCTCGTAATTTGAACATAAGTACCAATCCAATGTACCGGATCCTCACTTGAACTGTGCCAAGCTTTTCATCATAGTACAGATCCTTCCATGGAATGACTTTCTTTCTGTTTTCTGAAATTTGTGAAATGCTGACTGGTCCACTGTTCTTGTAGGTTTTATCTAGAAATTCGATTATTTTCTTCACTCTCCATGTGAGAGGCCTCCATCCCAAAATATTTCTATATCACTTTATGTAGTAAGCATCACCACAAAGGCAGCATGTTGTTTTCTTTATGGAAGAAGTGTTCGTCCATTCCCATAAATCAACATCATTCTTTCACTAAGTGTAAGGTAAAAAAAAATCAGAGGATAATCATAACGTAACAACTTAAACTAACATTTTACTATTTTTACAATGATTACTAGTAATTGTCAAGTAAGTTTGAGAAAAAAAATTGCATGCTCTGACTTCACCTTTGGGTGCCTGCATTCTGTTATCATGTAAGTACCTGGAAAGCTGGAATTGAAGGATAAAATACACCAGACCCTAGTCTTTAAATATGTACAAGTTTTAATTACAGAAAGACGTATTAAATACCAAGCACCTCAAAGCAGCATCCCTTAATTAAGTTTCTATTCAGTCAACTTATTTGGACTCGTTATAACACAACTTTGTGGCAGCTGGGACTTGATTTCAGACTTTTGGGCCCAAGGATAGTGGCACAATTACTGCATCACAGGACCTTCAACCAGCTTCAAATAGTCATTTTTATCAACTTGTGCAGACCCAGCCTGGAGACAGGTGGGACTTGAACTCAGATTTCTGGATAAAACCTACAAGAACAGTGGACTAGTCAGCATTTCACAAATTTCAGAAAACAGAAAGAAAGTCATTCCATGGAAGAATCTGTACTATGATGAAAAGCTTGGCACAGTTCAAGTGAGGATCCGGTACATTGGATTGGTACTTATGTTCAAATTACTAGAATATGCTGAGATGTTTCATGGACAGATAACTGCCTGAACTGCTGTGCTCTTCCAGCACCACTAATCCAGTATTTGGTTTTCAGCATCTGCAGTCATTGTTTTTACCTTGAACTCAGATCTCCTAGTCCAGAGGAAGAGACCCTATTACTTCTCCCCAACACTCCCTAAGTTATTTCTACTCATTCTACGTGAACATGTGAGCATTATTGGCTCACTGGTTAGCTCTGTGCCCCACAGCGCAGGGACCCAGGCTCAATTCCACCCTCAGGCAGCTGTCTGTGTGGAGTTTGTACATTCTCCCGGTATGGGCTTCCTGTCATAGTCCAAGGATGTGCACGTTAGGTGGATCGGCCATGCTAAGTTACCCATAGTGTTCAAGGATATGCAGAATTGGTAGGTTAGCCACGGGAAATGCAGAGTTATAGGGATGGGGTGGGTCTGAGAGGAATGCTCTTTTGAGAGTCGGTGTGAATTTGATGGGCTGAATGGCCTGTTTCCACACTGGAGGGATTCTATGTTATGGAATATTTCTGGGGCAGGTTGTGCTTGAACCCAGACCAATACATATCACTAAACCATAAGATCCTTAGACAGCTTCAATTGACATGTCCAGGTACAAATCCTTTCAACATAAGTTAAAACATAATTAATATATAGTTAACTATTATCAGATTCTAAACTGCAAAGTATATTTTGCTTTTAAATGATCTTCTTCTTTATCACGTAGCCACGTTTTTTGTTTTAGAAAGAGTCGAATTTTTCCATGATGCTGTTTGCATGTGTCACCAGGTACTTTTTAAGGCAACAGAATTCCCTTCTCGGAGAACTGAGAGCCATCATTCCTTTTGTAGTTTTATAGTTAGTTTTTTTTTAGATGAGGTGTTAATTTCAACCAAGTATTTATTTCAGTTACAGTATTACTAGAAATGATTTGATTTCCTTCATGCTTGTATGACTGGCTATGCATTACGATCACGCTGAAAGCTATGAAAACACATTTCTTGATGTAATTTCTTCTGAAAAATAAGGAAGTAATGAATTTCTTTGCAGATGCATAGTAACGCAAAGTCAATGAAAGATAAGTACCCAAGTATTGATCCCTGAGGGGTGCAGTCGCAGACAACACACTGGGTAAAAAATAGAGCTTTGTATTGCAAAATGCAAATGTGCTTAAGAACTCTTGAACCTGTTGTATTTAGCTTGATGAATGAATGACCTAAATAGTTACGTCAGAGGATATATTATCAAGGTCATTCTCGAGTTACTCACACCTATAAGTGTATGAACTGGCCAATATGTTGCATTAAAACCTCAACATCATTCCGTGCCACAAGTCCTTGCTTGCAGCTTTGCAGGTAATGTCAAGAAATATCTCATTGTTTGAATTAGGATTAGTGCTAATAGCCCTTGAATCACACAAATAGTTTGGTGATCCACTGAAATGATGTGCATCCACTGAAAATAATAGTTTTCCAACTGTTGATCAACTGCATTTCAAGTGAATAATTAGACTGGCAATGACAGTTGCTTTGAGGTGTATTTGCTAATGTCGAGGAACTTGTAAATATCTAATTTCTGAGTGAATCTGCTGCTTGAAATGAAGCCTTTTTAAAATTGCAAATACCAACATCCTCAATGACTTTTTGCAGTTTTCTAAGTTGTAAAGGAAATAAAATGAATAGAAATCAAATTATAGCTTTTGTAAGTTATGGGCAATATTTGTTTTAAAAATCATCATTCTCCATACCCAGTTCTGTCTCAATAAATTTGCCTATTGATTTGTTTCGAAAAGGTTACTATTTTCAAACAATTGTCAAACAAAGGAAATCAATGTTTTAAACAGTTGTGGAGCAGGAGAATCAGGTTTTCTACTTTATATTGGATATTCAATCATGTTAGCACCTGTTGGAAGGAGTCGACCATCAAGTATTGGAGACTTGCTGTATCATAAGTTTGAATTATAACAGTGAACCCAAAATTAGAGAGGACTTGATTCTGCTCTTCATAAAGTGGTCCATGTATTTCCTGATTATCAGTAAATATATTGTGCAAAATGGCTTTTCAAACATGTTTTACTTGTCATATTAATCAACTTGCTGTCCAAGACGAATGACTGCATTTGTCGAATGAATAGGAGACATTGTTTGAAAATAAATTAAGATAGAATTTTGATTCATCATAATTATCCTTTAGTTATAACATTATGACCAGAATTGTCTTAATTCTTCACCGATGAATGTTGTAGCATAAAGAATAATCGCTGTGGCTGATATGGGGAACTGATTCTGTATTCAGCAACTACGGTCTGTACAACTGCATTGACTCCCTGTGGCCAGTGCCTGGTAAGTTTGGGGGAAAGAATGGGAAGGGAGTTGTGGTCCGTGTGAAGGATCCTGTTTCTATCACTTTTTGGATATTACTTCTTGCCTGTAGGTCTTGATCTTTGGTATCATTTGTGTTTTCCACATGACAGCAATTCCAACACTGCTCAGATTCCAGCTTACACCTGTGCAGGTGGCCATGCATGCAGTATGCCTTAAGTAAATGTTAATTTGTACCTTAATTTATTGTCATTTGAGCTCACATTCACTGGCTCATGTTTTGAATTTTGATTGTTAGTTGGGTACATGGAAGGAATTCAAGATAAAATTGCTCTAAACTAATTACAGGGGATACGTTTACAGTCTGTCATGCCACACAGTTCTGCTTCATAAAGCAAATTTTTCCATGGTCAAAATACTTCTTGGTTGAAACACAAAAGACCTTTGACAATTCAACAATTTGCAAGTATAACGTGGGTGAATATTTTCTTTTCCGGTTGTTTCCTGTATTGCAGTGATATATGGGCTGTAAACTTTTGGCCCACAAGGGAGCAGACTATTCTGGACTTAGTGCTATGTAATGAGCCAGACGTTATAAAAGATCTTAAAGTAAGGGAACACTTAGGAGGCAGCGATCATAATATGGTAGAGTTCAGTCTGCAGTTTGAAAGAGAGAAGGCAAAATCGGATGTAATGGTGTTACAGTTAAATAAAGATGATTACAAGGGCGTGAAAAAAGAAACTGACGAAAATTGACTGGAAGCAGAGCCTCGTGGGGAAGACAGTAGAGCAACAATAGCAGGAGTTTCTAGGCATAATTAGACAGCCATGGCTGACAAAGGAAGTCAGGAAATGTATCAAAGGAAAAGAGGGAACCTATAAAGTGACCAAGAGCACTGGGACCTTAGAAGATTTGGAAGACTACAAAAACAAATAGAAGATAACAAAGAGAGAAATAAGGAAAGAGAGGATCAAATATGAAGGTAAACTAGCCAGTAATATTAGAAATGATAGTAAAAACGTCTTTCAATACATAAGAAACAAATGAGAGACAAAAGTAGAAATTGGGCCATTCCAAATTGATGCAGGAATGCTAGTAATCGAAGATAAGGAAATAGCTGAAGAACTTAATAAGTACTTTGTGTTAGTCTTCACAGTGGAAGACATGAGTAATATCCCAACAATTAAGGAGAATCAGGGGCAAAGTTGAGTATGGTAGCCATTACAAAAGAGAAAGTGCTAAAAAAGCTAAAAGGTCAAAAAATTGATAAATCTCCTGGCCCCAGTGGGCAACATCCTAGAGTTCTGAGGGAGGTGGCTAAAGAAATAGTGGAGGTGTTGGTTGTAATCTTTCAAAAATCACTTGAGTCAGGGAAAGTCTCAAATGATTGGAAAATCGCTATTGTAATCCACTTGTTCAAGAAAGGATCAAGACAAAAGATGGAAAATTATAGGCTGATTAGCCCATCCTTGGTTGTCTGTAAAATTTTAGAATCCATCATGAAGGGTGAGGTTTCTAAATTCTTGGAAATGCAGGGTTGGATTAGAACAAGTCAGCATGGATTTAGTAAAGGGAGGTCATGCCTGACAAACCTGTTAGAGTTCTTTGAAGAGATAACAAGTAGGTTAGACCAGGGAAACCCAGTGGATATTGTCTACCGAGACTTCCAAAAGGCCTTTGATAATGTGCCTCATGGGAGGCTGCTGAGTAAAGTGAGGGCACATGCTGTTTGAGGTGAGCTACTGGCATAGATCGAAGATTGGCTGTCTGACAGAAGGCGGAGAGTTGGGATAAAAGGTTCTTTTTCTGAATGGCAGCCGGTGACGAGTGGTGTCCTGCAGGGTTCAGTGTTGGGGCCACAGCTGTTCACTTTATATATTAATGATCTGGAAGAAGGGACTGGGGGCATTCTGGCAAAGTTCACCAATGATACAAAGTTAGGCAGGTAGTTCTGAGGAGGTGGGGAGGCTGCAGAAAGATTTAAACAGTTTAGGAGAGTGGTCCAAGAAATGGCTGATAAAATTCATTGTGAGCAAATGTGAGGTCTTGCCCTTTGGCAAAAAGAACACAAGGACAGACTATTTTATAATTGGTGAGAAAATTCATAAAGCCAAAGTACAAAGGGATTTGGGAGTGCTAGTCAGGATTCTCTAAGGGGTGACTTGCAGATTGAGTCCATGGTTAAAAAATAAAATGTAATGTTGTCATTTATCTCAAGAGGGTTGGAATGTAAAAGCAGCAATGTGCTACTGGCACTTAATAAAGCTCTGGTTAGGCCCCACTTAGAATACTGTATCCAATTTTTGGCCCCACACCTCAGGAAGGACACACTGGCACTGGAGTGTATCCAGCGGAGATTCACACGGATGATCCCTGGAATGGTAGGCCTAACATACAATGAATGGCTGAGGATCCTGGGATTGTATTCATTAGAGTTTAGAATGTTGAGGGTAGATATAATAGAAACTTACAAGATAGTGCACAGCTTAGAAAGGGTGGATGCTGGGCATTTGTTTCTGCCAGGCGGGGATACTAGGACCCATGGGCACAGCCTTAGAATTAGAGGGGTTCAACTTGGAATGGAAATGAAGAGACATTTCTTTAGCCAGAGAGTGGTGGGCCTGTAGAATTAAGGGATATGGGGAGAGTGTGGATAAATGGCGTTGAAATGCACATCAGCCATGATTGAATGGCCGACTGGACTCAATTGGCTGAATGACCTTACTTCTACTCCTATTTCTTATGGTTTTATGGCCTTATGGTGTCTGCAATTAGTGAAACATAAATGAAATAAGGCCACAGATAGTTGTTGTCTGGTTTCTCCTTAAAACAGTTTAGACAACTCTGACGAGAATGCTATGAATGAACTTCCCCAGGTGTCCCATAATACCAAAGCAGTATGAACACAACTGGTACCAATAATAAACAGTCCCAACATCATTTGAAACAAAACAAAAATCTGGAATTAAGAGTCTAATGGCATGCACCCAGCGCTGATTGTCAGACAAAACCCAGGTTCACTAATGTCCTTTCGGGAAGGAAACTGCTATCCTTACCTGGTCTGGCCTACGTGTGATTTCAGGCCCACAGCAATGTGGTTGATTGTTAACTGCCTCTGGGCGATTAGGAATGGGCGATAGATGCTACCTCGCCGGTGATGACCTCGTCCTATGTATGTATACATGTTTATGAAGGGGTGGAGGTTACAATACTCGTTAGTACTACACTACTCTTTGATATTATTTGGCCCCTTTAGGTTGCAATACTTCCCGGGTCTCTGGAGGTGGCTCTGGCTTTGCGGGGTTGCTTTCTTATCTGTCTCCTGTCTCCTGTCTCCTCTCTCCTGTCTCCTGTCTCCTCTCCCTCTCCCTCTCCCTCTCCCTCTCCCTCCCCCTCTCTCTCTCCCTCTCTCTCTCTCTCTCTCTCTCTCTCTGGATGGTCAGCTGGTTTCTGCCCATTGCCATGATGGTCTTCTCAGAAGGCTTCACGCCTTTCCAAGGATGTTTCCAAAAGGGGACTGCAGATAAACCCTGTTTTCATACCTCTTAGATGGTTTTCTGGAACTTCCTGTAGTTTTAGCCAATCAGGTAAATCCAGGCCCTGCAGCCCAACAAATCCAAACCAACCCTCCAAAGAGTAACCCACCCAGACCCATTCCCCTATCCTATTACTCTACATTTACCCTTAACTAATGGACCTAATCTACACATCCCTGAACACAATGGGCAATTTAGCATGGCCAATTCACCTAACCTGCATATTGTTGTTTTAGATTGTGGGAGGAAACAGACATGGGGAGCAGGCGCAAACTCCACACAGACAGAACCTGGATCCTGTCGCTGTGAGTCAGCCTTGGGTGGTTGTCTGTGTGGAGTTTGCACATTTTCCCCGTGTCTGTCTGGGTTTCCTCTGGGTGCTCTGGTTTCTTCCCACATTCCACAGGGGTGCAGGTTAGGTGAATTGGTCAAGCTAAATTGCCCATAGTGTTTAAGGATGTGTAGGTTAGGTGCATCAGTTAGGGGTTAATATAGATTAATAGGGGAGGGGAATAGGTCTGGGTGGGTTACTCTTCAGAGGGTTGGTTTGGACTTGTTGGGCCAAAGGCCCTGTTTCCACACTGTAGGGATTCTATGATTCTATTTTTTTTTTTTTTTCTTTTTTTCTTTAACCCCCACACTACCGCCTAAGTGCGGTAGTGCTTATTTTTTCCCCAGCACCCATGGTGTGTGTGCGCAGGTGTGAGACACAGTGAAAGGACACAAAGTGCGCAAATCTTTATTCAATTTCCACCACCAGGAAGATATGAAAAACACCCGAGTGGCCAGTGACAAGCACTGCCCTTCAAACCACAGGGCAATGCTGTGTGAGCAAAACAGTGAAGGGGAGGGATTCTATGATTCTATAATGTTTCTTGCAGGTTGAGCTGATTGTTCAGCATTAATGTCTGCTGAACAGTTTACTTAATTCTTTACCTGAGCAGATTCTCAACTGAGGGAGTTTAAGGAGATGCAACCTGCAGTATGTTGTTATTGAATGGGTTACTGTCAATAATTAGATTTTTGCTACTGAGTTACAGTTCCAATGTAAATTTCTGATGGTAAGCCTTTATCCATGATCTAATAATATGTACAGTCAAATTCAAAGTGCATAGTATACTTTGACTTGATTGTCTGACATGTTGGGGACAGTTTGATAATACTAGTAGAGACCAGTAACTTTTATTAAAGTAGAAGACATTTAAGTCCCAGTTATTTGTTAAAAGAATGAAAGTTTAAAAATGGAATTTTGTTTTAATATTCAAGAGACCAAAAAAAAATCACTGAATACCATATATCCATGTTAACCCACTACCTAAGTTAAACATAACTGGAAAATTGCAGTAAACTATAAAGTATACATTTCATATTAAATCAGCGATGCAACAAAGTCAAATCTGTGTCTGCAAAAATTAACCTGCGTTTCCTGTTAATTAAAAACCGAATGAACTGTGGATACTGTAAATCAAAAACAAAAACAGAATTTTCTGGAAAAAGCTCAGCAGGTCTGGCACCATCTGTGGAAAGAAATCAGAGTTTCGGCTCTGCTTGGGGGTTGAGGTAAGGGCATGGAAGAAGGCGCTTAGGCCCTGAAATGATTGAACTCAACACGGAGTCCTACAGTGTTCCAAGCAAAAAAAATGAGGAAGGGTCACCGGACCTGAAGCGTTAACTCTGACTTTTCTTCGCAGATGCTGCCAGGGCTGCTGAGCTTTTCCAGCAGCTTCTGTTTTTGGTTTTGAGTTTCCTGTTGTCTACTACTTCTGCACACCACAGTGTTCCATGACCAGTATGAGGTTTCAGGCTTGCTGCAGTGTTCCAGTAATGGTCAATGTAAGCTGGAAGAACAGCAATTCATCTTTTGTTTGGGGAAACTGCAGCCTTCAGGACTCAATTTTAGGGCCTAAGCACCTTCCATGTCCTTACCCCAAACCCCACACAGTATGCCCTGTCCTCATGTGGGCTGCTACTATAACCATCCCATTGTCAGCCACTAATGGTACCTCTTAGCAGCCATTGATTCTCCCAGATTGACCTTTATCCATTCCTTTGCCTGCCCAACTGTGTTTTTCTCTCTCTGGGCTCCATCTCCATGTCTCGTTTATTCCTTCTCCCTCCTTCCATTCCATCTATCCCAATCTTTTAAAATCAATTCTGATGCAGGGTCACTGGACCTGAAATGTTAACTCTGCTTTCTATCCACAGATGAACCTGATAAGTTTCTTGGGAAGTTCGGTTTTTGTTTTAGATTGTAAGTTTTCTGAGCAGTCCACTTGGTATAGGTCATTAAACTATTTTAGAAAGTCCTTTGAAACTCTTTCTTCCGTACAAAGAAATTCACCCCATCTGCTTCTAACATCCAGCCAACAGAAATGCACAACCAGTCAACATTTCACACATGGTCTTCAACAAAAGTTATACAAGTATCGGGAACCTCCTCAACTCAGTTTGGATGGCAAAGGTCCATCAATAACTTCATGTAACAGCAATTTATCCTCAGTGTTTGGATCTGACCTTTGATTTCTACAATACTGCACTATCAACTATAACTTTATTGAACTTGGACTGCTGCTGCTTCTAAAGCTTTAACCCATTGCAATTTACTTGAAAGCTTTAGTTGCTTTTCTGGTTTCCATAGAAATAGGAGGGTCATTGTCCTTTCTCTGTTTTCTTTCTCATTTTCCTTTTTTGGTTTCCCTTTTCACTGTTGGCTGTCTCAAAAATAAATAATGTTTGAAACCATGGAAACCTTAAATATATGCTGCATATTAAAGACATTTTGAAGTTCAGCTTCTGAAGAAATCTCGGGCTAATAACATGGGCCAGGCAGACAAATAAAAGTGGATTGAACAAATAATATTTTTTCAGAAATTGAGTTATTTAAACTGCATTGATTGAAAGCTAGGAAGACCATACTGGAGTCATCCAAGATATTCAGGACACAGACAAGGACTTATGCAAACAGTTGCTTGACTCACTTTGCATTAAATATTGAGAAATCAATACAAAGGGGCCATCAAATGCAAGACGGAGTTCAACTGAAGAGGAAAATGAGCAACAAAGGTAAACAAAAAATTGTGCAGGGTGCAAAATGAAGCTAAGGATAGCAAGTTAAGGAGTAAGGCTGGAGGAGGCAGTGGAAGCCTCCTCAAGAATGAAGGCAGCAGAAACGGTCTCATCGGGGAGAGTCAAAATGAAAGGAGCACTGGGATAATGAAGGGAGGAAACTGGATATTGATGTTGGGGATTAGAATGGATGGGTCAGCATTCTGGCAATGTCACCATCTGCACAATTTGAGCTCTGGTTTTCTGAGCTTGAACTGAGACTGGAGCCACTGACACATATATCTGAAGCAGAGAACGATGTAGAGAACATGCACACAGAGGTGGTCACACTGCATGTTAGAGGCAAGCAGACAGAATGGGACTGGGTGACTTCCGGGCAGTCTCAGAAAAACATGCAGGCAGCACAAGAGTCCCTACAGGTCCCACTCACACCTCTCAAATCAGTTTTCCATTCTGGATATTGGTGAGGGCAATTGGATGGGCTGGAAGAACCAAGCCATAACCCAGCTGCACAGACGGGAAAGAAGAAGAGCAAAAAGGGCAGTACTGATAGAAGATTCTTTAGTTGGGAAACAATTCCTGCTGATGTGCATCCACTTTCCAGGGAGCTGTTGTGACACTTAGATTCTGAAAAGCTCCCAGGTTTGTCAAATGTTTTGCTCTGCTGGTCATATGTTGCCCATCTCTTTGCTCCCTTTGCAACAATAACTGCCGCTCAATTTGCTGCACAATCAGGCTGTACTTATGTGGACTTATGTGAGTGGTGCATGTGTGACATAAACCTTATTTGTAAGGAACAATCCAGTATCGCAAAGATTTACAAGAACAACACCATGAACAAAGACTGAAAAAGGAGTACCATCTAACTTAGTTTCACAGGGTTTCATTCTCCAAAGTAACACTTTTTGGCAATGTGGTGACATAGTAATAATGTTAATGGACTAGTAATTTTGTAAACATTAACTCGATCCCCAGATTAATGTCTTGACAATATGGGTTCAAATCTTACCATGGTAGACCGTGAACTTTGAATTCAAGAAAAGGTTTAATGGTAACCACGTGATCACTGTCAATTGTCATAAAAAATCCATCCAGTTCACTCAAGCCCTTTCAGGAAGGAAACCTGCCATCCTTACTGCTCTCACCCATATATGACTCCAGACTTACAGTCTGAGACTCTGTTATGCCCTATGAAATGTCATAGCATGTCATTTATTTGTGTCAAACCCTTATCCAGTCTAAAAGAAGAACTTAAATGGATAGACCACCTTGTATGAACTTGTGCACTGGAAGTAACAACAGAAAATACAGCTCTGTCAACCTTGAAAAGTCCTCTTCACCCACATCTGGGGTATTATGCCAAAATTGGCAGAACTGACTCACAGAATGGTCAAACAATGGGCTGACGGATTCATACTGTCATTGAATTGTAATTTATAAAGTTCCGAACAGTACCATCACCAACCCTGGGAACATCCTGTCCCACCAGCAGGACAGGAACATCAGCAGAGATGATGGTACAGTGGTATACACGTGGGAAGTGGTGGTCCTGGGAAACCTCAACGTTGGCTCCAGATCTTATGAAATCTCATAGCATCAGGTGAGTCGTGGGCAAGGAACGCTCCTGCTGATCACCATGTACTGTCATTGCCCTGCCCCACTGTTGGATGATGACCATCACTGCGGACAAGCACTGCAGGTGACAAAAGCACAAAATATACTCTGGGTTGGGGACTTCAGTCAATGAACATCACATAAAGACAAGCAAGTCAGACAGTTCCAAACATGATCTTCATCAGTAAAACTGAACCCAAACAAAATGAGTAGAGGCACCAGTCCATTCTACTTTCAATAATTGGATCTGGGTGTCAATTAGGTCCTGCCCTTTCATGCAGAAGGAGATTTACTTCCTCTCCAATGTTGTTATCCTCCTTTTTGCAAGACTGACAGATTCAATTCCTCATCATCCTATTAAATCTTTCATTTGTGCAGAGCACAGCATGCCTAGATTGTATTGGAGGCACAACCTCCTACATCCCAGTAGACTAGTCCAAGCAGAAGTACCATATTTATAGCAGTCCTATCAAGTCCTCTACCATAGCCCAGATTACAACATATTCACCAACTTGGTGAACTATGCACCGGCTGAATGACCACCACATTACAACAATAAGGCAGTACCTACTGCAGTCTGATGCCCTTCTCATCCCTGACACACATCAATGATTCAAAGTTTCGGTGAAGATATGTTCCCCACAACAGTCAGGGCCAAAAGAAACTAGAAATTCTGGAAAATGTAATTAGAAATTTGTGACTAGATAATCAAAAAATAAAATGGCAACATCTATGTAGTTAACATTTGTTGACAATAGTGCTGTGATGTAAGTTTACAAACTGTACATTCACGAGTTTTCATTTTGGAAATAAATCTCAAACTGAGGGCAGATTAAAATCTGGTTTCCTCTTTCACCACTTGTTTATCAGAAGTTGAATGCTGCACACAGGGGATGATTTCAGCTTGTGAATAGGTCGGCTCAGCACATTCAACATTAGGTGACTGAGTTGCAGCTGCCCGTTGCACACCTCCAGAGAAACACCTTTGAATATTGAGTGGCTGCATCAACAGCAGTCACATTCTGGAACAGAGTTCAGAAGAGAGTTGCAAGTGAATAGAAGTGAGTGCAGGAATTGGTATTTTGAACCACTGTGGAGGTAGAATGAAGACTCCTGCTACTCCAAAATACCAAAAAACATATTTTTGTTGGAAGCCTCCATCAGTCCTCTTTAGCATTGCCAGCCAGGCTACAGATAGAATTGGTTGTCATGCATTTAGCAGGTCTGTCTTCAGATATACGCATGGCTTCTGTAGATCTTTTGAGTGGCTGTGTGGCAGCTTAGAGGAGACATTGGATAAAGCCTACTTGAAATATGTATTCACCCCTATACTCAGCCATGTTAAAGACCCAATGCCTTTCTCAGGCTTGTTCTATGAGACCTACAGTCCAATCTTTACCAATATGGTGGGTAATGTATTTTTGGTACAAAGTGTCTATCTGCATCCTGTGTCATCCATATTAGATATGCATTCTGAATATTTTTGTGTCCCTTTTGCAGCTGTAAAACTCTACATCAATGGATGTAGAGTTGCTGTTTGCCAGAATGTTTTTTACCACTGAATTCCTAATTCATGCAGTCACCCTCTGCTGTGGAGAATTCCATGTAATTTGTGGCACTCAAGGAAGTTACCACTTGTGCATTTCGTAAAATGAATGCGATTTCACTTCATCACTGCTGTAATTGTGAGCGTCATGACCTTTAATCTGTCTGACCATGATGTCAATACTGATATGTAGAAAAGCTTTTCAGCGTCTGCTGCTGTTCGTCATTTTTTCTCAAGGAAAGATAAAACTAGTTCCCAACAAAAAGCCTAAATACTTATGTTTTGCCTAAAAACTGAGGAAAGAATCTCTAAATTGTGATTGTTATGTGTATCTTGTTTGAGAGCTGTTCCAATTTCTTTTGTAAATAATGTGAAATATTCTTCTCAAATTACTAAGTGTACTCAGTAGTGACACTACCATATCGATCAGTAGAAGTGCTACGTTGTAGGGTTTGAAAGGTCAGCTAGGTTTTGGATGCAAACTCTTTTCGAAATGGCTCTACTTTGATTTTTCTCATTTATACAAATTCACAGTTATTTGTAAATACCATATGTGAAGATTATTGACCATCAGCAAAAGTCAACATCGGTTACAACTAAGGGGATTATGGCTGCAAACTTCAAGTAAAATGACACTTTGGTTGGTTAGTGGATGTGAGATAGGAATTTGAGTGAATGCATAAGGAAACTGTGGAACAAAAACAAAGTTATTCATGTTGAGGATCTGGTAGTTCCATAATCAGTCAGTCCATCTTGATAAAATTATCCGTTACGACAATAATTGTGTCAAAAAAGAGTGATTGAAGTTACATTGAACTTTATAAATATTTTTCCAATAATACTCCTGAACATTGAGAAAGCACTTCATTGGATGTTGGTGCTGTCATTGATTTTTGTGTTCTTTCCACATGAATGCATTTCTCACTGCTGTTCATAGTTCTGCTTTTCAACTTTTTATGCTCTGTTTTGCAGTTTTAAATGCCTTTCTGATGAGTCGATTGAATAGCTGCTTGTAAAGTTATTGGCTTTATCTGAAAGAGATTAAGGGGTGAGATTTGTTTTGGGTGGTATGTCTCTCTACAACAGTGAATTAACTCCCTGTGGTTATATTCTGCCCATTAGTCTTCTTCATGGTCATGGACTCCTGTGGGAAAGAAAGCAGAAGTAATATAAAATTGGGTTACTGATTCATTATAATTGAAGCTGGAGTGACAGAACACCAGGAAAATTTCAGTTGTTCAGACAGAGCCAGCACGGATTTCTAAAAGGCAGATTGTACTTGATTAACCTAATTGATTTTTTTTTGATGGAGTAAGGTAGCAGGTTGATGAAGAGAAACTGATGAAGGAAAAGGTAATGGAGGCTTTTTCGATAGATTTTAAGAAAGCCTTTTGTCAAAATATCACAAAAGGCTTGTTTAAAAAGAAAAATGGCTTCTTGAAATAGGAGGTTGAGTGTCACCTTGGAGACATGCCAGTTGGACAGAAACCAGTGAGATGTGGTTCGTTGGTTATTTTACAGACTGGTGGAAAGGAGGTAGTATACAGTTCAATCATATTATGTATATTTTGTCATACACACAAAATTCACAGGAATTTGTAAACACCATATCTGACCATTACTGACCATCATCAAAAGGCAAAATTTGATATGACAGCCAAGGGAACAATGGCCACAAACTTCAAGTAAAATGTCATTTTGATTTGTTAGTGAGATGGAGAGTTGAGTATATGTGGTTTATATTTTGATCAGAAACACAGGAACCATCTGAGATGATTTGGATAGATACACTGTTACTAATTCTTCTTACTATCATTAGACTACTTTAATGATACCAAGTGAGGAAGGATCCCAGGAGAGAGGCTTTGTCTTGTTGAACAGTGTAGGTCTATTACATTGTATTTAATAGCTAGCTATGTTACATCTGAATTATAGCATAATCTCTGGTAAGACCTCAGAGCACAGTCAAGAGTATTTACACATTACTATTTAGCTACATTGAGAATAGTACCTAGAACAACACCTTCAAGGTTAGTATACTTCATTTCACACTGGTTATATCCTCCTGGGAACAGTCCTTTATATCCTGATGGGTAGAACATATCTTTTGATATCAGTTAACCCTTTCAGGTGCTGAATGTATCATAGAAAATGAGACATGGGTGGTTCTTCAGTGTTGTGCTCAGAAAAACAATGACTTTTATGTTAGAAAACAGAGCAAGATTTCAAATTTTCCTAATTATTCCAAAATCAGAGTGAGGATTATAAGAATTGACTACAACGACTGTAGATAGGCCAGTGAAATGACAGATGATTAACAGAGAGAAGTGTGTGTTGTTGGATTTTGGTCGAAGATATAGGAAGAGGTAATATAGATTATTGGCACAATTTTAAAGAGTATACTGGAACAAAGGGCTGTCGGCGTGTTTGTGCATCAATCTTGATGATGACAAACCATATTCAGAGGGCATTTTTAACCTAACATATCAGAGCTTGTCTCGATAAGTATAACTATTAATTGCCTGTGGGAATATTTGATTAGGCCACACCCAGTATGTTGCATCCAGTTCTGTTTACCAGACTTTTGGAAAGTTGATAGATACAACCATGATTAGTTCAAGGTTAATTTGGGAAAGGTGGATTCGTTACTTGCAGTAAAGGAGATTGAAGAGAGAGAGTTCATAGCTGTGCACAAGGTCCTGACAGGTTTACATAATTTAGACAAAAAATGGCTGTTAGCATTAGTTGACAGCACAAGGAGCAGGGGTTACTGATTTGAAAATTTGTGCAGAAAATGTGGGGCAGATGTGAGGGTGGTGGAAGGAGTGACAATAAGAGATCTCAAATGGAAATTGGATGAACACTTGCAGAAAATACTGGGCTACAAGAATAGAACAGAAGAATGAGCTAATTAGATTGCTCTCTGGAGAGTGTGCAAGGACTTAATAGATTGAATGGCCGACTTAATAGATTGAATGGCCTCATCTTTTGAGTCTGTGACTTGGTCTTGCTTCGAGAACTGAGGGCATGCAGTTGTTGGGTGAGGCAGTCTAATTCTTTTTACATTTTGTGCAAACCTAATGGGTTTTGTAGTTGAAAGTTTACATCAAATCTGCAGTTTAAAACTTGCAGTTGCTAGCCTTAAGCAGGAATGTTTTTAAAGGTTCCAGTGAAAGAGCAGCTTAATTAAGAAAGAGCTGCAATTAGATCCTAATTGAGTGAGTCAAATAGGCCTCTTGTGTTAGGAATGTCTAAAACTAGCCAAATTAATGTGATGTAACACTTGGGTGTAACTTACAATACAGTCCTGGAATTAAATGTTTCAGAGAGTTAAACAGAGGAAGGGAAAGAAGTGTCCTGTTTCTTTTGTCTATAATTTTTCAGGTTCTAGGAATGATTCTAACTCTGTTACAGGAGAAGAAGCTGGTTAAATGTTAAGTATTTGGAAAGCAATTAAGGTATATTCTAAGGTTCAAAATATCTGCTCATGGTAATGTTAGTAAGATATACAACAACATAACTAAATATAAAATGGAATACACTGATTCATTATTTCCTTACAACACATTAATAATGGTAGGACAGGTGATATGTTACAATTCCTAGAGTTGTCACAGTTCCTGGATGCCGGTTTTGTCTAGAGCAGGTATTGTTGATTGTATTGATGGCTATTGCAGGCTGCAGCGCAATATAGACAGGATGCAGAGCTGGGCTGAGAAATGGCAGACAGAGTTCAACCTGGATAAATGTAAAGTGATGTATTTTGGAAGGTCAAACTTGAATGCTGAATATAGGATTAAAGACAGGATTCTTGGCAGAGTGGAGGAACAGAGGGATCTTGGTGTACAAGTACATAGATCCTTCAAAGTTGCCACCCAAGTGGAAAGGGTTGTTAAGAAAGCATATGGTGTTTTGGCTTTCATTAATGGGGGAATCGAGTTTAAGAGCTGCAAGGTTTTGTTACAGCTCTACAAGTCCCTGGTGAGACCATACTTGGAATATTGTGTCCAGTTCTGGTCACCCTACTATAGGAAAGATACAGAGGCTTTGGAGAGAGTGCAAAGAAGATTTACCAGGATGCTGCCTGGACTGGAGGGCTTGCCTAATGAAGAAAGGTTGAAAATAAGCTAAGACTTTTCTCTCTGGAGAGAAGGAGGAAGAGAGGAGACCTGATCGAGGTATACAAGGTAATGAGAGGAATGAATAGAGTCAATAGCCAGAGACTTTTCCCCAGGGCAGGATTAACTGGTACGAGGGGTCATAGTTTTAAATTATTAGGAGCAAGATATAGAGGGGACATCAGAGGAAAGTTCTTTGCGCAGAGAGTTGTGAATGCGTGGTGTGGGATATAGGTAAATTAATGTTACTTCTGCAATTCTGCAATTCCATTTTACAAAGTAAAATGAACTCACGCCAGTGTGTAATTGTTTTAGCCAAGAGCTGAGTCAACAAGAATGGAAACGATGTGGAGGAAATATATAATTGTTTTTGTATTAGCTAAAATTGTATGTCAGAATGAAATGTGACTGCAAAACAATGGTAGACATTACGGACAAGTAGATAAGATGTTGTGAGGGGATGAAGTTAAGCTAGATACAACTGTACAAACAGTAGGTATAAACATCATCTGTTTCCCACTTTTACAGAGACAGAGGAACAAACCCCAATTAAAAGGGTCATAGGGATCAGAATGTCCTTGGGAATGGCACAGATGGAGGGGGTAGATAATGATGAAGAAAGAATATGCCCAACAATGACCTATAGCGGGATGAGGTCAAACGGCCTTGTTAGGCCAGAAATAAGCATTTTGTCACTGACAAGGCCGGATAAGGCAAGAGTTAAACAAGGGTAATGGGAGCCGGTCTTAGGGAAGTGGAAGATGTAAGCAGGGGAGGAGCAATGTAAAACAAAGAAACCAAATCATATAAATATTGTGTATGAATTGAATTTGGTGTGTGTATGTCCTCTGCCTTATAGACACTGGACATCACACCCACTTGCAAGTGTAAAATAAATGACACTACTGATTCAGATCTTGTCTCGGACTGAAATTATTGAAGTGAGTGAGCTTTGTTTCTCACAATGGAATGTGTTGGTGGTGGTGGTGGTGGAAGCAGAGTCATTAAGGACATTTAAGCAACTGCTGGACATGCACATAGATAGCAGTGAGTTGAGGGGTGCGTTGGTTAAGTTATTTTGTTTTATATTAGGATTAATAATTGACACAACATTGTGGGCCAAAGGGCCTGTTTTGTGCTGTACTTTCCTGTGTTCTATGTTCCATGTTAAGTACATCTGTAGCAAGTGTTTGAAGTTTGAGCAGCTTTGACTCAAACCTAATGGATGCTACCTTTACATTTTAAAGAATGATTATACAAGAGATTAGATGTTATGGTGGATTTACTCCAGTTGGAATAGGAGTTGAAAACTGCTCTGTTGATACCAATCTGATCCACATTGGCTGTTCATGCAACTGGAACAACTGGCCCTCTAAAGAGTCCATGCTATTGTGATAAGTTACATTTTTACATGCAAGTTGCAGCCTCGACATCTGGAGCATAATGGAGGATGCTCCAACTTTCTTTCTGTCAGATGGCTGACCAGGAATTGCTCCCAAAATTACTGTCTACTGTTGGCATGTATTAAAAGGGTTTATAGGTTGATACTTGTGATGTTCTGCTCCTTTAACAAGTTGTCCTTGTTTTTTTTGCAGAGAGTTTGCAAAAGCAGCGATTCTGAAAAGTCTGGCTTAGATGGGCTTTAGGGCCAATTTGATTATAGCTAATAGATACTGCCTCAGAAAAAAATGCCTTCAAGTTTAAAAAGAAATACACTTTGGACAATCAAAGGGAGTGGCCAGTTCTCTCAGCTCAGCTTTTCTCGAGTTTGATTTGGTCTTTTGGCAATCTGGCTATTCACTGAAAGCAATGTCAGGATTAGAGTGTTGCTGGAGAAGCACAGCAGGTCAGGCAGCATCCGAAGAGCAGGAAAAATCGACGATTCGGGCAAAAGCCATTCATCAGGAATGAGGCTAGGAACCTTGGAGCCTCACTGAAAGCAGTCAGGCAGTTTAAGACTGCTGGTCCAAGAAACAGCTACATGGGAGAAGGTGTTCCATGCTGAATCCCTCTGCCATCTCTCTGTCCTGTTCTCTCCTGTAAGACCCTATTTTTGACTTTACCTTTTGAGCCAAAGGGGGAATGTTGCAAGTATTTGGAACAGCATCATTAAGTTGGGATAATCTGTCAGACTTTCAGATAGGTTACATTATTCGGCATTCTGTTCTCTCTTGTATGTTTTTCATTCAGTAATCTTGTAAATAACTGCTGTTTTGTTAAAAACTAAGTGGTTTGACGAGCTACTTCTCTCCTGGAATATCTGCATGATATCTGCTTAAAATAACTGACAAAGATAGTGTCCGGGTTATTTTCTTGAATGTTTTGAGGGGGTCTGGCCTGGTTCATAACATACTCAACTTCCTTTTTATCTGTGGTATGATTACACATTTCTTGGCCATAAAATTTGAGCCCAGGACTTGAACCCAAAATGTATATGTCAGAGGGAGAGATACTACCAAGTGTGCCTGTAGAACACCTTGGAAATGTTATGCCACAGCAATACAACGATATAAAGCAATGTACACCTGGAGCAATGTGAGCACTTCAGGACACTATACTTCAAAAAGGATGTATCAGCTTTGTAGATATTGGAATGTTGACTTATCAAGATAGGAAGTGATCAATTATAAGGTGATTACCTTGAAGGTACAAGCAATCTGACTGAAGTTTTGAGATATTAAAGGGAATCGATAAGGGTGAGAAATTATTTCGGAGCAACAATCTGTGAAATAGCTGTGCTGGGAGTCGAGAAGTTGGGGACATAGTCTTTAAAAAAACCGACTGTTCAAGGATGAAGTTAGAAGATGAAGTTAGCGAAAGTTGACAATATTTGAATTGTTTTCTGCAAATTAATGTAATTTTGAATGTTAGTTTTAAATCAGAAATTGATAGATTTTTGTTAATCTGTTATTAAGGAACATGCAAGAAAAGTGATTATATAGAATTAAGTCACCAATCAGCCACAATCTCATTATCCAGTCGAGCAAGATCAAGGTGCTAAATTATCAACTCCTGTTCTTTATCATTTGCTTATTTTGGACGAGCAATCGACAACCTATTTTTGTGTACAGAGGTCTCTGACCATTCCTTTTGAGTTGAAAAAGTACGTAGGTGAGAAATTCAGCGATTTTTGTGGAATGCTACGAAAGCCCTTCAAGTTCCAATTGGTGACCTGCTGTGTATGAACTCTTATGGGTTGTTGCAAATGTTGATGTGTGCGTGCACATGCAGTAAATGCCCACCAGAAGTACCTGCAGCAGGCAAAACATGGTATCTTCTGGTGTACAAAGCTGCATTGATACAATATCTAAGCATGTGTTAATCAGCAGGACCAGGACATCTGCTGAATCATTCAATGTACTGGGAACAGTGTGTGGCAAGATAGGGCCAGAATCGGATGTGAAGGTTGCCGTTGTCCAGTGTTATCTAAAGTCGACATTGAGGACTTGTTGCTTATTTTGTGAATTAACTTTTAATGGTCGCTGCCAAATCCTGAAGAAGGGTCTCTGGATTCATAAGGTTAATTCTGTTTTCTTTCCACAGAAACTGTCAGAACTGCTGAGTTTCTCCAGCAATTTCTGTTTTGGTTTGTGCCACATTCTATATGTTTAGTGCTTTCTGTTATTATTTCAAGTTGCATACGTTGAACTCATACTGGAGGACTTTGACCTGTTTTAATGGCTCCTGAACAGACAGGGTTTGCTAGTAGACATTCCTGTTGCAATAAATGAACAGATGCTGTGCAGAGTAGGTCAAGCTATTACAAGAGGGAGGAAAATAAGTGAGAGGATAATTCGATGCAGCAGGCTACAGTCGCCCAAGTTGTTCAAGAAGTGATTCTCCCTGAATTTCTGTGAGAAACAATCTGTGAAAGAGCAGTGCTTCAGTAAGATTGTCCTCACTGAAACTTGTCACCTGCAGCAGCTACAAGTTGCATCGTAGGTGTGAAAATAGTTCTGTTGATTAATTTTGTGTCCAGTTCATTATATGCTGGAACTGGAGAAATTTGCAAATATTTTACCAGTCATTGTTTAGTAAGGGAGATCACTGAGGCTCTCTATTCAAAGAGAGATATCGAACATACTCAGGTAAAAATGTTGACCCCCCCCCCCCCCGCTATTTTTGGCCAAAAAATCTAGAATTTTCCACATATCTCATGTAAATGTTGACTCTAGTTCTTCACAGATAACAGATCAATGTTTGTGAGTCAATATATCATCCTGTACATAAATATTATGATGAGGAAATGAATTTTTTTATGCTATTATGTGTTTTGATGTATGATTCACACCAATCAGGTCAGAGTCAGGTGACAACCTCCCTGTGCATACAGCTCACCTTACCATAATTTGTTGTGTTTTTCTTTTTATTTGTTTAGCGATCAATTGGGCTTCTACTTGTGATATGGTATTGCAGCCCCTCCAAACGTAGTATCCATGTAATAGTTGACCCTATAAATATAACTTTAAAAATTAGTCTAAAATTTTTGACTTTTACATGAATACATAAAGTAAATATATGTAATTCACTCTTGCCATAAACCAGCAGGGAGGGTAAGCTGATGCTTTTGTGAAAAAAGCAAATTTCCTGTGGTGACATTGGCTACATGTAGATTATCCTGTGCCCCCTGCTTTTCAAGACTGCTACATATAAGAAGTAAAAGAGAATTCCATTTCCTCAGATTCAGTCGGTGTGTGACCTAACCTCAGTGCTGGTATCTTGGCTGCACACAGCTACATCCATTCTACTGTACTCTATTGGGTTAATTGCATTTCAGCCAAAAGGGCAATCCAAAAAGTGGGGAAAAGATAGTGAGGCTTATCCACTGATAACATGGCTGATGGTTTTGGAGCAAAACCACTATGTACAATACATGCATAAGATAAAAACCTTGCTACCACACAATGTTTGAGAGAACAAACTATATGCGAAATGCAGAACGATTCTACTGCCTAAACTGTTGTGAAAAATTCCTATCCTTGCTACAAGCTGCACCCTCTCTCAAAGCAGGGACTGCCCTTGGCACCAACTTTATGGTAAGCACCTGCAGAGAAAGAGGAAAAGAAGACAATGCCAGACAGCGCCTTTCTGCTGGCATTGTCTGTGAAGCACTCATCTGAGTATAATATCAGTCACTATAATAAAACAAAGAACTGTAGTTACAGAAGAAGGGTCATTGGGCTCAAAACATTAACTCTGCTTTCTTCCCGTAGATGCAGCCAAACTTGCTGAGTTTCTCCAGCAATTTCTTGATCAGTAATTGAAACCTTAATTTGCCATTCCGTAACAGTTCCACACTTTACCTTCAAAGCTTCACTGGCCATAATGTGACAATAAACTGCGCCAGAAAATAAACGCCTCAAACCAACTAGCAACAAAATGAATTTATGTTGCCTATATAAGACATCTATTCATTATGTACATTCCATTTGTGCCTGTCTTCTGTGTGTATTTGCCTGCCCTAGTGTTACTATGAGAAAATCTGTAAATAGGTGTGACAGCCATTGACAGTGTGGAGGCACGTATCAGTATTATTGATTCGTCTGGGAGAGCTTTCCAGAACAGTTTAGCAGTGAAACGATTGCTCTTTGCGTTTCACAGAGGGAACCTAAAGAACATCCGAAAATGTTCACAAACCATTAGAACTCATTGACAGCAAAGGGCTTGAATCATGGGAAGGCTTGCACGTGATCACTTTTTGGCTGGCTGCTGGACATATGTAGCTTCTGCTCATAACTGTCACCATTTGTCTGGTGACTGAAAAGTGTAGTTCTGTCATCATCTCTTTGCTCAAATCATGCCCCCTATGCAATATTAAGGATCACCAATTAATCAGGATGGTTCCCCCCACCCCACATCCATCCCAAATGGCCAAGAGCCCCAATTAGATCTATTGATCAGTGTTTGCTTCACAGTTAAAGTGTTCTGGAAAGCTCTCCCAGATGAATCAATAATACTGATATGTGCCTCTGGAATTTCAGATTTGCATTGCACATAATCTACCTTATGCCTCTGACCAACTAATTCCCCAGAAAGCAGGTTGAAACATTCCAGAAAACAGGGAAGTGCCTCTCTGACTGTGGTTCTGACTCATTATTCAAATGCTGATTCTTTAATAAATTAAACCGATAAAATAAAAAAGCAACTAGGAAAATCTGTAGCATCAGTACACGATGGATTAATTCATTGTTAATGTCTATACCTTCTGTCACATATGGTATTTAAAGTAAACTCTTTGCCCAAGGACAGCAAATAACTGCAAACTCTGGGGTATGTGAACGAACCCCACTCACTAAACTTCATTTCATGCATAAACAATCAGAAAGACAGTATAGTATGCCAACCTACACAGCTTTGAATGCATGGGATGAACAATTAATTAGATATAATTATCTGTACAGCAATACTGATGAGTATGTGTACACGCAAGATCAAAGTGGGAATTTTCACTGTTTGCACAATTGTCAGTGACTCCTTGGATCCATGTCCATGCGCAGCAAGACAGGGATAACATCCATGCTTGGAATGATAAGCGGTGTATACTTTCAAATAAACCTGTTCGACAATAACTTGGTGTTGTGTGATTTGAACTATGTCTCACGAACCAAATAATGATCATCTGCAACATGAGATAATCTTTCCTTGACATTTGAAGTCATTATCATCACTGAATTGCCCACTATCAATAACTTGAGGTGGAGAGAGTAGGTCAAGGCTGGGAATTCTGCAGATTGACAAGGTAGATGCGGAGAGGTTGTTTCCTTTGAGGGAGAGTCAAGGACTAGAGGAAATAACATCCAAATAAGGCGTCACAAATTTATTACCAAAATGAGAAGGAGTTTCTTCTCTCCGATGGTAGTGAATCTGTAGAATTCTTTATAGCAGAGGTCTGTTGTGGCTCAGTCGCTAAGTCGATTCAAGACGGAGATGGACAGATTTTTCCTCAGTAAAGGAACTGAAGGTTAAGGGGAAGAGGCATGGAAGTAAATCATACAACACCAAGTTATTGTCTAACAGGTTTATTTGAAATGGGTGGCACGGTGGCACAGTGGTTAACACTGCTACCTCACAGCGCAAGAGACCCGGGTTCAATTCCCACTTGGGGCAACTGTCTTTGTGGAGTTTGCACATTCTCCCCGTGTATGCGTGGGTTTCCTCCGGGTGCTCTGGTTTCCTCCCACAATCCAAAAATGTGCAGGTTAGAAGAATTGGCCATGCTAAATTACCTGTAGTGTTAGGCGAAGGGGTAAATGTAGAGGAATGGGTCTGGGTGGGTTGCTCTTTGAAGGGTTGGTGTGGACTTGTTGGGCCAAAGGGCCTGTTTCCGCACTGTACGGAATCTAATCTAAAGTTGAAGGTTACCAAATCAGTCATGATCTCATTGAAAAGTGAAGTCGGCTGAATGGCCTACTTCTGCTCTTGTGTCCTATGGTCTGATCAGTAACTCACCTCCATCTCCCCAATGCCTGTCCACCATTTACAAATGTGACCGTGTCTGTGCACATAACATTCGAAATATAACTCCAGGTGGAAAGAAAGTGGCAGATTTCTACACAGCTATTGAACAATTTCGCTACCATTGCTTTTAGTTCTCTACTGTGATTCTCAATCATTGTTATTATCATTACCATTAAGAGTTTGTGTTCAATTACTAAAAAAAATTCAAAACTGTGCTGATGTAAGTTTTCCAATAATCTGTTCAGTTATTCAAGTCTGAGCCTAGGTTAATCTCAGCAACCAGTTGGAAAAGTGAGGGGTCATTTTACACCCAGCTTGATTTTTAATCACTGATGGAGTTTAACCCAAATTTGTCCTGAAAGTTAAAACTGGTGCTTTACTGTCACTGATGTGTACAAAGTAATAGCCATGTCTGTACTACAGGTCACAATGTTCTCCTTCATAAATTGTTCAACAATTTACTTATTTACAGACCAACTTAAAGAAAACACACTGTTGGGCAAATTCAGAAATATTACATTTTGTGACTGAAGTTAAAATATCAAATATTGTTAGTACATATTATAAAAATCATCTGTTCATGAGATGGGTGAAATTAATTTTTAAACATTTTTGTCAGAAACCTAAATGGAAGGATAAAATCAGTTCCACATGGCTGGATCAGCAGGGTTATTACAGATGTATGTTTCTTCACACACACTCATTGTTAACATGCCCTTTTCCACAGCTCAGTTTAGTTATTTGTAACAACCCTGAATTTAGATACATGCAGCCTGCTTATCAGAGTTGAAATACAGTAGACATTGTTTCCAAATAAGTACCTGCTCTTGAGAATTCTGAATGACGAAACCCTACCACTCAGGCTTGACAGAGATGTATATAAATACACAGAACTGACAGACCTCCAGTTAATCTGATGAGATCATTAAGCTTCTTTCAGCATTGAACTGCTGTGTGTGGGTTGCAGAGGGTGGTTTTGGTTGAGAAAGCCAACATCATCTTCTGTGCCTGGATTATTTCTTCACTTGGCTGTCTTTCCTTGTCACCATGCAACAACTTATTATTTTCCCTTATTTAGGTTGATTAAACTTCAATGACTGAGATTGGAAGGCTTGAATCTTGAACTCAAACATTTTATGTTCGGCTTGGTGTCCACTCACAGATGAATTTTTCCTGTCACTTCAAATCTGAGCTTATTACTGTTGTCTCTATTTATACTTTTCTTTCTCTTGGCTTCTCACCTCTGTTGACTACTCTGTGAAAGAAATGGAGTCATGCCAGCTTGCTTTCCTGTACTCTTTCTTTCCCGTAACTGTACCAGAGACTATCATTACTCCTCTGTTTTCTGTTCTGCTTTCATTCCAGGTTTTAATTGTTGCAAAAATTACCACAGATGCCCTCAAACATTTTGTCTGAAAGGTGCATCAAGACATCTTGTCCCTTCCTCCTTGGAGCAGCAATTCTGAACGTTTCAACCTTGCGTCTCAAACTTGTTGCTCAGTGTATGCACCATGATCTAATTATTAAAACTAATCTAATTATATCTGATTATATTTGTACACTGCCAGTGCAGTGCTCATGTCCCTACCTCTGATCTACGAGGCCCAGGTTCAAGTCCCACCTGCTCCAGAAGTATGTAACAGGCAGATTAATAAAAAAGTAGACTGATTAGTAAAGTTAGATCATATGGGATCCAGGGAGAGCTGGCCAGTTGGATAAAAAATTGGCTTGACGGTAGGAGAAAGAGGGTAATGGTAAAGGATTGTTGTTTAGACTGGACCAGTGGTGTGCCACAAGGATCGGAATTGGGACCACTGTTATTCTTCATTTACCTGAAAGATTTGAATGAGTCTGTATGAGGCATGGTGAGTACATTTGTGGATGACACCAAAATTGGTGGTATCGTGGAAAATAAAGAAGGTTATCTAAGTGTACAATGGGATCTTGATAAACTGGGCCAGTGGGCTGAGGAATGATGTTGCATTTTGTTAAGACAAACCAGGACGCGACTAACTCAGTTAATGGGGAGTCAAACAGAGATCGAGGAATGCAAGTACGTAATTCTTTGAAAGTGGCATCACAGGGACACAGGGTGGTGAATAGAATGGCTTTTATTGTCACATGCACTTAAATGAGTGCAGTGAAAAGTTTGCAATGTTGTCTCTTTGGCACCATCTTAGGTGCAGAGTACTGCGATACATATACTTTAAATGTTTATTACAAAATTGAATGAGTAAAAACAAAGTCTAGCATAGGAAAACAAAGTTTTAAAAAGTCCTCAACTTACTCAAAGTCCAAAATAAGTGTAAGAAGTGTCTTTAAAAGTGCTCAAATTATAGTCCTGTACACTGAGTCCCATGCCCACCAGGCTTCAGAACATAAGGCCTCGCTGCCTCCATGCAGTGGCCTCCCACCTGGACTCACCTCCAGGACTTGGTTCTCAGGTCAGCCTAGGCTCATTGGGGAGGTGGAGGTAGAAACTGTAAAAAAGAGAAAATAACCAAGGAAACGGAACTGGCGAGCAGAGGAGCTTCGGTTGGAGTGTCTTACTCTGACACCACCTTGAAGTGTGATGAAGGTGTTTGGCATGCTTGTCTTCACCAGTCAGAGAATTGAGTGCAGGAGTTGGGACATCATGTGATGGCTGTACAAGACAATGCCAAAGGCACATTGGTACAATGCTGGTTGCCCTGCTATAGTAAGGATGGGATTAAATTGGAAAAGGAGCAAAAGAAAATTGTAAGGATGTTAGTGAGACTGGAAGGTTTGAGTTATAAGTGGAGGTTAGATAGGTTGGGACTTTTTATCCCTGGAGTGGAGGAGGACAAGGGGTGACCTTATAGTTGTCCATAAATTCATGAGAGGTATATATATAAAATGAATAACAAAGGGTTGAGGGCACTCCAAAATTAGAGGGCATATTAAGGTGAGAGTGGAAAGACTTTAGGGACCTGAAGGCAACCTTTTCACACAGAGTGTTGTGTAAACAGAACAAGCACCCAGTGGAAGTGGTTGAATGTAATTACAATATTTAAAATATATTTGGACACTTACATGGATAGGAAAGAATTAGATGCAGGCAAATGGAACTAGCTCAGTTTAGGAGACCTAAACCTAAAGTTCGGGCGAAGGACAAGCCAAACAGAGACACGCACAAGAATTCCTAGAAGCATGGCATTCCAATCGGAACTCTATCCACAAACATCTCAAGTTAGACCCCATCTTCCACTCCCTGAGAAAAAGAACAAGAAAGGACATCACCACAGGAAAAGACATCACCAACCCAAAGAAACCCAAACATGTAAATAGAAAGGAATTATGTACACTGCTTCACCTGACACCCACTGAAGATGTTACCTTGTAGGGTGACGTAACATCTGGAAATGAACCTCCCAACTCAGCGAGCAAACCTACATCCAGAACCTCAACCTGAGCTACAAATCTTCTCAAAACTCACTAAGGTCTATTTTCATGCTGTATGTCTCTCTGGCTCTATGTAAAATCTCTCAAATTCAACATGAGTAGCAGATCTTGTCCCTTACTGAAGCTTCCCTACCTGCTTGTTTAAACTGTCAGAAAGTGGTGTAAATCAATCACTAAATCAAGCACTGGCCTTCCCCATCTTTCTGGTGCTTCAACTTTCTCGGTTTGCACCTCAGCTCACTTTTGCTCTGATTTTATCTATTCTCTTCCCTTTCTTTGACCTATGTCTCCAGTAATGTATTTAACCTATAACCTAATCTTGGTCTTAATTCTTGTGTGCTTTATTACTGACAAGCTCATATCCAAGCACTTCCTTAGAAGTTTCAACACTAACGCAACAATGCTTTTTTAATCTCACTCCCTTCCCTGATCTTCCGTGGATGTTCGTATCCTCCCCAAGTGATTTGTCACTGCTGTTTTACATTTTTGCCCTCCCAGTCTTTGGGCTGCCATTCACAATGATATTTTGTGTCACAGTTGATTTGCTCAACCAATTCTTCACTTCCACTCCTGATGCCATTGTGCATTCTCTATGGTATCAACTTTGCCATTCCCCTCATGTAAGATAAATGTGTTTTCTATTTGCAGAAACAAGAAGAGAAGTCACTGGGAAAACTCAGCAGGTCTGGCAGCATCTGTGAAGAGAAATCAGAGTTAGCATGGTCACTGGACCCGAAACATTAACTCTGATTTCTCTTCACAGATGCTGCCAGACCTGCTGAGCTTTTCCGGCAACTTTTGTTTCTGTTTCTGAGTTGCAGCATCTGCAGTTCTTTCGGCTTTTATTTTGTGTTTTTTGCTTACAATGGTACTTCTTGTGAATTGTCCTGATAAGAGGAGGATAAAGATCTTTGACCAAATGTGTCATTTTTCAGCAATATGCAACTTCTGTCCCACTAAATGATTATTCCTAGCCAATGTCAGAGGGAATCTTGTGTTTGTGAGCTCTTGTGAAACAAGTAAGCCAAATAAAGAGAACATAGAAAAATTGAAACAGATTGGAGAAAACATTCAAAATTGTCAGCATTTGTGATAAAAACGCATTAGCCAACGCTTTGGTATGGAGCAGCCATCAGAACCAGGAGTAATTACAGATGAACTACAGTATCAGAGGGGAGGAAAGAGACTGAGGGGATTGGTAGGGTGTGAGGGTGATTAATTGGTTTCTGGTACTGCACAACTCAGTACACATCTGGTCCAAGCCACCCACCTTCCTGACTTGGAAATACATTGCCGTTCCTTTGTTGCTGCTGGGTCAAAAGCCTGAAATTCCCTCCCAAGTTATGGGTCTGCATGGACTGCAGCAATTCAATAAGGCAGCTCACCACCACCTTTTTAAAGGTAACTAGGCACAGGAAAGAAATCCTGACCCAGGCAGCAACACCCACATCCTGTGACTGTATACAAAAAGGAGCTGGAATTATTCTTGAGAAAGATTCTATTCTGCATATTTTTACATTTTGCACATAAAGACAATTAAGAACAATAGTGTACTGGAACAATTCCAGAAATGCTGGCCTAGTCTAATAATGACAAATCACTGATAATGGTGCACTTCCTCCATAAGATATTAAATTTATCAGATATTAAATTATAAACAGTAAAGAATCTTGCCATTTCAGAGGAAAGCTTGCGAAGTGATAAGGCAAATAAGATGCTTGCAGTTATCACATTTTCAAAACTGCTTTTGTTAACTGCTCTTCTTAAATTTTATTAGTGCAACGTATCAATTTTCCATTTTCCTACTCAAATTTTGCACTGAGATTCCTGGAAAATATATTAAATTGCCAGCAGTCTGGAGATGTAGGTTTTATTGAAAGGCTGGGAGACCATCTATAATTATTGGTGAAGGAAATGAATATTTCTCCCTGAGCGAGATTTAAACTCTCCAGAGTTAGGGATTGGAGACTTAGCCTGTTGTCACAGACAGCTGCGTCCTCACAGCTTTAAACAAGTTCAATTCGCACGGGTCATCTTTTTAAATCTGTAATTGCCATGCAGCTTCTAATGTCTAAAAATACTTTTTAATCTCAAACTTTTTTTTTGGCAATTCTCAAGGTCAAATATAATGAGAGATTATGATTGAAGAATGACGTTTGTTTTATTTTCATGTTAAGAACCTTTTTTTTCCCTCATTAGCATCCATTGTACAGTTGGTCTAGATATTCAAAGCTTTATCACTGTAAGTTCAATATTTTTTTAATGGTTATTTAGTTTATTCAATTGCATTACATTAAAAGCAGAGTGCAAATTTTTGGGTATAATTTATGATTCAAAATCAACAATGTGAATTGTGAAGTTCGAACACAAAGAACATGAGATTAGTCCTCTTGAGTGAGTGAATTGGATGGGGAGGGGGAGTGGGGTCACTTCTCAATCAATTTCTGATCCAGCTCCCTAGTTTTCCAGAAAAAGGAAAAAGCATAATTCTGAACATTTCACAACTTAAGTAAATTTCAAAATTCAGTGCACTTCATAGGATTGCAATGTCAAAGAGCATTGATAATCCCTGAATGTTCGCTGAAAGAAATTTTTCACTGGGTTTTTCTAAAGTGGCAAGGAATGAGTTAAAAGGATTCTGAGCTCCTTTGATATCAGTTTAAGTGCAGTATTCTTCACAGTGAATACAGGAGCTTGCTCATTAATGAGTAATATTTGTCCTACCAAAAATCAGAGACTGACACTAATAGGATAAAGAATGCGATGGTTTGTAAAATTGAGATAAATAGTTGTGACATTCTTATACAATTTAAGTGATGCCGTGTGCTGTGTTGTGGAAGATGTTATTTTATGCAGCAAATGTGGTATTTTTGAACATTCGAGAGAACCTCCTGTTGCTATTTACAGATATATCTGCAGGTACTTAACTAAACTGATCATTTTCCAGTCCATTTCATATAAACTACTGTAATCATGTGGAAAAAATGATTTAATCAGTATCAGTTTTTTCTTAAGCTTGCCAAATTTTGTTTTTCCTATTTTAGATCACAACTGGACATTCAGTAAATGTAGGAAAACATTATTTTCTTAGAGGTTGGTAATTAATTAATATTTATGCATTGGGTGCAGGAATGATTTCAAGATACTGTTGTAGTGCAGTATTTATATATTTCAGTTCAGTTTCTGGCCAATGGTGACTGTTTCAAGACATTTAGACTCAATTGTTTAGACTTATAGTTGCTCAAATTTCTTTCTGGTCCTTTTTGATGATCTTATTTAAATTGCTGCATCCTAGATTTTGGTGCTACAAGAATGTAATCATGCTATTACCCAGGCACCAGGTTGAGATCCCCTTTTCAGCAGTTCAATGTTAGTTTTATTGAGGAAGTCTCCCATGTTATGTGGAAAGTCCTGTTCCTTTTTGCTCTCATACAGAGTCAATGTTCTAGAAATTTGCTGCAAATTCCATTGTGACCGTTACAAAACTTTAAATTCAGTTCAACACTTCAAATATAGATCTCTTAGAAAATTATATCTTTATCAACATAGTGTGTGTTAATGGAACACCGTCTCATTCTTGAGCTCCAACCAATCTCTGATGCATCTGATAGCTGGATTGGATACACTCACAACCTCCCCACTTCCCACCACACCCCTCCCCCCCACCCCAACTTTACTGTGCAAAAACAAACAAAGTAAAAATCCTCCTGTAAGTCACAACAGTCAGCTCAATTGCAGTTGAAGCAGTGTCAAGGTTTCCTGGTTGCAGTCTAGCTTAAATAAGCCTTATCTGTCAAGCACTCGGTATCTATTGAGGAAAATGTCCCTCTGGACGGCATACCTTGTGGATGTTAATATATTCCTATTTCTATTGTCAGTTTGACTATTTGGATTATTTAATAAAGAGCATTGTCTGTAGTCCATACTGGGAGCATGGGGAGCATGAACCTGTTTTTCTAGATCAAACAATGAAAATATTTATCTGCTCCTTGATGAAGCATTGCTGTTTGTTGGATAAGAGTTTATATTGTTGCAGTGCTTGTTTTCTGGAATGCATTCATTAAATACTTTTTTGGTTATTTCATGGGAGGTGAGCCTCTCTGTCAAGGCCAGCGCTTATTGTATTTCCTTAATTATTTCTGAGTAGGTCTCGGTGAGTCACCCCTTGCTTTGCTGAAGTCCATGTGGTGCAGCATTTACCCACAGTGTTGTGAGAAAGGAAGTTGCAGCAACAGTGAAAGACCTAATGACATAATTCCAAGTCAGGATCATGTATGGTTAGGAGGGCAGGTGATCATGTTGTTTCTTTTACCCTTGTTCTTATAGATTGTGGAGGTGACAGGACGGGAAGGTGTGGTCAGAGAAGTTTTGGTAAGAATCTGCAGGGAATTCTGTATATGGTACCTACTGATGCCCATATGTGATCCAATGATGTAGAGTTTAAGGAGATAAGTGGGGTGCTGATCAAATGCAATGATTTTTCCTGAATGGTACCCAAGCTTCTTAAGTGTTCTTAAAACCATACTCGTCCATCCATCCATCATACTTCTGGCTTGTGCCCTGTAGATGGTGCACAGGCTTTGAGGATTCAGGAGGTGAATTACTCCCGACAGAATTTCTGGTCTGCTTGTAGTTGCAGTATTTACATGGCTGGCTTAGTTCAATGCTAACCTGAAAGATGTTGATAGTGAGAGATTCATTGAAGGCAATGACATTGAATGTGAAAGGTAGACGGTTTGTTTCTCTCTCACTACTGCTGATTGTTGCATGGCAATTAAGTGGTAAGTAACATTCATGCGACACGTCAATCCCAGCTGGAATGCAATCTAAGGGTAGTTAAATATGGCTGAGACCTATTTAGAGTGGTCACTTAATGTCTGAACTGAAGTCATTATGTAATCGTTGTCATTGCCTTTGACAACTGAGGAATTATCAGTTTAAACAAATAATATATTAGATTAGATTAGATTAGATTACTTACAGTGTGGAAACAGGCCCTTTGGCCCAACAAGTCCACACCGCCCCGCCGAAGCGCAACCCACCCATACCCCTACCTAACACTACGGGTAATTTAGCATGGCCAATTCATCTGACCTGCACATCTTTGGACTGTGGGAGGAAACCGGAGCACCCAGAGGAAACCCACGCAGACACGGGGAGAATGTGCAAACTCCACACAGAGAGTCGCCTGAGGCGGGAATTGAACCCGGGTCTCTGGCGCTGTGAGGCAGCAGTGCTAACCACTGTGCCACCGTGCCGCCCAAATATTCTGAAAATATTTTATTAAATTATGAATAATCTGTGTTTGCAGCTGTAGATTTCACTGTGTCTACAGAGGACATCTAATAAAGGATTCATCACATAAGTTCACATAAGATATCAAGGTAAGGCAACCTTTTGTCCCTTGGTAATGGCTGTTGAGAAGGTGCAGGCAAGCCACTTTTGTGGTGAAGATACACCGACAATGCTTCCAGGGAGGAATTGGAAGATTTTAATCCAGCAACAGTGAAGAAACAGTAATATAATTCCAAGTCAGGATGGTGTATGGCTTGGGGAGGAGATTGAAGGTTATCGTATTCCCATGTATTACTGTTTGTTGGTCCTTCTGTGTGGTGGAGGCTGAACATTTCCGAGAACTCTTGGCAATTTGCTGCAGTGCATCCTGTAAAGGTACGCAGTGCTGCAAGAGTGCACCAGTTATAATGGGAGTGAATGGTTAAAACAATAGATGAAATATAAACTCCTTGGTCCTGGATGATGCAAAAGCTCTTGAGTATTATTGGTCATCTCAATTAGTTACTGTGATACCCATTTCATGTACCACAAATCCTGATACCTTTCTCTCTAACATGATATCAAGTTCAAGATTCATTATTTAATTGTGGCATCTGCAGATGCTCATTTTTTTCAGGCTTCGAATGGAATACAAGTGGTGCCCAGGTCTTCCACATTTATTTGATTCATAACATATTGGAATAAATGACTCTCAGATTTTCTTGAAATAATTTTGTTTTCAGAATCCCTTGCATTCTCTTTTAAAGCTAATATTTGTCCCCTGAAGGAAGTAAAGTGAGCCTGGCAAACCCTGGCCATTATCTATCAATCATCATTGGTGTATTAGATTAGATTCCCCTACAGTGTGGAAACAGACCCTTCAGCCCAACCTGACCCTCCAAAGAGTAACCTACCCAGACCTATTCCCCTCTGACTAATGCATCTAACACTATGCGCAATTTAGCATGGCCAATTCTCCTGTCCTGCACATCTTTGGACTGCAGGAGGAAACTGACATAGTAACGGGAAGAATGTGCAAACTCCACACAGACAGTCACCTGAGGCTGGAATTGAACATGGGACCCTGGTGCTGTGAGGCAGTAGTGCTATCCACTGAGCCACCGTTTCCCTCCTAATCATCAGCCTTTGCATCAACCATTCACTCCCATTATCACTTGTGCACTCTTGTAGTACTGTGTACCTTTTACAGGATGCACTGCAGCAAATCACCAAGAGTTCTTTGAAACGTTCAGCCTTTATCACACAGAAGGACCAGTAAATAGTAATACATGGGAATACCATAATCTTCAATCTTCTCTCCAAGCCACACGCCATCCTGAGTTGGAATTATGTTACTGTTTCTTCACTGTTGCTGGATCAAATACTCCCAATCACCCCCCCCCCCACCCCCCGTAAGTATTGTTCATGATGTTGCCTCCAGTAATTGATTGATTTTATTGTCCCGTGTACTGAAATACAACAAAAAGCTTTCTTTACGAGCAATACAGGCAGATTATAGTAAGGGATGTACAGATCATAGAGTGTAAAAACTCCTTTCTTTCAGTCAGAGCTGGAAGCTGGTAGCTTGTGCTTTAGACAAACTGATTATTGGAAACTGAAGTTAATTGGCAAGGATATTGCTGGAAATTTTGGTATGCTGATTTCTGATACTCTTTTTGTGAATTATGTTCGTCAATGACATTGCCTTGTTGGCTTAGATTATTTAGTCATTTCAGAGCCAAGTCTGTTTATGTCACTCTGACTAACCGGTCCAGCAGCCACTGTAATTTAGTCATTTTGTTTGGTTCAGTTTGTCTTCAAAGTTTCAAGTGATTGCTCCTGCTTTTGTAGCAAGCTGCATATAGCATTCAGTGCAGTTAATCTTGCACAGTTTGGCAGAATGGCAGATAGATTTGGTTGGTTTTCAGGGTGTGCCCAATTTTGACACATTACTTTTGATTTTAACTCTCGTGAGATTGTATCTGTTAAATTCACGGATTGGTTTGGTGTGTACTGTTACAAATTGTGTTTTTGCTTAGTCATTAAGCATGAGGAAAGCATTTAAAATTAGTGATCAGTCAAGAAAAGTCCACTGCTTCATACAGCCATAATCTGGTACTTTAACTATGTATTTTAATAATATGTTTTGTCCCTTGTGTATTGGATGCATTGTCTGGTGAGGAAGGCAAGTTAAAGAGACAAAGTGTGCAGCTGTGTAAAGGTTTAATTCAGAGCTTTTCCATTGTGGAGCTGACCTTTAACACCGAACATCAGGCTTGTAACTTCCAGAAACATCCAGCAGATTGGGCTGTGTAAGATTTGTTGCCAACAAGGGAGGTGAAAGTTGAGATGATGGATCATTTCAACAGGAAATTGGATTAGTGCTTCAGGGAATTAAACTTGCAGAGCTACAGGATAGATCAGGAGGAATGGGACTCATTGGGTGGTTCAACAGAGAAGCAGCAGATGACATTGCTGTGTATGTTTCTCTTCTTTCTCGTAATTACTCAGAGCCTATGAAATGAATTGGGAATCAAGTTTGTATTTTTGACTTTTAAAACCTTTTAGAAATAATGCAAATAATAACAGTGAAATCAATTTGGAAATTATAGTATAGAGTTGCTAAATGTATTAGATTAGATTAGATTAGATTTTGTTTTGTATGAATTTGTTTTGTTTTAATTTGCTATTGGAGTATAAAGGGGTTATTAGAGATCAAAATGTAAGAAACACTGGCAAGACATTTGATTCAAGTAATGTTTCATGGCTGCCACAAGCCAAAGTGAAAACAAGTTACAGCAGAGGGAGAGGTCTCATGAGTATGGCAATCCAACAGTACATGGTATAGAATTGTATTTCTGCAAACATTCACCATATATAAAAGTATGCATTATCATTTACAAGTTGTCGAATATTGAGGGTTCAACAAAGAAACTTTTCATTCATTAACAAAATTGTGGCAAATCTAGTCTGTCACACTTTCAAGAGTCTTTCTACATGCATTTCATCCATTATATTGACAGAAGTTATGTGTTTAAGTTGTTGTTGTCAGTTTGTTTGGTGTCAGTGTTTTCCTGTGATAACATCCCTTCCTTGAGGAGTGTAATTTGCTTGGTAGGCACTTGATCAGAGCAAAGTGGTTCAGGTTCAATACCTCTGCTGGGTTGATGACTTTCTGAGCATTTCAAGCTGCTGATGCTCATTCTTTTTATGTATTCAAGTGTAAGTTGCTTCTTGTTCTGTGCCACATTATCTCAACACATCCCGTATGGTGAACCTGCTGGGATGACAAATCGAGCATGAATTTGGTGAGGTGGTTCACAAATCTAATAAATCCCTGCACTACATTCATGTCTGTTGGTCACTACATTTTTGATACAACTCTCAGTGTGTCAGGATATGGATGAAATCCTTTCACTGTCAGGATGTGACATAGTAATCTGACTTCATCATCAAATGCATTTTTTCTTGTTCTTTCCTTTCTTTTTGTCATATCTTTCCTTCACTGTTCTGTGATATCCTTCCCTTCTGGTCGGTTTTGCTTGTTATTGGTACCAGCACCTCAAAGAGCAACTTCTTGACCTTCTAATATTTGTTTCCATTTTTATGACCTCCCAGAGTCAGTAAGAGCAATGCTTCCTCTATCTTCTCTATCTCTGCTCTGCAACTGCTCAGTTGGTCTCACACTTGCATTTACCTTGAGATGATGCTTACCAGAAAGATATGCAAGACCTGTAAAAAAAAATCTTTGTAATCTTCTAATTTCAGCAGTTAGTTTCAGACTTAGTCACTTTTAAAACACTGTAAATCTCTTCTGCCATGTGAGGATACCAGATAAAGCTGCAGAGTTGTGTCAACTGAGATAAGTGGATTTTGCCTCCTGTCTACTCCAGATCATCATTCTTCCCATTTCACTGGGCTCTCAGCTTCACTTGTCCTCTGAGGATGGGTGTCATCCATTATATAAACTTAACTTCGAGGGCCTCATCTTTGGGCCATGTCTTCAGTCATTTTGCATAGTTCTCTGAAACTCACTGATGTGGCACGAAATACCAGTGTCTAAACCGCAGTTATCATTTCTAACAGTTAGGAAAACATTTATCACCTTTAGACCGGCCACTGGCAACCTGCTGTCCATTGTAAAGTGATTCATCAGAATCATTGGATGACATCTCTCCATATGCCATCTTTCTATGTTTGCTATGATTCATTCTGGTTAAATATTTGAGTACAACATAATTCAGTTTCTTGCAGCCAGAGAAACACTGTCCTTGTGCTGGACATGTTTCCTTTTCATTTATATGATGACCTCCACAATCTGTAAATTCCATCCTTTTGGCCTTGAAGTTCCTGCTGACCTTTCTGTGAACATTTCTTGCGTTTTCCCAAAGTATTATTCTCATTTAGGAGAAAGTGAGGACTGCAGATACTGGAGATCAGAGTCGAAAAGTGTGGCGCTGGAAAAGCACAGCCGGTCAGGCAGCATCTGGGAAGCAGGAGAATCGACATTTCCAGCATAAGCCCTTCATCAGGAATGTTGGGGTGGGTAGGGGGACTGAAAGATAAACTCTCTACATTCCTGATGAAGGGCTTATGCCCGAAATGTCGATTCTCGTGCTCCTCAGATGCTGCCTTACCTGCTGTGCTTTTCCAGTACCACACTTTACAACTATTATTCTCATTTAGCCCTGTCACTTAGAGTAATGCAAAGCCTCAACCTTTTTCTCATTAATATGCACTAGCTGATGATTAGCTTTTCTTCAAGCCCATTGATAGCATTCATGAGAGTATGTTTTGCCTCTCTCAATAAATGTGCTCAGATTGTGGGATCCCCTAAGCTGAACACAATTCTGTCTCTGCTAAGAACATCTTTCGGTTGTCTAAACTCAGAGAATGTTTTTGTGCAATCATATACTGATCAATTGACTTTACTTTCCCCTTGAACTCTGAAGCTGAATACATGCAATTCATAAGTAAGCTCAGTCTGGGGTGCAAAGTATGTGTGCAAAGCTTTCAAAATCTAGGTTCTCTGCTTTCCAGAGATATTTAGGATGTGATATGTTTTGTAGCACATCTTCTCTAGGATTGATAGCAGGATTGTTACTCTAAGTTATTCAGTTTTTTAAAAATTCAGTTCTGTGGATTTTACAAACAAATTCAAATTCCGTCTCGTATCTTGCATTTCTGCAGCAGTGAGGAGTGGAAAAGACACTGATTCCTGACACACCGAATACTTGCAAGTTGCAGACTATGGTTTTAATTCTTGATTGGTGTTTTGTTTGAGAGGAATTGACCGTCTTCTGAAAATTTACTCAATTTCAGTATCACACTTCTGACATCATGTTTCAGTGGATGCAACCAGGCAATGTGAAAGCAAATTACTGTTGAGGTAGAGGTCTCATGGCTGAGGCAAGCCACCTAGTATACTGCATTTCTCCAGACTGTACTAGTTTGGCTCAGTATTTTGAATCTTTCATAATGATAGTACAGTATAGTAATTTATTGTTACTTGTATTTACGAAAATGCAATAAAATGTGTATAAGTAACCATTGTGCAGCGCTATTTTAATTACATAAACAATAAAAAGAAATATTTCACGTAAATTTATGTGAATTTTATTTCGTTCCATCTATGACTTCTTCACTCAATGTCCAGCTGGCAAAGCCTCCCCCTGAGGTTGCCAGGGCGGCACAGTAGCTCAGTGGTCAGCACTGTTGCCTCACAGCGCCAGGGACCTGGGTTCAATTCTCATCTCGGGCGACTGACTGTGTGGAGTTTGCACATTCTTCCCGTGTCTGTGTGGGTTTCCTCCAGGTGCTCCAGTTTCCTCCCACAATCCAAAGATGTGCCAGTTAGATGAATTGGCCATGCTAAATTGCCCATAGTGTTCAGGGATGTGTAGATTAGATGCATGAGTCATAGATGAATATAGGGTGGGGGAATGGGTCTGGGTGGATTACTCTTCAGAGGCCTGTGTGGACTTGTTGGGCTGAAGGGATTCTAATTCTAAAAATATCAAAGAAGAATCACACTGAAGCAGCCTCTGTTGCTGTGAACTCAACCCAGAATGTCCCCTCCGCTAAAGTCACCCCATCAGCACTACAGGACCCACCAAATCTTCTACGCTGATGATGACATCCCAGTCACCACCACAGCCAAGAGAAGGTCCCAACTTCCAAAGACCAGGGTCTATCTCAACTTCAGCCGACCAGCAGACTGTCCAAGTTAATTCCCGAGGACCAAGGGATTGTTGTGTTCAAACATCATTTCAGGACCTCAGAATCTTATTCAGACATTTTGCCTTATTGGGGGATGCTATGGGCGGCACAGTGGCTCAGTGGTTAGCATTGCTGCCTAACAGTGCCAGGGACATGGGTTCGATTCCAGCCTTGGCCAACTGTCTGTGTGGAGTTTGCACATTCTCCTCATGCCTGCATGGGTTTCCTCCAGCTGCTCAGGCTTTCTCCCACAATCCAAAGGTGTGCACCTTGGGTGAATTTTCCATGCTGAATTGCCCATAGTGTTCAGGGATATGTAGGTTAGGTGCATTAGTTAGGGGTAAATGTCAAGTAATAGGGTCGGGGAATGGGTCTGGGTGTGTTACTCTTCGGAGGTCAATGTGGACTGTTGGGCCAAATGGCTTGTTTCCACACTGTAGGGATTCTATGTTATTGGAACGCAATCCTGGGATGAGATGTAAAGTTAAACAGTGAGCCCATTCAGTTGAATGCAAAGGATACAACAACATTATTTATATAGAACTACAAATTGCCTGACTTCAACAGTCTTTGCTGTTGTTTATCCTCTCCACAAACAGTAATCCTAATCCTTTTTCACTGCTTTGTTCTGATATCTCTTTATTTCTTTTTCTTTAATTACTCTGTCAATCTTGTACAAGAAGGAAAGGGGCAGGGATTTTCTTTTTCTTGACTCCTGGCCAACATTCCTCCCTCAGCCTATACCAAAATAGGTATACTGATTATTTATCTCCTTTATTGTATTTTGGACTAGTTTAGCCCAAATTGGCTGCTGTGATTGCTCACATAATCACAGTGCTTGCATTGGAAAATGAATTAATTGGCTAAGAAGCAATTAGTGCCACCTTGAGGATGTGAGAGAAACTACATAAATGCAATTTAGTTTTATTCAAATCTTAGTGCACTGGATTGCTTCAAGTCTGTCCTTGCAATGTACATGTTTTATACTTTAATATACCTATAAGTAATCCAGCCAGAATGTGGTCAGTCTTAGACTTCCAGAGTTATTAATTATTTCAAATTAATTTTACAGTTAGTTGAGTTGGATATCACTCTTTCCACATATAATTTAGTCATTCACCCAAATTAAGGAATAACTGATTCTATCTGTGCCTTAACAAATAATCATTATGTTTATTAATTTCATTTTACTTTATTTGGAGATTAAAATGAAGATTTGGGTCCAGATTTGCAGTGACTGAGTCAGTCATGGGTTAAATTCATATTTGTGCCTAAGATGCTGAAAATGCAAACTGGTAATGGGTTCAGCAGGGGAAAACAGGACATCTGAAACCAGGGTAAAACACGACAAGCAACTGTATCTCCTAAATCAATCAGATTTGAAGGATTGCAAAATAACCAGAGGAAGAACTCAGAAGAAGGATGAAATAGAGTGGGAAATTCAATGTCCAGTCGGGTAAGAATGAAAGATAAATGGGACAAGCAAAAGGACACAGCTTTCGGTGTCTCTGAGGAACTCACTTTTCTGAAACTGCTGGTCTTGAATCTAGCATCGTCCCAACAAGTTTAAAAGTGAGCTTGCGTTTCACTCACCCATTTGGTGCCAGCTTTCATCACAAGCTAGGAGCAGTTCTATTTTGCACCTTAATGAAGAAGAAAAGGAGCAGCAACATCCATAACAATGCAACTCTGAGCAGCAGGAGGTGCACCAGCAACAGCTGCCGCCTTCTCAACCATATGCAGCTGCACTTTAAACTAGTGAACTGGGGTAGGGGCGGGGAAGGACAGGGGAAATCCACAGGAATTATGGTGGTAAATGAAAAGGAAAGCAGCAGATTAGCATGTGTGTAAGAAGGTTTAACTACACAGCAGGTTATGAAAGAAGTAAAAAAGGAAGGATAACTTCGGAGATATTATTGTTAGAGACATTGGAATTCATAAAGAGCATACAAAAATTAGCATAAAGACACTACCTGAATGCTCTTAGAATTCGTAACAAGGTAGATGATTTTATGACACAAATCATCACGAATAAATATGATTTAGTAGCCATTGTGGAGACATGGTTACAGGATGGTCACGACTGGGAGTTAAATATCCAGGGGTATTGGACTATTCAGAAGGACAGACAGGAAAGTTAGAGAGTTGGTATAGCTCTGACATTCAAGTACGACATCAGGGCAGTGATGAGAGATGATATAGATTCTATGGAGAATAAGGTTGAATCCATTTGGGTGGAAATTAGAAAAGCTAAGAAGAAAAAAATCATTCATAAGTGTAATCTATAGGCCACCAAATAATAATATCACATTGGGGTGGGCAATAAGCAAAGAATTAACCAATACATGTACAAATGGTACAGCAATTATTACGGGAGATTTTAATTTATCTTGGTCGAACCAGGTCAGTCATGGTAGCCTTGAGGAGGCGTTTGTTGAGTGCATCCGTGATAGTTTTCTTGAACAGTATGTAATGGAACCGATGAGGGAGCAAGCTATCCTAGACCTGGTCATGTGTCAAGGGACAGGAATAATTAATGACCTCATAGTTAGGGATCCTCTTGGAAGGAGCGATCACAGTATGGTTGAATTTAGAATACAGATGGAGAGTGTGAAGATAAAATCCAATACCAGGGTCCTGTGCTTAAACAAGGGAGACTTCAGTAGGATGAGGGAGGAGTTGGCCAAAGGAGACAGCTGGGACAGTTGATGAACAGTAGAGGAATTTCAATGCAATTTTTCAAAGTACTCAGCAAAAGTATATGCCAGTGAAAAGGAAGGACTGTAGAAAAAGGGGTAATCTGCCATGGGTGTGTAAGGAAATAAAGGAGGCTATCAAATTGAAAAAGAAGGCATACCTACTGGCCAAGATCAGCCGGAGACTAGAAGATTGGGAAAGCTTTAAAGGCCAACAAAAAGCCACACAAAAGAGCGAAAAGTAAGATAGATTATGAGAAAAAAGCTAGTGCAAAGTAGAAAGACAGATAGCAGAAGTTTCTATTAATATATAAAACAACAAAGAATGGTGAAAGTAAACATCGTTCCTTTAGAGGATGGGAAGGGGTTATTTATGAGGATATGTGGAAATAGCCAAGGCATTGAACAGGTAGTTTGTGTTGGTCTTCACAGTGGAGGACATGAATAACATGCCAACAATTGACAGAGACAAAGGTTGGATAGGACATGAAAACAATCATTATCATGAAAGAGGTAGTGCTGGGAAAGCTAATGGAACTAAGGGTAGACAAGTCTCCTGGCCCTGATGGATTGCATCCCAAGGTAATAAAATATATGGTGGGAGAGGTGGCAAATGCATTTGTGGTAATTCTTCCAAAACTCACTGGATTCTGGGACAGCTCCAGCTGATTGGAAAAGAGCAAATGTGGCGCCACCGTTTAAAAAGGGAAGTAAACAAGAGATGGGGAATAGTAGGTCAGTTAGCTTGACTGATTAGTGGGACTTCTGTAATGATTAGATTAGATTAGATTACAGTGTGGAAACAGGCCCTTCGGCCCAACAAGTCCACACTGACCCGCCGAAGCGCAACCCAACCACACCCTGACATTTACCCCTTACCTAACACTACGGGCAATTTAGCATGGCCAATTCACCTGACCTGCACATATTTGGACTGTGGGAAGAAACCGGAGCACCCAGAGGAAACCCACGCAGACACAGGGAGAACATGCAAACTCCACACAGTCAGTCGCCTGAGGCTGGAATTGAACCTGGGTCTCTTGGCGCTGTGTGGCAGCAGTGCTAACCACTGTGCCACCATGCCGCCCCAATGCTCGAGTCTATAATCAAGGAAGAAATAGCAAGGCATCGAGACAGAAATTGTCCTGTTGAGCATACACAATATGGGTTCATGATGGGCAGATCATGCTTAACTAATGTTTTGGAGTTCTACGAAGGCATTACAACACTGTGGACAATGAGCATGCAGTAGATGTGTTGCATCTAGATTTCCAAAAGGCATTGGACAATGTGCTGCATAAAAGACTGCTGCATAAGATTAAGATGCAAGACGTTACAGACAATGTATTAACATAGACAGAGGATTGGTTGACCAACAGGAAGCAAAGAGTGGAGATAAATGAGTGCTATTCTGGTTGGCAGTCAGTAACTAGTGGTTCACCTCAGGGATCAGTGATGGGACTGCAATTATTCACAATTTACACAGATGATTTGGAGCTTGGGACCATATGTAGTGTGTCAAAATTTGTGGATGATACTAAGATGAGTGGACGAGCAAAGTGTGCAGAGGACTGTGAAACGTTGCAAAGGGACATAGATTGTTTAAGTGAATGGGCAAAGGTCTGGCAGATGGAATACCATGCTAATAAATGTGAAGTCATCCATTTTGGTAGGAATAGCAGTAAAAAAGGACTATTAGTTGAATGGTAAGAAATTACAACATTCTGCTGTGCAGAGGGGCCTAGGTGTCCTTGTGCATGAGTCACAGAAGGTTGGTCTGCAGGTGTAACAGGTAATTAAGAAAGCAAATGGAATTTTGTCCTTCTTTGCTGAAGGGATTGAGCTTAAAAGCAGAAAGGTTAAATTACAGCTGTACAGGGTGCTGGTGAGGCCACACTTGCATGCAGCTTTGGTCTCCTTACTTGAGAAAGGATGTACTGGCACTGGAGGGGATGCAGAGGAGGTTCACTAGATTGATTCCAGAGTTGAGGGGATTGGCTTTTGAAGAGAGACTGAGTAGACTGGGATTGTATTCATTGGAATTTAGAGGAATGAGGGGGGATCTTCTAGAAACATATAGAGTCATAGAGTCATAGAGATGTACGGAAACAGACTCTGCAGTCCAACTCATTCATGCCGACCAGATATCCCAACCTAACCTCGTCCCATTTGCCAGCACTTGGCCATTATCCCTCTAACCCTTTCCTATTCATATACCCATCCAGATGCCTTTTAAATGATGTAATTGCACCAGCCTCTACCACTTCCTCTGGCAGCTCATTCCATTTACGCATCACCCTCTGCGTGAAAACATTGCCCCTTAGGTCCCTTTTTTTTAATTATGAAGGGAGTAGGTAAGATAGACGTAGGGCTGAATTGAGAAGGAACGTCTTCTCTCAGATGGTTGTAAATCTATGGAATTCCCTGCTCAGTGAAGTGGTTGAGGCTTCCTCAGTAAGTGTTTTTAAACCTGAGATAGATAATGTTTTCAACAGTAAAGGAATTAAGGGTTATGGTGAGAGGAGTAAGTGGAGCTGAGGCCATGAAATGATCAGCCATGATCTTATTGAATGGCAGAGCAGTCTTGTAGGGCCAGATGGCCTACTCCTGCTCCTAGTTTTTAAGTTGCACATGTACACAGGGCAGAGAGACAGACAGCAAGATCTACCTGCATGGAGATGAGATCTCCAACAGTCAAAATATCAGTTTTCCAGGCACATGGCAGCACCCATGCCCCAAGAGACACAGATTTACATGATGGATCATTACTGACGTTTGTAGTTTCCTGGAATGAAACTATTTTTCCAGTGGACCAGCTGAGCATTTATTGTCAGTACTTCTCTCTCTGTAAGCTTCTACCTCTCTTGATTAGGAGAAAAAAGACCAATATAGTGCAGGAACAGGTGTTTTATCCCTCCAAGCCTGCACCGACATATTTTGCCCTTCTATACTAAAATTGTCTTCACTTACCGGATCTGTAGCCCTCTATTCATTCAGGTATTTCTTGAATGCTGCTATTGTGTCTGCTTCCATTAACCCTCTGGCAGCGCTTCCCAGGCACTCATCAGCCTTTGTATGAAAAGCTTGTCTCACATATTTTTTTTAAACTCCCCCCTTGCACCTTGAACCTGAGTTTCCTCGTAATTGACCCCTCCACCCTGGGGCAAAAAACCTCATACTTTCCACTCTATGCATGCCATTCACAATCCTAAAAACTTCTATCAGGTCACCCTTCAACCTCCTGTGTTCCAGTGACAACAAATCCAGTCTATCTAATCTTCCTTCATAGCTAAAACCCTCCATACCAGGACATATCCTGGTAAATCTTTTCTGTGCCCTCTCTAAAGCAATCACAACCTTCTGGTAGCATGGTGACCAGAACTGTATGCAATATTCCAAGTCTGTTCAAATTAAAGTGCTATAAACATGCCTCACAACTTGTCTATCCTGATAATTAATGCTCTTTCCAATGAAAGCAAGCATGCCATAAGCCTTTTTTACTTCCTTATCTACCTCCGCTGCCACCTTCAGTGATCTGTGGACCTGCACACTCAGATCTCTCCGCATATCAATACTCCTAAGGATTCTGCCATTCACTGTACAATTTCCACCTGTAATTGACCTTCCAAAATGCATCATCTCATTTTTGTCCAGATTAAACTCCACCTATCATTTTCTGCCCATGCATCCAACTGATCTATATCCCACTGTATCCTCTAACAATCCTCCTCACTATCCACAACACCATCAATCTTTGTATCATCCACAAACTTACCAATTAGACCAGCCACATTTTCCTCCAAATCATTTATGTAGATTACGAAGAGCAGAGGTCCCAGCACTGATCCCTGTGGCACACCCTTCATTCCGAGAAGCATCCTTCCACCATTATCCTCTGTCTCTTGTGACTAAGCCGGTTCTACATCCATCTTGCTATCTCACCCCGATACCATGTGACTTCACCTTTAATACCACTCTGCCAAGAGGGACCTTGTCAAATACTTTTCTAAAGTCCATGTAGACAACATCAACCACTTTTCCCTCATCAATCATCTTCGTCAACTCCTCAAAGCTCAATCAAGTGAGGCAGCATGGTAGCTCAGTGGTTAGTCTCACAGTGCCAGGGACCTGGGTTCAATTCCAGCATTAGGCAACTGTCCAAGTGGAGTTTGCCCATTTTCCCATGACTGTGTGGAGTTTCTCAGGGTGCTCTGGTTTCCTCCCATGTCTAAAGCTGTATGGGTTAGATGGATGGGCCATACTAAGTTGCCCATAGTGTGCACGTTCGACGTGTTAGCCATGGAAAATGGAGTGTTTCAGAGATGGAGGAGGGGTCTTGGTGGGATGCTTTTCGGACAGCCAGTGTGGACCTGTTGGGCCAAATGGCCTCTTTCCACTCTGTAGAGTTGTATTCTGTTCTAAAGGTGTTAGTGAGGCATGATATTCCCTGCATAAAACCGTGTCATTTACCACTAATGACTCCATTTGCTTCTAAATGAATACAGATCTTGTTCCTGAGAATGTTTGCCAATAATTTCCCGACCACTAACATAAGGCTCAGAGGCCTGTAATTTCCTGGATTATCCCTGTTACCCTTAAACAATGGGACAACAATGGCTCTTCTCCAGTCCTCTGGAACCTCACCTATGCCCAAAGAGTATACAAATTGGTGTGTGTCATTTTGTCCTACCTGTGGAGAAAGCAGAGAGTTATGAATGATGGTCTTGGCTTGTGTGGTTCATGGGAAATGACAACATTTGTAGAAGATGAGAGTGAGGCATGAATGTAAAAAGGATGTGAGAAAGCAATACTGATTGTTCAGACTGTGATGTCATTTGGAGAACGCAAGTGATTCTGAGGAATTTTGGTCCTGTTACATGAGTGACACAATGTTGACATGTCAGTATAGCTAGTGATTAAGAAGGCAAGTGAAATATTGTTATTTATTGTGGGGCCCTACTGACTGGTGAACTCACCTAAGCTTATACATCCCTGAACACTATGGACAATTTAGCATGACCAATCCACCAAATCTGTATAGGTTAGGTGGGTTCGCCATGGGAGGAGCAGAGTTGCAGGGATAGCGTAGTAAGGTGGGTTTGGATGGGATGTTCTTTGGAAAGTCAGTGTGGACTTGATGGGCCAAATGGCCGACTTACTTTAAAAGGTCAGAAATACAAATAACAAAGAATTGGACTTTGCCAAAGGAAAGAATTCCAAATTGAGGGGAGCTACTGAATGACAAGAATGGAGAGGAGAGCTGCGACGACTGCCTTATACATCTCTCACTATTATCTGGAGATCTTGTTGTGGAATGTCAGGGACAATGGTGATGTGATCTTTCCTCTGGCTAATTCATCACTTATAACTAACAGATTCAATCTTCTTCACTACTGTAAGCAGACTTTTGAATGAACATCTCGAATGTTAATGTTGATTTCTCTCTCTGCACATTTTCTGTGGCCGTAACACGATAGCTGCAGTGCTGATGCACTTTGTATGGTACAATCTGCCTGTAGAGCACGCAAAACAATTTAGCATTTAGCAAAACAACACTTTTCACTGTATGTCCATACGTGTGACAACAAATCAAATCAAATCCCCTTCCAATAAATTGGATGAAGAGAACAATAAAAAAACAAAAAGTTTTTATGACTAGTATGCCACAAGCTCCAACTATAATTTTTCAGCTACTTCAATTAACCTGTTCAGGCATGGTATGACCCTCCTGTAGCCCAGCTGAGACTTTAACTCATGCCATCTGGACTAGAAGTAGGGGAGCAATCACTTTGTCACAATACACCAAATGTAAGCTTTTAAGCTTGAAAATGAGATCTACCACAAGAATTACTAATTTCAGAGCTGAGACTTCACACTTTTAATTGCTCGTGGCCTACACCAAATAAGTTAATTGGTTGTAATTAACAATTAATGCATCATGAAAAGGATACTTATTCATGTAGGTGTTCCCAAATATCTGTCATAGTTAATTTTGTAGCTCCTGCATTGAGGCTTATTCCGTATTTACCGAGCAATGTCATAACATTCCAATGGTTATTATTTAATAAAGCATATGCTATTCCCCTGAAGTTGAACCATCATGCATAAGTAACAGTAATTCCCATTAGCTGCACAATTATTTTAATAGGTTCTGGACATTATCAAAAGGAAATTGAACTGGTCAGACATTTAATAGAATGTAAACTTCCAAGAACAATTTTGGGAATAGTTGAACAGTTAAAAGCACTGAAATTCATGGGGCTAACTATAACTAGTTTGATAGGATGCATGAAATGCTTTTGTGGAAGGCAGATTACCAATTTACCTATGTTAAGAGCATAAAAACAAGAATTGTCAACTTGAAGTCTGGAACCCACAAGCAAGACCAATTGTGGTACGAAAGGAGCTATGGGCAAAAAATCATTTAAACCCTGAGATCTCAGGCCTTCTTCAGATCTTGGAGAAAAGACTTTTGCTCCAAGTATTTGCTTTTACTATTTTCCCATTACTTTGGAAGCGACCTTATTGGGTGTTACATCCCCTGTATATTGGACATTTATACATCTGATTTCTACTTTCCAACTGACATACGGAAGATCAGCCTGGGTGCTACTTTACATTGAATGTCAGACGAACAGCAGCAAGGTTATCAGTGGAACCGGTAGCTGCTAATAGACCTACTGTTCCTCAAGAGAGAGGGTCGGGACAAAACAATTCAGCTTGCATCATAATGAATGTAGGCAGAGGATCAGCTGGCTCATTATGTGTCAAGATCAGCATCTCATGAGGCTTAGCATACCTGCCAGGTGGTCACAGACATTTGCAACTGACTGAAGGAAAAGATGTTGCCAAATGGACCTGGTAAGCAAGCTTTGCTGGTTCCTGCCAAAATGACCATTACCCTCAATTACTTTATGTCATGCTTATTTTCAGACATAAAAGAAATTATTTACAGATTATCACGGTCAGTTATCACACGTGGATTCCACAAGTTGCCAAATAGATATTAACTGTGCAAAATAGTGTTCAGAGAGTAGGTTTATGAACTTACAAATGAGTACAGTGTGAAACTGACTTTTAGGTTGGGAGCAACTTGCTTGCAGGGTGACCCATGTGTTGGCCCACCAGCCTGTATTTTCTCAAACCCGAAGAACTGCAGATGCCTTAAATCAGAAACAAAAGCAGAAGTTGCTGGAAAAGCTCGGCAGATCTGGTTGCATCTGTGAAGAGAATTCAGAGTTAATATTTCGGGTCTGGTCACCCTTCCTCAGAACCGTTCTCAGGAAGAGTCATCAGAGCCGAAACATTAACTCTGATTTCTCTGCACAGATGCTGCCAGACCTGCTGAGCTTTTCCAGCAACTTCTGTTTTTGAGCCTGTGTTTTTTGTTGTGCAATATCCCTTTAAGATCAAAATGGTCCAGGAGGTTTCCAAAAGAGGATTAATTGTATTCACGATTATGCCATCATAAAGTTTCAGTAAATGCTATGTGATTTGAAGTCACATAGGGGTGAACAGCTAAGAAGCTAAGGATAAATAGAAAGTCAATTGCAGTTGGAGTTAACTTATTCTATGTTCTCTATTTAAAAGTTCAGCACAGATTGAGAATTTGTGCAAAGAAGGAACAAGCAAGGTTCCCTCCACATGGAATGGTTTTCTGTTTGACAGTCTCTGAACAGATGCCAATAGAACAGCATAACTCTGAGAATAGAATGTGAGAATGGACATATTAAATGAGATGTATTATACAGTTGAAAAGAGCAGAGAGCTGAAAACAGTAACAGCAATAGAGTGTAGACTATACAAGACCTATTGTTGTTTTTGTGATTTCAGAGGACACTAGGCCATCTGAAGGAGTTGATAAGGGAGTCTCTGGGGATTCTGTGCCATCAATACCCGAGTGAAAGAGGGTTAACATATTCACGCTTTTGGTATCAATATGGGGACAGTGACTGGAACACGACGACTCTTGAATATGCCTCAAGCGTTGAAATGTTTGAGTCAAAGGTGCAAGCATCCATGGAGCAGGGGCTGATTTGGACACCCTGTGAGATTTCATTTCATCCCATGTTTATATGGGAAGAAATGCGAGTGCTAATAACTACATGCATAGTTTTGCTAGCAGCTATTTAAAGGAAATTTTGCCTTTTTAAATTCAAAATATCCTTCATTTGTTAACTAATATTTGAATTTTGTTAATTTTAGTTGATTATGTTACAAGAAAAATTTTAAACATGAAATCTTGTCCAAATTTTTTTTCCATTGACTTCATGGAGATTCTTTTCTATTTGAAAGGTGTTGGTCTCCATGGGGATGCGATGTCTAACTTTCTAAGTATATGCTGAGCAATATGAATGAAGAACAGTGACATGTCTACCCGTCAGCTGGCTGTCTGGAATATAACAGGAAAAGATAGTTACATAAAACTGAAGGATGAAAGCTATTTTAAAAATAATTGAGGGACAAACTAAATCTTTAGTAATTATTGTGTAAAGTGATGGAAAGAATTTGTAAATTATTGACAAATAATTACCTCAAATGCTCTTGGACTCGGAACCATATATCCAATGAACGAATGAAGTGGAGATGCAAACATGGAATACGTTCCTACCAAAGAGAAAGCAAGGTAGAGGATTGATGTTGTACCTTCCAAAAGAAGTATATTATGAATGAGATGCCCATCATTTGGTCCTGATGTGGAGGTGCCGGTGCTGGACTGGGTGGACAAAGTCAGAAGTCACACCACTCCAGGTTATAGTCCAACAGGTTTATTTGAAATCACAAGTTTTGTGAGCACTGCCCCTTTGCCAGGAAGGACTTCACCTGGTGAACGAGCAGCACTCCGCAAGTTTCTGATTTCAAATAAACCTGTTGGACTGTAACCTGATTTGAATGGTGACATATGTTTGGACTTACAAGAGTTCTTGGCTAACATTTCGAAGAAACATGATCTGTTAAATGGCCACAAAGCTTGGTAAAACTCCGATAGCTTTTGGAAAACAAAAGGTGTTTCCGAGAAAAACTTCTTATCATTTCTGCCTTATAATGTCTTCTCATCCAATGATAGCCTGATGCTACAACCTTGATGTAGTAGGCAGAAATTGGTACTTCCTGGATATTCCGGAATAGATCAGCATCCTTGGTGCCTGCTCCATGGTAAAAGGCTTTTGTGCACCTAAACTAGCATTGTCAGTCCTGAGTTGCCCTGCACAGTTCACAATATTTTCACTGGATGCAACAAATAAAGGGAATTTGGCACCACTGCTTGCTATGTCGATATCCTGGAGTTTGGCGTGTTCCAGATTGGGGATGTCTTCTTTCCCAGGACCATCAGTGAAGGTAACACCATCAGACCTTAGCAGCTTGGTGTGAGATTGGCACCCATCTCCTTCTCTGTCGGCTAGGGTAATGGCCACCATCTTCATTCTGCTGCCTCACAATCACTCCACATCTGTTACTGCACCCAATGTGCTTTATTCCTCTCATTGTTATGTGCAGCATCTTCCAAGAACATGCACGCTCCCACCCCAATTCCGTTCACTCTAATTCTGTGTCTTCTCTGCCCTGCCTACTCACGCCGTTGGAAAACCTTATCACCTTTCCCCAGATGCACCAACACGAGCAACTGTGACAGCCACTTCCATCTCGCATTCTCTCACTCAAGGAGGAAAAAAGCCCACAGTAAGTCAGGAAATGCCAAGATGGGTGGTGGGCTGCAAGCCATTGGGTTCCTCACTGACCCTGACTATCCCGAGCCGTTGACTGAGTGTGTCCAGTCCCCTGGACGGGTATTGCAGGCTGCCCTTGAAGTAATGTGCTGGAAATCCCTGAATGAAATGTGTGTCCCTGGACAAGACTGAGGACTCATGAAAACTATTTCCTCAACTTGTGTCAGTGCTAAATGACAAGGTAACACAAGAGTACTGTGAGCCTACTAGCTCTGGCAAAAGGGTCACACTGCAAAAGGGCAGGACGGGACAAGAAAAAGCAGGGATGCACTTAACATTGAGATATGCAAACGAGACGCAGCCTGGTCCAATCCATGAGCTAGGTGCCTGTTCCTGTGAGTAACAATGATTGCTACCACTGCTCCCTTGTCCACCATTAAAGTGCAGAGGTCTACCGTGAGTGGATTGGAGATATACTACGATGATGCAGGGACTCTGGCACATGTCGGATGCCAATGCCTATGGATGGGGGAGGGGGAGGGAGGGAGGTGCTTTTAGCTGCTTCCCCTGGAGTAGGACCTGAGATGCTGGTCCTGGATGTCCACAATGAAGTTCAAGAGGAGAAATCAGCAAATTGCAATCTGGCACCCACTCTGTCCTTCACGTTGGGAATTATTAACATCTAGTTTACTCACAGCAGGCAGTAGGATAGGAATTTACAGTTAATAAGGTAAGATTTATAGTTATTGAGACTACTAGTCAACAATAATTCTCCTTAATAGGCATCTCACTGTTACCTCGTGAAACTCTCATCTCGATGCTCAGAACTTTGTTTGAAAATGCACTGAATTGCTCTTGATGTCAATAGAAGTCCTTGCCTTTTTCTCCTGATTTCACACTTTAGGCCTTATAAGATTCAGCCCTACAAATTTCTTCCACATGAATAGTGAGAATTAATTACAATCTTCACTAACCACTTCCTCAAATGTTTATGGTTTGTACTGTAAGCCTCATGAACTTGATAGTGGTAACATAAGTTTGTAAAACATAGGAGCAGACTTAGGCCATTGGGTCTGCTGCACTGTTTGATCACGGCTGGTATGCTCCTTGCCCCCATTTTCCTGCCTTCTCTCCATATCCCTTCAACCCATGACCAATTAAAAATCTGTCTAACTGGTCCTTAAATTTTCTCAGTGTCCCAGCATCCACTGCACTTTGGAGTAGCGAATTCCACAGAGATGAATGATTATGTCACATATCTATTAATTCCAAGTACTCAGTGAGCACTTGGTGACATGTATTCTACAGTGGTTTACTGAATGGGGTTGTGACAAGTTCTCAAGTGTCAGAAAATTTGCCAACAATTTTTAATACTGCTTGAACATTCAGGATGATGGCTGAGGAATGAGATTGATGGGCTGACAGAAAGGAGAATAAGGAAGGGAGTGAGAAAGTGCAGTGGGAATACTGACGATGGGTACAGAAATTACCATTGCATCAGAAGATTGTCAACTATCCAGAGAAGAGTCTTAACAGAGATCAAATGCTGAGGCCATAACTTGACAAGTTTAGACAGTGAGATTCAGGCTATAGATACTCTCAGCTCAGGAATAGAAGCACAAATTCTCCTCGTCATGAAATGTTTGTGGTTGCCAATAAACTTGATAAACTGAAAAGAGGAGTAATGCAAAGGAAGTTTGATCGATAATATGCAAGTGTGAACTTTAAAGGTCAGATTGGAGTGTTTCTGGGATAAAACTTACCTCAGGATATCATTAAATATACCATTGTACTCAAATATGCTTCAACTTATTAGTTTAGCAAACTACTTTCAGTACTTCAGACTCAGAGATTTACCGCCCTGAAAGAGGCTTTCAACCCATCTTGCCTGCACCAGCCAACAAAGATTGATTACACGAGACCTATTTTCCAGCATTTGACCCATAGCCTTGGAGAGGATCTGGCAATGCATATGAATATCTAAATACTGCTTAAATGCTCCAACAGTATCGATTGATGGCAGCATCCATCACTTTGCTGATGATCAATTGTAGACTGATGAGCTGGTAATTGGACGGGATGGATTTGTCATGTTTTTTTGTGCATAGGACATCCATGGGCAATTTTCCAAACTGTCAGGTAGAATCGAATGTTGTAGCTGTACTTGAACAGCTTAGCGAGGGATGGAGCAAGTTCTGGAGCACATTTCTTCGGTAAAATTGCGATAATGTTGTCAGATCTTGTAGCTTTTTCAGTATCCAATGCCTCCAACCTTTTTTTTAGAGTCATAGAGTCATAGAGATGTACAGCATGGAAACAGACCCTTCAGTCCAACCCGTCCATGCCAACCAGATATCCCAACCCAATCTAGTCCCACCTGTCAGCACCTGGCCCATATCCCTCCAAACCCTTCCTATTCATATACCCATCCAAATATCTTTTATATGTTGCAATTGTACAAGCCTCCACCACTTCTTCTGGCAGCTTATTCCATACACGTACCACCCTCTGTATGAAAAGGTTGCCCCTTAGGTCTCTTTTATATCTTTTCCCTCTCACCCTAAACCTATGCCCTCTAGTTCTGGACTTCCTGACCCCAGGGAAAAGACTCTGTCTATTTATCCTATCCATGCCCCTCATGATTTTGTAAACCTCTATAAGGTCACCACTCAACCTCTGAAAATCCTGGGAAAACAGCCCCAGCCTGTTCAGCCTCTCCCTGTAGCTCATATCCTCCAACCCTGGCAACATCCTTGTAAATCTTTTCTGAACCCTTTCATGTTTCACAACATTTTTAGGAGAGGAAGGAGACCAGAATGACATGCAATATTCCAACAGTGGCCTAACCAATGTCCTGTACAGCTGCAACATGACCTCCCAACTCCTGTACTCAATACTCTGACCAATAAAGGAAAGCATACCAAATGCCTTCTTCACTATCCTATCTACTTGCAACTCCACTTTGAAGGAGCTATGATCCTGCCCTCCAAGATCTCTTTGTTCAGCAACACTCTCCAGGACCTTACCATTAAGTGTATAAGTCCTGCTAAGATTTGCTTTCCCAAAATGCAGCACCTCACATTTATCTGAATTAAACTCCATCTGCCACTTCTCAGCCCATTGGCTCATCTGGTCCAGATCCTGTTGTAATCTGAGGTAACCCTCTTCGCTATCCACTACACCTCCAATTTTGGTGTCACCTGCAAACTTACTAACTGTACCTCTTATTTATCCACCTTTATGCATTTTTTTAATATCACATTGAATTGAATTGTCTGAAGGCTGGCATCTTTGATGCTAATGATCTCAAGAGGAGGCCGAAATGGATTATCTACTCGGCATTTCTGACTGCAGGTTATTCTCAGTGCTTCAACTTTATCTTTATCAATGATGTGATGGGATTCCCCATCATTAAGGATGGTGATATTTGTGGAGCCTCTTCCTTATTATTTAATTATCCTCTCCCGTCCATCACTAGATGAGGCAGAACTGCAGAAAACAGATCTGGTCTGTTAGTTGTAGACAGAGCTAACTAATTCTACCACTTGTTGTTTAAGCAGTTTACCATGCAAGTGGTCCTGTTTTGTAGCTTCACCAGATTGACTCCTCATTTCCAGGTCTGCCTGATGTTGCTCTCTCCAGTGCTCTTCATTGAACCAAGGTTAATCCGCTGGCTGGTTGGGCCATAAAATTGATTGTGGCAGAGTAAAATTCTGCTGCTCATGACGGTCCACAGGGTTTCATGGATGCCCAGTCTTGACTTGCTAAAGCTGTTGAAGATGATCCCAATTAGCACTGTGACAGTGCCAAACAACATAGTGGAAGGTATCCTCAATTTGAAGATAAGACTTTGCCTCCATAAGGGTTACCTTTACTAGTACTATAAGGGACAAAAGCATCTGTGGTAGGCAGATTGATGAGGATGAGTTCAAGTCTTGTCTTCAATCTTGTTGATTCCCTCAGCCCAAGCCACAGATCCAGTCTAGTCACCATGTCCTTTATCCTGTGTCCGTATCCTATAACCCAACCGGCTTATTCAGTAGTAGTGCTGCTGAGCAACTCTTAGTGACAGACATCGAAGGCACCTACCCAGAGAACATATGCATCTTTGGCACCCTTAGTCATTCCTCCAAATTGTGTTTAGCTTTGAGGAGAACTGATTCATTAGCCGAGTGGGGAGATGTTAATCAGCAAGACATTTCTCGCCATATTTGACCTGACACACAGGACTTTATGGAGTTGACATTGAGGATTCCCACGACAACCCCCTGAAGAGTGTATACCATTGTGCCACCATCTCTGCTGGATCTGTCTTGCCAATCATACAACAGATGATTGGTAATGGTTTTATCTGCTTGTTATGGGTAAGATATGATTCCATGAGTAGGAGTCCACCGGGCTGCATCTTGCCTATGTGTGAGGCAGTTCTCCCAATTTTGGCTCATGCTATCTTGAGTGAGGATGGCTTTTACAGTGTCAACATGGCTGTGTTCACCTTACTATTTGGTCAATCTAGTTTCATTATATGTTCTGAGGCTTTCTTGCAGATTTAGAAGCTTTATAGAGGCTTTGTTGAACAAGCTTACTTGTAAAATAGTAGAGGTTACTGTCCTGCTATTTTGTTGTACACCTGTTCAAAAACGGAATGCGCATCAACATTTCATTGACGGGATGAAGGCATCTCTGGCTAGGCCAGCTTTTATTGCCCATCTCAGAGAGCAGGTCAGAGTCAACCACATCATTGTGGATCTGGAATCACATGAAAGCCAGACCCGGTAAGGACGATGGTTTTCCTTCCCGAAAGTAAACCAGACAGGTTTTTCCAGCAATTGACTTTTACTTCCAGATTTTTACTGAGTTCTGTTTTTTGGATTCAAACTTGGGTCTCAGAAAGTTAGAAACACAAAAAAATTGAAACTGCTGGAGAAACTCAGCACGTCTGGCAGCATCCATGGACAGAAAACAGAGTTAACATTTCGAGTTGAAGAACATTTCTTAAAAACTTTTGCAAAGGGTCATTGGACTCAAAATATTTACTCAATTTCTTTCCACAAATGTTGTTAGACCCTTTTATTTCTGTTTTGTGTGTTTCATCGCTCCAGCATTTTATTACTCAGAACATTACCTGGATCTATGGATTTCTCGTCAGCAACAACAGTATCACACAATCACCTCCTCGACAGTGAGATAGCTTGAATCTTCTTTTGCTTTGAGAAATTCTTTTTGCTCTTCAGCATCTTATTAGGACAGCTGCTCGGGATTAACATCTTACCCAAAGGACAGAACTTGTGACTGTGCTGTTTTCTCTCAACACGCATTGATTTGTCAACCGAATTATTTATTCATCAGTGTACTTAACTCTGACTTGAAGCTGGAACACAGAAATCTCTTTTTCTTAGAGGCAGAAATACTCCCAGTGAGTCCAGACTCGACACATAATCACCCAACAACAGGTTATGGTATAATATCTTTGATTGGACATTGTAGCTTCATATCCAGAGACAAATAATTGAAGTACATCCAAGTTGACAGGGACACTATCAGTTCATCACTACATTTACAACATATGGTCTATGGGAGCCTATCATTTAAGCAACTTTTGAAGGTCTTGTATGTTCAATGATAAGTTGAGATGGGAAAGATATAAAAGGGACTTAAGGGGCAACCTTTTCACACAGAGTGGTGTGTTGATGGAATGAGCTGCCAGAGGAAGTTGTGGAGGCTGCTACAATTGCATAATTTAAAAGGCATCTGGATGGGTCTACGAATAGAAAGGGTTTGGAGGGATAAAGGCCAAGTGCTGGCAAATGGGACTAGATTGCATTAGGATATTTGATTGGTATGAAGTAGTTGGACCGAAGGGTCTGTTTCTGTGTTATACAGCTCTGTGACTCTATGCTAAGTAGAAATTGCATTTCTTTACTGAGTGCACGATCATTATCATGTAATTGTTGCCTTGCTTCAGTTTGTGTACAGACACCCCTGTGAGTGCATATTGAAACTAGCAAAGAGCTACAAGAAAGAAAACCTTTAGTACTTAGTATGATCTCATAATCTAGTCACATTGTGGACAGTTGTTTTATTTTGTTGACTTCAATAATTTGTATTTTTGTTAGACCTTATATAGTATAAAACATTATACAGCATAAGACATCCCACAGTACTGAACAGAATGAAATAGAGAATTATAAAATATGTTACAGGAATGACCAACAGTCCCAGAATTTTGAGGATCTTCTCATAGTTGAGGCCCATTTCCTGCATTCTGGATTGTCTCCTGCTCGGAATTGTTTCTCCTGTAATTTTGTGCTTCCATCTATGTGCACACACAGTATACCTTTGCACACTGACTGATGGCCTTCTGTAACAGAATCGACAGCAACTCCAATGATTAATGTCCAATAATTTCTGAATTATTTCTGTTAAATGTTATGGGATATTTTATCATGGTTAAAGCATGACAAATCCTTCTATTGACTAAAAAAAAATCTTGTAACACATCAGCCTGCAATCTGACAAGATTTCAAGGTGTCACTGAGCATTAAGCTTTTTTAAAAAAAAGTTGTATTTCCTTGTTAGTTTCATTGCACACCCCTTTACTTTTACACCACCAATTCACCACTCCTGGCTCAGATGCCAAAGTGTCCCTTAATTTAATGCCCAAGAGTGAGGCAACCTGTTTTTGATACATCAAAGCAAGGAGGAGTATTCTATTCTCACATCAGGAAACTACCAGAGTTGTGATATACAGATTATAAAAGGAAAGAAAACTATTTTCTCATGAAAACAAGCTTGAGAAAACGAGAAGTGTTCATCACTGACTTATTTGTCTCAACGTTGAAAACAGCTCCTCAACAGTCTTGAAATTTATTGACTGATGACCAATTACTTCTTACCTTTAATTTTTTGCCTCAGCTTATTGCACATCATACTTGCATTAATAAACTTGTTCTTTGCAAAGTAGCTTTCTGCAGAAACTCTGTCAACTTGCCATTTCTGTCCATCCACATTCAATCACCAACCAGTAAAGTTCTTCTATCTTCCATCTGTCCTGTGCTGCCCTACCACTCAACATTTAATCATTATCTTGGTGAATGAATAAATTTCTATTAAAAGTAAATTGCATTAAATGAGTAACAATCTTTTGTTCTTCTCGAAACGTGCTGATCATTTGTAGAATTTAAATAATTGCTTTCTTTGTCTTAAATTAATTAAATACCTTGAGTGGAGATGCTAGGTCAACCTTTGTGTAATTCTTTTCAAATCTATCTTCATGGAAGACTTGAATTGATTTATAATTGGAAGTTTGAGATTATTCAAGTATATTGAAAGACTTATGCTGAATACATCACTTTTTATATATACTCCCAGTTAACCATCTCAACTCTTTCTTTCATTGCTGCACCACTTCATCTTAATTTTGTCTCCCTTTCTTTCTATGCCCATATTTCCACCGAAAAGATTGCACAGGACATGAGACAGTTCATGCAAATGGTCCCTAATATTTTATAAACACGATGTGAAATCTGATGCAGTTCTTACATGTGGTACATGTCTGCTGGAGGAAATGAGAAACAAAATTTATGGACCACTCATGGTTATCATTAAAAAATCATTGGGCCCCAGTGAGATCCTACAAAAATGAAACATGCAGACGTAGAATTTTTTTTTATTAAGGGCAACAAATCAAAACTTAAGCAAAATATAGGTGCAGCAACAGTAACAAATCCAAAGAAAAAAAAGGGAAATTTGTCATTTTGGCTTGCTCTCACCACTTTATAACAAAATCAGACATAATTTCCCAAAGTCAACCAACCAGTTTCTGCTTTGAAGTGAAATCCCTCTTTGCCCTGCGTGGCGTGGGTGGGCTAATTAGCAACAGAATTAACAATTGCCCTTTTCCTCAGGATCTTGCATTGAAGATGATAGAAGGAATCTTGTGTTCTGAGGATATGAGTGTGAGTGCAGTCTGAGTTTTCTCTCACTATCAGGGCATCTGGCTGGGTAAGCTTCTCAGAGGTGGCCAAATAAGAGGCTGCTTGCTCAATTGGCAATTAAGGATTGTGGGTGGGGCCCTGAATCTGCGGATCGAATGGACTGCCAGTCACCATGGAAAGACAATGGGCCATGGCTAAAGAATTGTGCTGCCGCTGTCAGAAAGGGATCATGACGGCACCGCTAATTATGTCATTGCATTGAAGGGGTATGGGATGTGTCATTCTGTACAGATTGGTCACAGTTGCCAAACTACCCCTGCAGCTCCTCTGCAGAATAATCATAACCCAAAGCTGTGACACACTGATGGTTATTGGCTCTGGTGGAGATGTTTAAGGCATCTTGTGGGCTCTCCAAGTCAGTGGCAGAAAATTACCTTGGACCTGGACATCAGGAGGGAGCCCATCTACTGCCAGGAACACTCTAGTATCATGCCTTGACAGAATTCTCAGTCAGTCAAAGCACCTTGTTTTACAGATTGGGCATGCAGTGCTGCAGGATGGGTATTGTCTACAGAGAATGACCTTTTGGAGACAAGAACGAGTTGTCAACTTTTGTGAAATTCCTCTCACCTTGAAACCTATTCCCAAATGACTGGGAAAATTCTGTCCAATTGATGTGTCATTTAGCTATAAGTTAAGATAGTTGAACGGTAACAGGAAGATGCAAGATACCAATAAAACTCACCAACAGCAAAAATGCCGTGTTCACAAGAATTTATTAGCTTTATTGCAGATTTGTAAAAAAATTGTTCAAAATGTATTTCTTACACAATGCAGTAAAACTGTGAGTGACAGATTTTGTCGAGTTCTGGAGAAATATTTACTTGTTCATGGTTGGGCTTGTATTTTCTGCTGTCAAATGGAGTCCTATCATCAAATTCAGGCACAGCTATAACAATGACAAGTTGCTGCATCTTGAGCAAACCAAATCATGAGAAAGATACTTTAACCACTTGAGTGGATAAGCACAATAACACATTAATGCATGGAATCTTTTGATGAATTGCTACTCATACCCCATCACAAGCCTTTCATGATTAATTAGTATTTTTTAATCTGATTAAATAGAGTATGATTTGTGATGTCATGGCAAACTGTAGTTCAAAAGACCTGCAGTATTAAGTTAAGGAGATGTTTTGAGAGGATTTGCACTGGGATCAGTGTTTTGAGCTTTGCTTTGAAAATCAGTAGGAATGATTCTCAATTGAGAATCTAAATGTAACTGGTCAAATTTGTAGAAAGCAATAAATATTGAGAGCAGTACAGAGATTATGTACTTCAAAAATGTATTAATGGAACAGATAAGTTTTGCAACTGGGCAGAGAAATTGCAAATTGAATTTGATAGTGGAAGCTGTGAATTATTACAAATTGAGTGGAAAATGTGTGACATGGGGACAGGGAATGAGTGAATCAAATTAGCACAGAGACAGACTCATAAAGGGAAGTGGGAATCGTGGTCAACACACCACTTTTGGTGCTGTGTGCTGTGGCAAATGAATGAAAAAGCTTAGTCACAAGAGTAAAGTGCAAACCTACAAAGCTAATGAGAATACTTTACAATGCACTAAGCAGGCACCACATGAAGTATAATTTCCTGTTTTGGCTCCGACACCACAAAAGGGTGTGTGTGTGCACTGGAGATTATAATAGGGGAAAGAGTTGTAAGAAGAAATTCAAGTTGTATTGTTCTAGTTCCAAGATCTAAACATAATTTAATACACGCAACTAAATGGCATGGGTAAAATACCTTTTAGTATTTCGTCACAGAGTCATAGAGTCCTGCAGCACAGAGATAGACCCTTTGGCCCAAACTGGTCCATGTCAACCAAAATGTCCGTCCACGCTAACCCCATTTCCCTGCATTTGGTCCATATCATTCCAGTCATTTCCTATCCATATATATATATGTCCAAATACCTTTTAAATGTTGTTAGTGTACCCGCCTCAACCACTTCTGCTGGCAGCTCATTCCATGTGCGTACAAACCTCTGTGTTAAAAAAGTTGCCCCTCAGGTTCCCTTTTATTGTTTCCCCTCTAACCTGAAACTGATGCCCTCTAGTCCTTGATTCCCCAACCTTGGGAAAAAGACCAAGTGCATTCACCCTAACCATGCCTCTCATGATCTTACATATCTCTATAAGGTCCTCCCTCAGTCTCCTATGCTCTATAAAGAAAAATGTCCTAGCTTGTCCAATCTCTCCCTATAACTCAGACTGTTAAGTCCAAGCAGCAACCTTGTAAATTTCTTTTGTACTCTTTCCAGTTTAATAGCATCCTTCCCATAGCAAGGTGACCAAAACTGAACACAATACTTCATCTGTGGCTTTACCAACATCCTGTACAACTGCAAGATAACTTTTCAACTTCTACACTTAATGTCCTGACTGATGAAGGCCAGTGTGCCAAAAGCCTTCTTCACTGCCTTGTCTACCTATGACTCCACTTCCAGAGAACTGTGAACCTGGACTCCAAGATCCCTCTGTTCCATTACACTCCTTCAGGCCCTACAATTTGCCATGACTTGACTTTCCAAACTGCAAGACCTCATACTTAACTATGTTAAACTCCATTTGTTATTTCTCAGCCCACTTCGCCAGCTGATCAAGGTCCTGCTGCAGTTTCTGAAAACCTTTCTCAATGTCCACTGATATTGCCTATTTTACATGTCTTGTCCATTCTCACCCAAATCATTGATATAGATAACAAACAGCAATGGGCCTTGCACTGAGCCTTCTTCAAAGTACCCAACTAACTTGGCAAAATTCTCTGTGCTGAGAAATGTTTGCTGTTCAGAATAGAATAGAAAATAGGAGCAAGGGTAGGCCATTCAGCCCTTTGAGTCTGCTGTACCATTTAATGTGATCATAGCTGATTATTCAACTCAGTGCCCAGTTAGTTGAGGTGATAGAGCCAAAATATTAATGACTTTTGAAGTACAACTGGGCGTTCAAATTGACAGGTTTAGATCGTGAGGGATGACCTTCAATGAACTAAATACTTTTTCGACGTATCTTTGAGAATTGTTTTCTTAGAAATCATAATAAGTTTTTAAATTATTCACGGAGTTTGTGAATTAATGGTGGATTGGTGTATGGGATTTGTAGGTTTGAAAAATAACTTTAAAAGAAAATTTTGTTTCTTATTCATTCTAAAATACAATTGTCATGTTGGAGTTCAGTTGGAACATATGTTCAAAATAATAGGGAAGGGAAATGGAATGTTTTCATCCAGTTTTGTTGTCCTTATCTGAGGAAAGATATACTTATCTGAATAAAGAGAAGGCTTACTAGTTGATCCTGGGTCTGACGGGATCTTCGGATGGAGAAAATGGAAAAAGGCAGGAAAGTGGAATTGAAGATTATAAGATCAGCTATGATCTTGTTGAATGGTGGAACATACTTGATGGGCCAAATTGCTTGCTTCTGTTCCTGTGTCTTATGGCCCTATAACGTAACTTTCGTACAGTTGTTGGAGTTAAACGGAATACAATTATATCTTAGCTCAATCTCTCTTTACACAGATATTGTCAGACCTATCCAGTATTTTCACTATTTTCAATTCTTATTTAGTTTAGTTCTTGAATTTATACATTTGAACAAAGAGTTGTAGGAGTGAGGTTATTCTATTAGGTTTTGAACATGACCTTAATGTATGGAATTTACATAGAAATCTGAGATGAATTATGTGCATTCCTGAGTAATACTGTCGCTTCCAGTGTACCCAAACCAATTGCAGAATTGAGTTAAACTTTTGAAACACTAATTCTCCAACAGAGACTTTCTGCAACATTTTATGTTCCTGCTTTGGATTCATCTGTGCTTTATTTCAGTTCTGATTGACTTGAAGCTTAAATATTTCTTTTTCTTTCCTTTCGACAGGAGCTAAACTACTGAGAATTTCCAGAATCTATTGTATTTTGCTTTGGCAGCTACAATCCCTCAGCCTTGGAACCATTCCAATAAATCTCTACTGTGCTTGCTCTCAAGCTTTGACATCCTTCCGAAAGCGTGGTGCTAGAATTAAACACAATATTTTATCTGGAACTGAACAGATGTTTTATATAGTTTTCAGATACCTTCCCAGCTTTTGTGCTTTCTGTTTCTATTTATATTGCCCAGAATCCCATTTGCTTTGCTCACTGCTTTTTACACAGGCTTTCCACTTTGAAAGATTTGTGCATAAACAGCTGCAGTGCCTGTAACAACATCAATGTTGGACTATTTAAATGATTTCTCTTTTCATTGATCGAGACCAATCGTAGCACCTCACAATTTGCTGTGCTGAATTATATGTGCAGTGTATGCCCATAATCCACCAACCCATCTATGTTTCCTTGCAGGTCTATTAAAATATTCCTTACTGTTGATTACATTTTTATGTTTTGTGCTTTCTGCAAATTTTGGAAGGTTCCTGTACCCTCAAATGATGTTTTATATACGTCTGTATATGAAACATTCTAGTATTTCTGGTGCCCACCCTAAGGGAATACCAAGGTGTTCCCAAACTGAAAATCTGACATTCACCTCAACTAATTTCTAAAATGATCAATTGACAGAAAGCATCAATGCTACCAACTCACCCTTTTGTCCCCAAGTTTTAAGTATTGCTGATGAGTCTAATGTTTGGCATTTTAATCAAGCGTCTTTTGAAAGTCCATGTACATATCATCAACTGCACAGTACTTCTCCACTCTCTATTATCTCAACAAAGTCCATTTTTCTTTTGGTTTTAAGTGTTTGGATTAGATTACTTACAGTGTGGAAACAGGCCCTTTGGCCCAACAAGTCCACACTGACCCTCTGAAGAGCAACCTACATTTACCCCTTCACCTAACACTATGGGCAATTAAGCATGGCCAATTCACCTAACCTGCACAGTTTTGGACTCTGGGAGGAAACCAGGGCACCTGGAGGAAACACGGGGATAATGTGCAAACTCCACACAGATAGTTGCCTGAGGTGGGAATTGAACCCAGGTCTCTGGTGCTGTGAGGCAGCAGTGCTAACCACTGTGCCACTGTGCCATATAGTATTTTATCATTATGAATGTAATTGAAGGAAAGGCAAGTAGTATTTATTGATTGCCACTGCTGGCAGCTAGTGGTGCCTACCACATGTGCTAATACCTGGCTGAGAGCAACGGTGTTTGAGGTAGATCACAACCAACAATTATTCTTTGTCTGTACTGTGTCTTTGGTCTACCTGGTTGTCAGAAATGGGTGATAGAGCACTGGTGAGTGAATAGAACAATTACTTTCCATAGTTAAAAAAAAAATGTTTTTGCATCATAGCAACAGCTGGAGTTTACATTACTGGTCAGGCATAATTATGAAGAACTCTTGAGATATGTGCCGAACACATGTAATCACTACAAAAGCTGGTATAAAACTCTTTGCTTTCACCCTAATGCAGTGTGTGACATCATCAGCTTGTGTAGAGCGAATGTAACTTTTGCATGAACTCTTTCAGAACAATTTGCAGTTACTAGCGGTGTTCCACAAGGATCTGTTTTGCTGTTTGTCATTTTTATAAATGACCTGGAGGAGGGGCTTGAAGGCTGGGTGAGCAAGTTTGCGGATGACACAAAAGTCGGTGAAGTTGTTGACAGCGAAGAAGGATGTGGCAGGTTACAGCGGGATATAGATAAGTTGCAAAGCTGGGCAGTAAGGTGGCAAATGGAATTCAATGTAGCTAAGTGTGAAGTCATTCACTTTGGTAGGAGTAACAAGAAGATGGATTACTGGGCTAATGGTAGACTACTTGGTAGTGTGGATGAGCAGAGGGATCTTGGTGTCCATGTACACAGATCTTTGAAAGTTGCCACCCAGGTAAATAGTGCTGTGAAGAAGGCATATGGTGTACTGGGCTTTATTGGTAGAGGAATTGAGTTCCGGAGTCCTGAGGTCATGTTGCAGTTGTATAAGACTCTGGTGCGGCCTCATCTGGAGTATTGTGTGCAGGTTTGGTCGCCATATTATAGGAAAGATGTGGAGGCATTGGAACAAGTGCAGAGGAGGTTTACCAGGATGTTGCCTGGCATGGTAGGAAGATCGTATGAGGAAAGGCTGAGGCACTTGGGGCTTTTCTCATTGGAGAAAAGAAGGTTTAGGGGAGATTTGATAGAGGTGTACAAGATGATTAAGGGTTTAGATAGGGTTGACAGTGAGAACCTTTTTCCGCTAATGAAGTCAGCTGTTACCAGGGGACACAGCTTTAAATTAAGGGGTGGTAGGTACAGGACAGATGTCAGGGGTAGTGAGTTCATGGAATGCCCTGCCAGTAGCAGTGGTGGACTCTCCCTCTTTATGGCATTTAAGCGGGTATTGGACAAGCATATGGAGGTTATTGGGCTAGTGTAGGTTAGGTAGGCTTCGGTCGGCGCAACATCGAGGGCCGAAGGGCCTGTACTGCGCTGTATTTTTCTGTTCTATAATTATCTTCTGCACCGAATACCTTACACACCATTCAACATTACTTGGATTCCATTGGATCAATGATATCAGACAGCGACTTGTATTTTTAAATTCTAAAATTGTAGACAATCCAACTTTAAATGAACAATATAATCAGGTATGATTATCTATCTGGTATTTTTACTGATTTAATTTCCCTTCTCCTTAATTTTCTCACCTTACCCCTTCTATTTCCTTTAAAGTCATTCAAAGTTGTATTGCATTCAAGTGTCTGTTGTTTCTGCTTGACAGGAGCACAACCAGCTTATTTGATCTAAAGTGTTTGAAGGGAGAAGCACAATCAGATATAATTCTGTAATCCAATTTCCACAGAAGTATAGTTCCAACAGAGTTTATTGTGTAGCGGTCAACAGAGACAGAATGATTCTCCAAGGTCAGATATATGAGGTCAATTAGTGAGCCTTCACTTCCAGTTTGGTTCTAAGGGGCACAGGCTCGTGACAGCAGTTGAAATTTTTAGGATCTGTAACAGGACCTTTCTCCGAAATGTCAGGTGGATATTTAAATCTAAAAAAGAAACTGATGGTTTGATTCAATTTTTAGCATTTGAATATAAAATTGAATGTGCTGGCCTTGATCTTCTAAATTACTTTGCTTGATTAAATTAGAATCTGTTTGGTAAGAAGGCTGATTTGAACTAATTATAAATATGATTGCTCCTCAAGTAACTGAGAACTAAGTGTAGATTCTGAAAATCATGTCTGATGCTGCTGATAATTTGAATAAAATACTGGCTACAGATTAAATAAAATAGTTGATACAGTGCTATCTACTGTGTGTTCATTATTAAATATTGTGGGCAGGTGTATAAACAGGATTTGAATAAATCTTTGAATATACACATTAAACAGAACAATAAACATGTTGCAAGTTGTAATCAGATTTACAATTGTCAGCCACTAATTTATATTAAGGACAATTAGTATGCATGAGACATTACACCAATCGAACAAATTGTTCTCCTTTGACAATTTGAGATGCAAGGGCCAAGTTATCATTTTGAAATCATTGTGGAAACTGGTTTTGAAAGGCACAATTATACTGCCTTTGGTGCTTTTGAGATTTCTTGTGGAGCGATGGTAATGCCCTTACTTCTGAGCAATAAGGTCAGGGTTCAAGCTTTATCTGTGCTAGATGTGAATTATAACATATCTAAATAAGTTGATGACAAAAAAAATGACTGACTTTGTCACTCATAAAACCATGTGTCGACCATTCGCCTTCAAGCACATTTGGTATCTGTGTTGTTTATCCCGTTAGGTGAGTAACATTTGTGAGGACCATCTTGGAAAAGGTAGAACTTTGAAAAGTACAGAAACATGTGAATTTTAACTGATTGTTTGCTTCAATTCTGTTAATGTATACTTCATGTGCTGCATCAGGTATAACTTTTTCTAACCTTGAACACATATCAAAAGCCTGAGTGAACACCGGATAAACCAAACAGGCCACTAAATGTAAATAAAACATCAAAGTGATGAGGAAATTGACATACTTGCATGTAAAATGTATTTAATAAGGTGGAAGCTGATGAAATACAACTGAAGAATACATATTGCACAAATAATTATGAACTTAACAACTATTTGATATCAAGTTGACTGCTCATAGTAACTGAAATATTCATGTCTTTGGTCTTCTGGCACATTTTTGTTTCTGTGTGTCTTTGAAGAACTGTAAATGCAAACCTGTAATAAGTCTATGCAAGGTGTTTGGATGATTTTGTGACAAAAAAATCTTCTGCTGGCAGACATTTGCTCTACTGTGGCAAAATGGATTCCCCAATGATGAAGTAGGTGAATGCACTATTTCACATGGCACTGACCAACACAGACCAATAATGAGGTTAGCTTCGTTCCAAACTCTACCAAATTCGTCTGGCTCAGGAAGGTGGCATTGCCATCATTCATCTCTGAGAGGAGGAAGAAAGTAATCTTGGACTCCCTACTTCAGATTAGCTATCCAGTAACTCAATGCTGGAAATTACAGATGAGATGAGGGTGAAAGCAGACTTGATTGTGATGTCTGTGTAGTTAAGTACATTGCCAGCACTGGCTGTCTGGATCCTTGCTTGTGGAATGGGTTTCATTAATAAGGTCCACTTCCATTTGTCAGTTGGAACACAAAGGATGATAAATAGAGGTGAAAACTTTAAAGTATGAACAGAATTAACATTACAAATGACATTTATGAAGTCAAAAATCACACAACACCAAGTTATAGTCTAACAGGTTTATTTGAAATGTCAAGCTTTCGGAGCGCTGCTCCTCCGTCAGGTAGCTAGTGGGGCAGGATCATAGGACACAGAATTTAGAGTAAAAGATCAAAGTGTCATGCAACGGATGTGATGTATTGAACAAACCTAGATTGCTATTAAGTCTTTAATAACTTTGAGTGGGGATGCAAGTTTTGATTGATGAATATGTAAATTCCAGAATTTCTTTCAAGTCACAGCCCTGAGATAATTTAAGGTTTTATCAGTACATATAAAAAAAGCGACTCTTATGAAGTTTACATCATAATGAGTTTCCTGGAAAAACTCTAAATCATGGTGGGGTTGATTCTTTTCTTTCCTTCGAAAATAGATTTATTCCAAAGTTCTCAGAGATAAAGTGTTGAAAATTATGATAATGTTTAATGTTTCCTAACTGTGTGGAGATCACACAGCAGCTTCCAACACAGAATCACAGACTTTTTTGCATTACAGCAGGAGGTCATTCAACTGACCATGTATGCACCAACTCTGAATATTTTAGCTTCACAGCAACCTCCCGCCTTTTCCCCAAAACCCTGCATATTTGTTTCTGTTTTAAATAATCAGGCAATACCCTGCAGATTGCCTCAGTTGAACCTGCCTCCATCACACACTTTCAGGCCAGGCATTATGTACCTGAGCTATGCGTTGTGCAAAAAAAAATTTTTTCTCTTGTCTCACGTTCAGGCAGTTGACGGATGACCTTATTGAGGCTCATCAAGTCATGAAAGGTATAGATAAGTAAATGGTAGGTGTTCTTCCCCAGATTTTATGAACATGGTTCCAGGAATGAGGCTCTTCAGTTCTGCAGAATGATTGGACATGTTGGAACTGACTGTTTTCTTGTAGAGGAGAAGGCTATGAGGAGATGTGACAGCAGTAAAGTCACGAGAGATTTGGAGAGAGTGAACGGGGAGAAACTGATCAAGAACCAGAGGGCACAGTTCTTAGCTGGTTAACAAAAGAAGCAAATCAAGTTATAGTCATAGAATCATACAATATGGAAACAGGCCCTTTAGTCCAACCGGTTCACACTGACCATAATGCTAAATTAAACTCGTCCCACTTGCCTGCGTTTGGCCCATGTCCCTTCGAACCTTTTCTATTCATGAACCTATCCAATTATCTTTTAAACATTGTAAGTGTATCTGCATCTGCCACTTCCTCTGGCAGTTCATTCCACAAACTAATCCCTCTCTGTGTAACAATAAAAGTTGCTCCAACTTTTTAAATCCTTTTAAAATTTTTCTCCTCTCACCTTAAAAGTATGACCCATAGTTTTGAACTAGCTCACTCTAGGGAAACGATCATTATCATTCACTTTATCTGTGCACCTCATGAGTTTATAAACTTCATTAAGGTCACCCCTCAACCACCTAAGCTCCAATGAAAACAACCCAACATTTCCAGCCTATCTTTCTATCTCAAACCCTCCATTCCTGGCCACATCCTGTTAAATCTTTTTTGAACGCTCTTGACAAGACATAAACACACTTTCCTTAACACTTACTCTCCAGTCGATCAGCCTGGTCACATTTTGGAATTATGAGACTAATCATGGTCTCTTAACCTAGGTCCGGAACAACTGAGAATTTGGAGTGTGACAACCATTTGGTGTGGGAAGGTGCAACTCTGATGACAACACCTCCAGCAGTCATTCATGAGAGACTGATGCAATTTAATTTTAGTTTATCTGGAATGTATATGAATAAAAAAATTGTTCAAAAGATGCCAAAAATTATGAATGCAGATATATTTGACAAATGTCATGCTATTACTGTGAAATCTGACTGTTGACTACTTTACTCTCTGGGGATTAAAACAAAATATTCATATTAAAAATTGCATTTCAGCAAATTGCTTGGAACTCTATTTAGCCCTGTAACAGCTATTTCACTGATCTATTTTACAAAGTATTAATGTGATAAAACTTGCAGAGTCTAGCACAATCAACATTGAGCAGCAAACATAACAGACATTGAAACAGCTGATAATGTGCTGTATGTACATTGGATTTACTGGTGTTCAAATTGATGGAGTTTGCCTGAAGCAAGCTCTGTTCAAAATGAAAACCTTAAAGTGCATATAACTGTTTTAGAGCAGGCTTTATTTTGGATGCCATAGATTACAGTGCCAATAGTGTCCTTTTCTGACAGTATGTAATGAAATCCTTCGGGAGATTTTCAAAGGTTTTCAAAATTCCTTTTTCTATTCAGACAGTGGAGAATTTTTCGTTGACCTTGCAATACATGGCTTCTATTATTTTTTTCTTCCTCCATCTCTGATTTTGCTTCCCATATTTCCCATTTCTGCCTCCAATGAGTCTGCACTTTCTCCAGGTCTTCACACATAATCTTTACATCTCCACGCCAATGTTCTTTCTTAAATTCATCTTGAATCCAGATCACTGAGTCATAATCTTACCATCTCCACCTCATAGCTTGTTATCAACAGAATACATTGTTGATATGGTTTTGTCTCACTTGGTCAACTGTGACAACCAAAAGAAGGGGCTCAGTGCTACTACATGGTGCAATTTAACATTACATTGGCCTCCAAACTGTTTCTTAACTATATCTGCCACTCTTTGTTTATGAGATGTTATAACCAACATTATTTCTTGGGGACACAGCAATTCTAGATCATCTCCAGACATCCTTGCTTGGCTCCTGATCACAAACCTTCTTTAAATCAATGTGTATAGTCATAATGTTACCTTGGCCTTCTCTATCACTTGACTCCAAACTGGCATTGTTTGGGGGATGGGAGGAATGGGTATGCAGGTGGGATATTGGCGAGTTTTTCGAGCATGAATCTGACTGACTTCTGTAGAGTCACGGTATTTTCTTTACTTTAGTCTATGACTCTGTCTCATATCCTAAATGTAGAAAATTAATTTCTTGTTAGTTTTTGATAGACTGGTAATACATTTTTAAACATTCTTTCTTTCTTTTTCCATTCTCAAAGAATTCATATGAAGTTAGGTTGCTGTTAAGAAAAAGTTCCAAAGATTTTCTGAAAGTCAGAGCAAAGTCTTTGTCCAATTAAAAATAATATTAATGTCTTTTTTTTCTGATCATTTCAGCTATTTTGTTGAGCGTCTTTATGTGATTATTGTGTTTAGAATTGATGCTGCTGCTTCTCATCTTAGTACATAGTTTAAAAGCACCCCGATGATACAGACATAAGAAGGCAAACTTCTCCTGGACAGGAAGAAGGTTAGGCCTTTTTTCTAGTTGTTTCTGTCTTCTGATCATTTCAAGTTGTATTCCTGTATTTAATGTTAATCATTTTTATCAATGAATGCAGTGTATAAAGCTTTTAATTTAGTTATGCATTGTTTTCAGAATAAAAGTTGACTTTGTTTATTTACCCTTGCCCAGTTTTAAACTCTTGCCTAAAAAAATTGAGGCATCCTCCAAATTAATACACTGACTGGAAAGAATTCTGAAAGGCCTGACCAAATATCTGAATTGAAAGGCAACAATATTTCACCTGCATTGTCATGCATCTATTTAATTAACCCCACTATCAACAACTTTAAATTCTTTCACTGATCAGGTAAAAGAAGTTTTGGTGCAGATATTTAACTTCATTGATGGCCATGAATAATACTGTTAATATAGACCATGCAGTCACTTGTAGAATCAACTATTCTAATAGATTCTTTCTTCCATCGTGCGTGGACAAGTGACTATTTTGTAACTTTCCTAATCAGCCTCTGTTCCATGTTATTTAATTTT